>NC_054830.1:29017727-29320757 GCF_018345385.1 Vulpes lagopus | reverse complement strand
TCAGGATTAAAGAATAGACATGAATGGAAGAGGCCAGCACAGCATCCGGCACATAACCCCGCCCCCTCGCCTCCCCCAGTTTAACCACTTGCTTCAGGCACAGCTTCTAGAGTCAATAAGCTTCCCAAAGGCATTTGAAGATGTCTCAGGTGTGATAAGAAATTCACTGGCTGCAAAACATGAAGCAAAAGTCCTTACTGCTACATTGAATGTCTACAAAATATCAACTCATGTCAACCAAAGGCAAGTTATACCAACTCTTTACTTATTTACGGAAAGTTACAGTAATCCTAGGATGTCTGAGCATGAAAAAATGTTTGATACAGTATGGCATGATCTTCAAAAGAATGAGAACCTAGGATGCTAGAGAATCCTAAAGACAGCCCTACTGTTTTGCCTTCTTTTATAATCACTCACAAGGTTAAAAAGTAATGCCTAATGACAGTTACTTCTGAAAGAAGGGGATTAAAAACATTCCATGGGGGCTATGTTAGAAGTGTTTTTTCTTGGCACCTTTCTGTGCTAGAAGTTTCTGAAAGTAACAAGATAACTTTTTAGAAGAGTTTCTGGGAGGACAACTGCCTACAAAGGAATTAAGTGCTCATATCAGGGCTTCTTTTAATAAGATAAAGTAATTCAAGCTCATTAATCTGGTGAGTAGAAATGATTAAACTGAAAATAGAACAACATTAATATTTTCTCCCAAAACAGAAAAAAAAAAACCATGAATTTCAATGTCAAACTCTTTAAAAGCAATCTTGGATTTACTTCTTTGTTTGCTAATTTGGGTGGGAAATGGATGCTCTTTCTCAATGTATTCTGATTTAAAATAGGCAGTTACTTAGACATCCTCACACAGTGGTATGTGTTCTTAAAAAACTGCTTTTAAGGAAAACAGGAAGCAATCTTTACCATTGAAAATGTAGCTAAAATAGAGATCCCTCCATCAGCAGAAGCAAAGACCATCCTTCAAAAATCATGGCATGACTTGGGAGACTACAGGCAACCAACCCAGTGTCCTCACTGTTTCCTTTGCTTTTATTACATTATGCAGTGCCACTTTAATTAAGCCATCAAATCAAATTATCAGATCAAGTGGTTTTGATTCCACTGCGGTTTGAACAGGTTTCGTTAAATTAATAAACCATATGTTTCATGTTGTTGGAAGGAAAGTTATTTTTCCTCCGTTCACTGTTCCAAAAGTCTTCACAATAGACAGTATTCAGCACTTAATCACCAAATGCTCTTCCATGTGCCCGGGATGTGTTGCAGAATAACTGAAATGACAGCCCATTAAATCCTAAAGTCTGTCCAAGTTATTTACCGACAAAGGGCAGAGTGGCGAATTGGATGTCCCTTGAACAATCCACCGAGCCTAAATATTGTTTCCATTTACTGGAACTAAAGCTTTATATTTTTTATGGATGACATCCATTATAAGTCTTTCTTCAGCAACAATACAATATTAAGATGACTTTTTCCCCCCTTTCTTTTGGTGTTGTATGTGGCCATGCATCTAGTGCTGGCACCGAAAGGCTTGATTCTGGTTTCTCTATTCCAGTATGTCCAATCATCCTGACAGAAGGGCAAGATAGGGGCACAGCAACTCAGGCATTCCTCACTGTGCTGCTCAATGAACACCAGCTAATGATCACAGCCAAGGGAACAAGGGAGGTGCAGGCCTGTAATCAGTCCACTGAGGTCCTGCTTACACGTCTGCTGTGACCAGGTATTGAGGTGAATTGGTAAGTGGTTGGTTACTGAGTTAATAAATATCTGACTGGTCCTAAGGTCTTGTGGTAGAATGGAAAAGTAGAACCAACCAATGCTTCATGGTCATGGTCACTGCCATCTTTAAGGCAGAAAATATTTACCTTAAACTAAGCCTATGATTGAGTTGCTCCATCTTACTTTCAGCCATCCCCTAGAGCACCAGTTGGTAAATCTGGCCTGCTGCTTATTTTTGTAAATAAGGTGTTTTTGGAAGACATTTTCTACACCCATTCATCTGTATATTGTCCATGGCTGAGTGGCAGAGCTGAGTAAATAGTGACGACACGAGACTAAGTGCTCACTATCTGGTCCTTAACCAAGAAAGTTTACTGACTCTTGCCTTATGTAATTTATTTTTCCTTCCTCTATAACAATAGCACATGATCCATGCCATGCATAAATGCATAGCTCCATGATCAACAGATCTCCTAAGCACTGAATGTTTCCAATAATGATAGATAAAGAATGCTAACCAGACAGGCTTCATTTTCTTTTTTTAATTACCTGAAGATTAAAGGACACCACCCTTTTCTTTCAAATCTTTTTTGCAGAAGACTGGAGAAGAGAAAGGGACTCCTCTTCTCTGTATAAATGTCTAAAGTCCATAATCCTTGACCACTAGGCTGCCTGCTGGTTGCCAACATTTGTGGCTGGCTTTTGGCCCATAGTGGCATGGAATTAACCTGAATTTTCAATTAGCAATAACCGCGCCTCGGATAAACCTCATTGGCTACAATACTGCCACTGCGCAAAGCTTAACCTGAATTTTCTTAGGAGGAGAAAAAGGAGGAGCATTTGGTCATGTAGACCGTGATTCTGATTCCATGAAATGTGCATTTAAAAACAAACACGGACACCGTCAGTCATTAGGGAAATGCAAGTCAACAGTACTTCACATCCACTGGGATGGCTAAAATAAAGACATATAGCAAGTGTTGGTGAAGATGTGGAGAAATCCCATACAATGCTGATGGGAATGCAAACTGGTGCAATGGTTCAGGCAAAAAGGTTGGCAGCTCCTCAGAGCTAGAAAACTGGACTTACCTTGTGACTCAGCAATTCTACTCCTAGGTATCTATCTGAGAGAACTGAAAACCCATGACCACCCAAAAACTCGAACACGAATGTTCATAGCAGTATTATTGATAACAGCCACAAAGTGGAAAAAAAAGCGGACATCTATCGATTGATAAGCAGATAAACAAAATGTGATATATCTGTACAATGATATATTCTTTGGCCATAAAATGGAAAAATCTGAGATATATCCAGTATGGATGAATTTTGAAAATATTAAGCCTAAATATTACACTGAAAGAAGCCTGATACAAAAAGGCATTTATTGTATGATTCCCTTTACATGAAATAACTAGAATAGGTAAATCCATAGAAAGTTGCCTTGGGCTGGGAAAGCGGGAGGAGGGGGGGAAAGAAAGGGAGGAAGAAGGAGTGACTGAGTGACTGCTCATGGGTATGGACTTTCTTTATGGAAGTGATAAAACTATTCTGGAAGTAGACAGTTGTGATGATTGCACAACTTTGTGAATATACTCAAATCCACTGAAGCACACACTTTAACAATAATAAACTTTCTAGCATGTGAATGAAATATCAGTAAAGCTGTTATTAAAAAACGACAAACAGGGATGCTACTGCACAATAAAAAGGAATGAGCTATGGACAGATGCTACCACATGGATAAATCTTAAAATCCTAATGTTCTGTGACAGATAAAAGCCTATCAGAGGCTGCCTGATGTTAAGGACAGGGGAAAGAACTGACTGCAAAGGGTCATGAAGGAACTTTCTGGGGGTGATGAAAATGTTCTAAAACCAGATTATATATAACTATAACCATAACTGTAACTCTAAATTTATTAAAATTATTGAATTGTACATTTATGGTAGCTATATTTTATGATATGTATGCTACGCCATAAAAAAATAGGAACCCTTGATAGACCACTGGTAGAAATTAACATAGTACCTACATATAGTCACTCTGGAAAACTGTTCAGCAGTATCTATCCAAATCTGAACATATATGTGTCCTCCGGGCTGCCACCACTGTACCCCCAGGTTCGTACCAATCAAGATGTGTCCATATGCTCATCAAAAGGCATGGTCAAGAATTTTCATCATCAAAAAAAATAATAATAAAAAAATAAAAAATAAAAAATAAAAATTTCATCATCACCAAAGCTTGGAAATAATCCATACGTTCATGTATATGGAAGTGGATAAATAAATTCAGGTAGAGACGCACAATGAAATTCAGCAATAAGAACAAAGCACAACCACATGGAACAGCATAGATGACCCTCAAAATGAGTGTAGAGCAAAAAAAAAAAGCAAGATACAAGAAAGGACAGAGTGGAAAATTCTATTTCTATGAAATTGAACAACAGGAAAAGCTAATTCATGGTCGTGGTGACTCTTGGGAATGGATAGTTACTAGGAAGAAGGAGATGAGGTGCTCCTGGAAGCCAGTAATGTAGTTTCTTGAGCTGGGGGTTGATTATTCAGATGTATTTGGGTGGTGAAAATGCATCATGTTGTGCACGTTATTACCTGTGCACTTTTCTGTATGTTACACTCCAGTAATATGCTCAAAACACAAATAGAATTATACCTACATCTTTCTCTGCTTCTAAAAAGATCACTAAACATTTTAATATTCACACATTTAGGAGTCAGCAATACACACCATGATAATTGCCACAAAACCCTGTAAAATGAAGAACTGATTCCTTACATTTAAGGATGGGTCCATGGCTCTGCTCAAAAATCAGAGAAAGCCCATTCAGTAGAAGATCTTGCCCCCTCTGACAATTTAACGTGACAAAAACCATTATCTTCTGTAACTTTTTTGGGTAATACGGGCCACGCGTTCCCTCTGCACAGCTGATATATCGTATACTCAGCCCATTTTTTAGGAGAGAGCTCTGTAACTGTCATAACCTCAGCAATTCTGAGCTCCCAGATCTTGCATTCACTTGTGATAGAAATTCGTCATCCCCCACATGTCCTCTGCATTCACCTCTCACAAAACATCCAATCCCTCTGAGATTCCTCTTTTCTCAAGCAGGTTCTCTTGGGAGAAAGCTCTCTCGAGCTTGGTCGTTTTCCTTATTTTTAGCTTGGTTAAAAAACAAAATCAGCCCAAGTGAGGTTTGTTATGCCAGCCAACCTAAGACATTTCCCAGGTTTGCGTGCTTAACCCACCCATTGTTCCCAGCTGACAAATGACGCCCTTGACAAAGCGTCAGCTCCAAATTACTTGAATCTCAAGCGTTTCTTGATGGCGTCTGGCCAGACTAGCTTCTCCCACCATCCTCAAACAAAATCACACAGACAGGAAGGAAATGACCACATTCTTAAGCTCCTTTTCCTCTTCTGTTAGCTTCTTTTCAGATATGAGCCTGGAAAATGGGCTCATTCTTATCATCAAAGTGCACATCAATGCAGTTATTTGTGGAATAAGTCTCCCCTGTTCCGACAAAAGGTCATATGCCAGTAAACTGGTTCTTTTTTATTGGGGACGGGAGCACTCTTGAAACAAAATGTCCCCGTGTAACTTACCCCAATAAAAATCCCACAGTCCGTGTCCATTGCTGATTAATGATGCAAACTCTTCCCATATTCCCCAAGCTCACAATTTCAGAGAAGAAGAGCACGGGCTTAGGAAAGAACCATCTCTTCACACCCAAAGGAAACTCCTCTTATCCCTTCCTCCCTTCCAACTCCTGGGACTTTGATCAGCTTATTCTCTAAGTGTTTCCCTGAGCTCGAAGCCATAATGAGGACAAATTACAGAGCTTGAAGTTGAGCTGTGAGGGTAGACTCTGACTTTCTAGTTTCCTGGGAGAGAAATTTACGTTCAGTTCACATGAGAATGTAGAAATAAGGGCAGCCCGGATGGCTTAGTGGTTTAGCGCCGCCTTCAGCCCGGGGTGTGATCCTGGAGACCCGGGATCAAGTGCCACGTCAGGAGCCTGCTTCTCCCTCTGCCTATGTCTCTGTCTCTCTCTGTCTCTAATGAATAAATAAATAAAATCTTTAAAAGAAAAAGAGAGAATGTAGAAATAGAGAAAGATGAAGATGCCTGAAAATAACAAACTCATGTTTATGGGATGTGGGAACCAAACTGTTAGATAGTGGTTTAGAAAAAAAGCCACGTGATGACTGGTAGGGGGTGGAGAGCCAGAGGGGTAGGTTTGCCTGGTCCGGAGGTGGGATGGGAGGTCAGATGTCGGATGTTGGTAAGGAGGTAAGGACGCTGCAGGGAGGGTGCAAGAGGCAAGTCAAAGGTGCTGATGCCTGAGGTTAGAGATGACATCCTGAACCCAAAGCCTGGAGGTGGGGGTCGGGGGGCAGGTAAAAAGTAAGACAGCCAAAATCTTCCTTTAGACACTAACTAGTTAGTGTTGATGTTACCAGGTAAAAATACCAACAGAATGACTGACGTATTACTAGTCAAAAGGGCAATTCTGAACATATCTATTTAACTGAAGCTATTTCCACAACTGCTTCTATTTATCATCCAGACAAGTCTCTTTTAGCAGAGAAACATATGCTCTTAACACCAAGTTCCAACTCTTGGCTGGTTTGGAACTCCTCTTAATTTTAAGTAATTTATGATACGGAATCTTCCTCCGGGCAAGGGCACTTAATCCAAATATACCTTTAGAGGCTTCTGTCCCCAGTGGGTTTTCTAAGAAGTCTGTCATGTCATGGTTCCAGGCGTCGCGGACCGCAGACTTGGACACCACCCTGTCATTCAGTCCTTGCTGTGGCCGGAAGTTATTTCTCAGATACTCCACTGACTTGACGTGGTCCTGCTGCTCCGTGGTGAAGATGGAGTAAAAAGCCTCGAGCTAAACAGAGAACCAGAGAGGGGAGAAGAAAAAAAAAAAAAAAAAGACCAAGAATGAGAACAGCTACATGGGACAACGTGGGCAGGGGGTGACAAGAACACAAAATGGTAGGACACACCCAGTGCCGAGGCGGACAAACCTAGCAGGCCACAGGCCGCCTTCCAGAATCACTGCCAACGAACGGGCTTATCCGGCTGTGATTTGTGTCCTGCCAGCGAACCAGGCCAACACTCCACTGGAGGGCTGCACAGAACTCTTTTAGTTTGTGTCTCAGCAAAGGGTTCCAGTCTTTCTGCTCTGCCCCCTGGCAAGACCTTTAGTATTGTGGGAAGGAGCACAAGGTTACGGTGAAACTGGCACGTTCTGAAGCCAGACTACCTGGGATGGAAATTCTAGCTTCACAGATCCACTGCTCTGTGGCCTTGAGAAAACCGCTTAACTGCTCTGGGCCTCAATCGTTCCTCAACAGAACAGTGATGATTACAGCAGCATCCACCCCGATAGGGTCTGTGCCAGGATGAAATGAGAGTCCATGTGCAGTGCTTAAAACAGTCCCTGGCACAGAAGAGCTCAATAACTACTAGTGATTCAGTTCTTACTAAGCATCTTCTTACGTATGTACCAGGGATCCAGTTCAGCAAAGTTGCTAAGGCATAAAGCTGCTAAATGCGTGGCTCGTGAGGTAACTGCCCAATTTCAAGACTTACCAGATGGGTAATCATAGTCCAACTACTAAAGCATCAGTAACTCAGCATATATAAACATTATACATATATATATATACTATATATACATTATATATATACTATATATATATATTATACGAAACAGATATATGAGCAACTTATAAGATCATTGAAAAGATTAAGATATGTGTAAATTATTTAGCAGCCAGTAAGTCCATGGTAAGGATTAGTTGCTATCATTAATATTCATATTATTAAAAAACACTTTCCACAGACTAGATAGAGACCAAACCTTTATGGAAAAGCAAAGAAAAAAAAAATCAGGACTCCAGGATATTTCCATTATTAAAAAGGATTCTCTGTGGCCCTCAATCTTCTTCTTATTAAAAAAACAACAATAACAAAGCAGTCTTTTACAATATAAGAGGAATGAAGCTGGGGCTGGGTGCCAGAGATCTGTTCTCAGTGGACTACAGAGTTATCCTGGTTCACCAAAGAAATAAAGTTAATCTAAAATGTTCAGCCATGGAAAATACTAACTCCTTGAAGGGAGGGATGAAAATGGAATGAAAAAGCAAGAAACTGAATGAACTCTTTCTGGCCCCTTTGGCTCCTTGAATACCAAATCAGAATCCTTTCTGCAGGAGAGAATTACAAGATGAGTGATGTCAGATGCTTCCCAAGCAGGCACCAAGTAGCTGCTCTAAGCTTTTGGGGACCAGAAGGCAGCCAACACCAATGTTAAGTATGCAAGAAGATTTAATACTATGTTGCTTTCTCTCTCTCTCACTCTCTCTTTTTTTAAGTAGGTTCCACACCCAAAGTGGGGCTTGAACTCAAGATCCTCAGATCAAGAGTCAGATGGTTTACCAACTAAGCCAGCCAAGCACTCACAACCTGGGTTTCTGGACTGTCATCTTGAAGATCTGAACAAACTTCAGTGTTTCTCAAATAGCTTCAAAAATTGACCTGCTTGATCTGAAACTCCCTCCTTTGCATGAGAAACCAATGAATGTGCATAGTGACCACAGCCAAGAAAAATCATTTAAGTATCTGGATTCACCTATCATTCCACCTCCCCTCCAATTCTCCTGCAGATGTAAAGTGATAATAAACCATGAAACCTTTTCTGCTTTTTCATCAAGGTAATAGAGCTACAATGATCTCACAACCAGCCTAAAAGCAAAAGTAGCCTGGTGGTACTAAGGTGTTATTTCAATTCTCTGCTAGTCACATAACTTTCTAACAACTCCTATGGTAGCTATTCACAATTGCCTTTCTTCCCATTCCTCCTTGTGATGTTTGCTATTTATTTACAGTGGAGAGGGGTACCTGGGTCACTCAGTCCCTTGAGCATCTGCCTTCATCTCAGGTCATGATCCCAGGGTCCTGGGATGGAGCCCAGTCAGGCTTTCTGCTCACCGGGGAGTCTGCTTCTCCCTCTCCTTCTGCCTGTCCCCCTGCTAGTGCTCAATCCCTCATACTTGCTCTTTCTTTCTCATAAATAAATAAATAAATAAAATCTTAATAGTGAAGAGAGAACAATAAAAGCAGAAAAATTAAAATTGAACTGTTTACTCTGCCAAATGTGACCACTTAGATGAAGGTAATTGGAGGTATTGAAAAAATCAAATCTCAACCTGGCAATGTGTACTCACTTGATAGGACAACCCAAATCAGAACTGAACACATCAAAAACCTGAGAGAAGATTTCAGATTTTTCTTTTTTTTTTTTTTAAGATTTTATTTATTTATTCATGAGAGACACAGAGAGAAAGAGAGGCAGAGACACAGGAGAGGAAGAAGCAGGCTCCACGCAGGGAGCCCGATGCGGGACTCAATCCCGGGTCTCCAGGATCACGCCCTGGACTGAAGGCAGCACTAAACTGCTGAGCCACCCGGGCTGCCCAGATTTCAGATTTTTCATAGAAAAAAATAACCTGGAAAATTACATGGAAGGAATTAACAAAGACCCTCTGGTGACTGTCTAGGGAAAGACCAACCAAAATGATTAAAGGGACGGAGGATAAATCCCGTGTGGAAAGGTTAAAGGAAGTGGAAGTGTTTAGCCTGAAGAAAAGGCAAGTTAGGAGTAATTTGATTAAAGGCCCTTGTATGAAGAAGATGCTGACCAGCTCTTCTCCAATGCCTAGAGAAGGCCAAAAAGAGGAAATTGGTTTAAATTAAAGCCTTAGAGACGTGAGTTGAATAGAGGAAGAATTCCTTAACTTTCAGGGTGATTTAAACAAAAATGGCCAGGCTGCTATACATAGCAAGTTAGACCGGAAATTTTCTGGAAGAGCAGCCATCTGTCCTGAAATAGTTTAATCTCTGAGATGCCAGAAAAGGATGGCCTCGGAGACTGTCTCGGCAATCTGACTCTAAGGTTTGTTTATTCTCTTGAAGACTTGCTTCTTTCACAGCTAGCATTTAGTTCTCCCAAAAAGTTTATTTCTGATGCTTCAGGAAAGAATTAGTCATATAACTGTAAAAAGAGGCAGGTTCTGAATTTAACACAAAAATGCTTTTGCTTAAATTACTCTTACAGCTTAATGACATGCTATGGCTTAAAAGCTCCGCTGCTTCCTTGTCATTAACTCAACTTGCCCAGAGATTTCCAAGGAAGGATGTGACGGTTCTCGGAGTGAACTGATGACCTGGACGATATTATATTGTCAACTGGATCATAGCTTTGCTTGACAGTCATACAAAAGAGGAAAAGGAGGTCAAGCTTAGCGGACTCATCAAATCTCCTTTGGTATGTTGACAGCATTCACTAAAACCCTGTCATTCCTCTAGGTTGAAAGAAAATCGTCAGTGGCCTCTTTCATTGTACTTAGCATATGTGGCCATTGAGCGGAAACCACCACGATCCCTGGATTGGCAAGGGGAGTCTATGTTGTCACTTTGGCAGGTGAACAGTGACACTCTGGGTGAGAAGTCCACTGATAAGTCATTACACAGCTACTGCCAGTTGTCCCTCGATCCTTACCCTTGCCTTGTAACCACACTCGATAAAGGTGAACTTGACTACCACCCAGACCTCCACTTTCTGATTCCAAGGGACACCATTTACGGAGGCTATGATGAGAAGAGTTGTGCAGCATGGCAGGACTCCGTAACTGCAGCTACAGGACAAACTATCAACTTTCCAGATCTGCTTAATGGCAGCACAGCGATCTTCTTAAAATACACACGAGATGCCATCATGAAACCTCTGTTCAAAAACTTTCAGGGGCCTTCAGTTCTAACGGTAGGGCCCGAAGGATCCGGCCTGAGCCTACTTCTCCAACCTCAGAACTCTTACTCTTGCTACCTGGGTTCAAAACCCTGTTTTCAATCCCCACAAGCTAAATGTGTGACCTTGGTCAAAGTATTTGATGTTTCTATGCTTCGGTTTTCTTACTTGTACAATAGAGATAACATTAACACCCACCCCGTGTGGGTTTTCTTACTATTAAATGAGTTGCTATATATAATGTGCCTGGAATAATTCCTGGCACACGGTAGATATTCACTAAGTACTATTATCATTACTATTACTATTCTTATTTTATGAGGAATGTGGTAACTATGACTGTATTATAAGCTTCCAACACCTGTAAGATGCTCTATTTGCTGTTCCCTCCTTCCCTCCTCAGAATGTCTATTTATCAAATGCATTCTGTGACAGGTACTTTGTTAGGGAATTTAAAAACATCACTTTGGTTTCTGACTTGTTTTAGTTTATTTTTTTTCAAGATGTTATTCCTTTATTCTTGAGAGACGGAGAGAGAGAGGCAGAGACATAGGGAAAGGGAGAAGCAGGCTCCCTGTGGAGAGCCTGATGTGGGACTCAATCTCAGGATCCTGAGATCACAACCTGAGCCACGCTCAACCAGAGTCACCCAGGTGCCCCTTGTTTTAGTTAAAAAACAATAACATTAAGGTAACGTTATTAACAACACTATTATTACATCATTAATGCTAGCAGCTAATATTTATTAAGCCTTTATTATGTGCAAGGTACTGTGATAAGAGTGTTAAGTACTTTCCTTTACTTAATCCTCATAGAAGACTCATAAGATTGGTTGATTATTGTATCATTACCATTATTTTTGACTAATGAGGAAACTGGGCTTAGAGACTTTACATGACCTGAGTGACTGGGCCCCATGGTTCAGCATGCTACTCTTGGTTTTATCTTGGGTCATGATCTTGGGATTGTGGAATCAAGCCCCGCATCGGGCTCTAAGTTCAGTGTGGAGTCTCCTTGGGATCTCCCTCTCCCTCTGCCTCCCGCCCCCCAACCACCCCTGCTCTCGTACATGTGCACACGAGTATGCTCTCTCTCTCTCCTAAAAAAAAAGAGCTGAAGTGAGGATTAGAAACCTAGTCTCTATGACTCTGTCATGGCCTCAGCCACTTCACGTCATATGCATAAAAGGCCTGCAGCATTATTCCTGGAAAGAAACACTGCAATGGAGTTACTCAATGTGGTAACAGAAGTCCCTAAAGAGTTCCTTCTAGCTGACTCTGAAAGACCACTCATGCAGGGCACCCACCACTGGCAACATAAATCTATTTGTACTTTTCTGCACTCTGGACAGAAACATTTTCTGGCTCAACACAGGGGGAATTAAGACCCATGAACAAGATGGCAGGCACAAGGAGGGAAAGCTATGTGCCACACAAAGCCAATGCTTTTATTCACCTTTTCTTTTCCAGAGGCAAGTGATAAACACACTTGGATTTATCTTTACTTTAACATAACTAATGAAGTCTTTATCATTTAGTAAAAATAAATTAAAGTTTTTATTTCTATAATGTAAAATTGACTTTTTAACTTTTGAAGTGAGCATGTAAAACATTTCTTTCTTTTATCCCTGCTTGGGGAGTTGTAATTGCATTTTAACTGGTGCTGTTTCAAGAACAATTTTAACCTTGAATTGCAAATGTGTTGGCTGGAAGTGTATATAAATCATTTCAACTTAGTTTTTATTATAAAAATATTACAGAGAATAATTAGTTTTTAATCTGTCGGTTAAAATCAAAGGAAAGTTGAAATCTATTCATGCTACTCGTGTGCAGCAAGAGCTCTCATCCACGAGATGTGGGGAAGGCACCATCATGGCTGAAGGAGAAAAATGAGAGAAAATCAAAAGTAATATAATTATGAACCATTAGAAGGCTGATGTGCACAATATGTCATAAGATAGGTATATAATGGCCGTTAAACAAAGCCAGAGTCCATTATAAACATAATAATAAACTCTGGGATAAGCATTAAGAACTGAAATGTCACACCTAAGGTCACAGAGACACTTCAGATTCACCATACATTTGAGGGGTGACAGGGCAGGTCCTGCTTCGTTGCCTCATTATTAAACAAGACCAAAGTGATGGAATATTAAATTGCCAATAGCCTGGAGCATCCAAAGTTTTACTTATTGAACCATGGCTGTAAAAATAAAATCCAAGAATAGCTAGCTAACCACAAGGATGTGTCTCTCCTGTAGCGATAGACAGTTTTGCATGAAGACAATTATAGCAAGGCCTTCTACAGAAAGAAATGAATTTAATCATAATTACCAAAGAAAGCTATCTGTTGGGATTAATAATGACATCTTCCCCCCACCATTTAAAAAACCCTCTCTATCCACGTGTACTGTGCATTATGTGGTGTTAAAACAGAAACTTTCTGAATTATGGGATTCATTAGTTGTTGTGGCCTTGAGACAAACTTGAGGGCTGAGACAGCCAAGAGCCAAAGGTAGCTGTTATACCAGAAATGTGGTGAGCCCCCTAAGTTGAAATGATAATAATTTGGATATACTGGGTTGAATAAAATATAATATTACAATGAGTCTCACCTGTTTCTCTTTATGTTTTTTTAATGTGGCTAACTAGAAAACTTTAAATCATGTATATGCCTTCTGTTTTATTTCTATTGGAGAGTGCTGCCCTTGAGCCTGAGTGATCATTTGTTTATTTATTCTAAAAAATGACTTTTAAAAATTTGAGAGAGAGACAGAGTACAGAAGGAGAATGAGAGGGAAAAGCAGACTCCCCGCTGAGCAAGGAGCAGGGAGCCCAAGACCCTGAGATCACGACCTGAGCTGAGGGCAGATGCTTAACCGACTGAGCCATCCAGGCACCCCTAGTGATCATTTAATAAGAGCAACAAAAAAACTCCAATCTAATGTCCTGTGCTCACCCTGTGGTGCCAGGCACTAGTCTAGGCATGCCACACACATTCCATCATTTAATCTTTATAATGACTCCAAGAAGTGGGTGTATTATTATCATCATCCCCATTTTACAGATGAAAACTGAGGCACAGAGAGTAAGCAGTGGAGCAGCATCTGGCTGAAAAATAGAGCCAGGAATGGAACCCAGGCAGGTTGGCTCCAAACAGAACATGGTTTTAATTCAAAAGAGTTTCTCTGCTCTTTATGATAGAGATAATATTGGTTTAAAAAAATGTATTGCAAATAAAGCTTTCCTAACCACTCCAGCTTATTGTCAGAAAAAAATTAAATATCCCAAAGCAAACAAACTAGACATCTTCATATTTATTTACTGCTTTTTTGATAGAGCCTCTAAGAAGCACTTCAACAAAATTCATGCTAGGAAAAATTATAGGCAGTATCATATTTTAAACTACAGGAAGCAAAGAGTCCTGGAAACGGAAGGTTGGGATTGTTTCCAATGGCCAACACACCATCATTTGAGAACCACTGTTCTAGAAAAAAAAAAACAAAACAAAAAACAAACAAACAAACAAACAAAAACCACATCCCTATACTGGATTCAGATCACCAGGTTCTCTTGATTGATCATGAACATAACACAGGCACCATTTCAACATGCTAGTCTTGCTCCTTTGACTTCATAAACCAGTACTGAGAGTGCCAACATTTTGTTTGGATGATAAAGTCACAACATGATGTTTACCTACTACTTACAGTAGATGTTTAGTGGAACCAACCCCTTAAGCCACACGGACTGCTGGCCAACCAAGCCAACACATGATTCCATTAGCGATACTGTATTTAGATTGATATTACCAGACGAGCAGGAGTCAGAGCTCACTGGCTACCATAGGGCTGGTTTGAATGTCCAGGGAGACTCATGAAAGATGCAAAATAAGTAGCTGTTCATATCTGGAAGGCTCCAAAGAAATTCACATCATTCAAGTTCTCATACAAGTGCTAACCACTCCATTTTATGGTGAACACATTCTTGTTTTCACTCTTATAGGCACCTCCATTGTGTAAGACAGAAGAGAACAGAGGAAACAGTCTTTGCAGAAAGAGAAGGATGGGGAACTAGGAATGTTTTCTTTCTAACAGAAGCAGACATGGAATTCCGTCTACTTGCTTTTCCGCACTGGCTGTCTGCCTTTCTGAAATGAACATTCTGTGCTAACTTCCGAAAGAATGTTGGCAGGGTCAGGGTGGGAAGGTCTGAAGTGATAATACTTGGATGGCTAATGGTTTCCCTTCCAAGTGCTGACACCACTGTGACCTCCATGCAGCGTGCCAGCCAAGGATCCCGTTTAGCCACATGAAAATGAGCTGTTTTTCCTCTCTTGGGGGAAGGGGTGAGAAAGAGAGAGAAAGAGAGAGAGAGAGGAATAGGTGACACTGTGTCTGATAAAAGTATTGTCTAAGGATGTGTTTATAGTAAAGAAACTGGGAAGCCAATATGACTAATTTATTTCTCCACTATTTCCTTGCAAACTACCTATAGATAAATCATATATTGGAAGTTACAGAGAAAAACTCCTCTACTCCTTCTGAGTGTGTGAGTGCTAGGATTATAAATAGATGTTAACCAAGCAGTTTCTAAGATGCCCAGTTACCAAATGTCAAAATGCTTCTAATTGACAAACACTTGACAAGACATCCAAGCCTACAACTCTGCCTTTTGCTTGGACTCACAAAATATCTGAAATTCTAATAAAACCCAGTACTAAACAATTACTGCTCTTTGCCTCTCCCCATCACGGAGTGTCCTGCAAAAGGAGTGGTCAAACTTGCATTTCTTAGCCTCATTATCTCAAGCCTTTGTATCTTTTAAGACAAAAGCATCCATCTTAATGGACAAAAAGCATCCCTTTTCAAAGTCCCCTGCCCCAACCCTGGGGATATAAATATTTGGACTGCAATTTTACTTTATTTTCATAAAACAATGCTGGCTTCACCATTAGGAAGAAACTTCGTTTCCTATTTCATGATCTGCTTAATGCTGGCAGATCCTGTTCAGCAAATTGCTAGCACTTCTTTTGTCATCAGAGAATTAAAGCAAAAAAAAAAAAAAAAAAGATATCTCAAAGTAGAATGTCTGCCAACAGCAGTAAAGTCAATAAGTCTGTTTGCCCTAACTTTGTTAGGGACAAGGTGTCTCTCCTGCACATGGCTTCTAAACCTGCTCCATTTACCCCCAGAGGGGCAGCACTGGATGTTTTAGGAAGCTGCCTGGTGCCTCGGCTGGTTTATTTAAGGATGGACCCATGACCCAAGGATAGCCAAACGTTGGCAGACCAACATCTGTTCAGATCTACCTTCTTGAATACTTGAAATAGGACCCTTACTATGGTCAGTTGGTAGCTGGCCTTTGAGTTGAAAGGTCAACTGGTACTAGAGAACCATATTTGGCCAGGTAACCAAAAGAAAACAAACTAGGTGGGCACCTGAGTGCCTCAGAGGTTGAGCATCTGCCTAGGATTGAGTCCCACATTCTTCTTCTGCCTAGGTCTCTGCCTCTATCTCTGTGTGTGTCTCATGAATAAATAAATAAAATCTTTTAAAAAGAAAAGAAAAAAACAAACTAGGAGTAAGAAGGGATGAGAATTTTGTAGAAGTACACAATCAATAAGCAGTGGCAGAAACTCCAAGATTTAAGAGCCTACATGGCCCCTGATGGACAGAGAGGGCTTTGCTTCCTAGTTGCAGTCTTCTCCATCCCAGGATGCCTCGACTATTGATTCCTTAAAATACTCCCCTTACTTGAGCTACTTTAAGTGGGTTTCTCTTTCTTAAATCCGAAACAGACCTGACTGGGACACCATCCAACCCTACTTCCCCCACTCCCTATTCTGTACTCTCTGCCTTTATTAGGAAAATCTTTGGACTATTCCCCATCTTAGCCAGATCCCTAATCTTGTGGCCTGTGTCTTCAGTTATATCACTGATACTACCTCATAATTCTACAACATCCCTTATTCCTATCTGTCACACCCTGGGAAGGCATTTCTATGAGCAGCTCTGATAAGAACTTTCCATTTTTGGATAGTCCTGCTTAATGGCTCAAATCCCCTTTCTTATAATCCTACTCAGTGTTGCTGGCTCTATTTTCTGAAATTTTTCTTTTTAAAGATTTTTTTTTTAATTTATTCATGAGAGACACACAGAGAGAGAGGCAGACATAGGCAGAGGGAGAAGCAGGCTCTATGCAGGGAGTCCGATGTGGGACTCGACCCCGGGACTCTGGGATCATGCCCTGAGCTGAAGGCAGATGCTCAACTGCTGAGCCACCCAGGCATCCCTATTTTCTGAAATTATGGAGAAGAAACATACTCCTTTTCTACTTCGGTGCATGCTGCATTACAGTGACTAATATATCCCCTCTAGGAAGTTTCTCCTTCTATTATCCCTCATGAGGTTATTTCAAGGCTCCCCACCCCTTCCTACTGCCCCCTGCCCAGTGGCTCCTCTTCCTCTGACACAGACCCCAACCCCATTTCCATTTTACCAATTTCTAAATCCACCATCCTGGGAAACCAGCCCAGGACACACTCAGAAGTAGTTTAGTATAATGGTCAGTCACATGGATTTTAGAATCAGACAAACCTGGGCTTTGTTTCTAGTCTCAACATTCATTAGCCATGAATTCTTGGGTATATTACCCAGTCTCTCTAGGCTGTGTCCTTATGTGCACCATCTCAGCGCAAAAGCCATTTCTCAATGCTATTTGACCAGTACGATGGCCATATGTAAGGGCTTAGTAATCAATGATATTCACTCTTTCATTTCATCATGTATACAAATCTCTCCCTTTAATGAACTTTGGTAGATTTAGTAGTTCAGAACATCATCTTTGGGATCAGACACTATGGCTGTGTGGCCCTGGGCAAGTTAGCTCATTTCTGTACCTTTTCTCTATAAAATGGGGAAACAGAGTACTGTTTTTCTTGAGGATTAAATGAGTGAACACATATATAGAGTTTAGAAGATTTTCTGGCACAAGCTGTCATCATCATTGAGGACAGCTATTCTCACCTCAAGATCGAATACTTACCTAATACCTGATTTTATAGTTGCAGTTCTCCTCAGCCAGTTAATTTGTGGTGGAGACATCATGTTCTATATGTTATAATTCTTGGGTTCAAAAACATGTTTGTTGGAAAGAAAGAAGGAATCAATGGGAAGCAGAGAATCAAAAAATAAAAAATAAAAAAGCACCTCTACTGGTATACTGTAGTAATGTTAAATGGTTAAGTCAACACAAAACAAGGGAACATAGAGGTCCCATTTGTGGCTGAACATCTACCTGATGGTAAGAGATGGGGACAGGCTTCCGGAAGACGATCCACTCCACAATTTCGCTACATGGTGGTGTGGTCAGAGAACCTGTGTACCGGTAATAGCTGCCCAGGGATGCAGGCAGGAGGTCCCGGAGGACGAAAGGATCCAGAAAGGTCTCCTTCTCTGTTAGGAGAAAGAAAGAAAAGAAAGGCACAATGATAAGTCATATTATGCTGCAGACGTAGAGTCAAAACCCCCAGCATGCTGGTGCCACATCACAAGCCTTATGTTTGTTTACATCCTGAGAAGCACTAGCATTTGGTGGTGGGAGGGCCACAGCAAACAAAGCAGTGCTTCCCAGGGTGTGTTCTGAGGCACCATGATGCACTGTATTTCAAGAAAAACGGGTTCCATGAAGAGCAAAGCTGGGAAACCTGAAGTCTCTCCCTCTCCCCACAGGAAACAGGCAAAACACTAGCACAGACAAGTCTCTGAGAAGTTCTGCAGAAAAAAAAATGGATTTGATCTTATGTACCTACCCCTTCTCAATCTTGCTTCACCACTGAATGCTTCCCCATCTGATACTTAGGAATTAACAGTCAGTGGCATAAATTCTGGAACACCCATGAGAGATTCAACATGAAAACTGTAAGCCAAGGGTAAAGTTCAACTCCAAAGTTGGATACATCTCATGATGGTTTCCCCCAACACCTATTCAAATCTAGGTGAACCCTACCCAATATCTAAGCTGAGCTTCGAAAATGGGGCCCTGAAAATAGGCTTCTTCTTTTTACAAAAGCAGAGGGGTCTTTCTTTAAGTAGAAGAAATGATTATTTCACTTAAGACTTAAAAATGATACCTGACAATAACTCTATGAGAAAAAAAAAAAAAACGATGTGTAAGGGGTTAGTGCCAAGGTCACACAGCTCCTCAGTGGCAAAGCTGGGCAATGAGTTCAGGCACTGTGACATCAGAGCTTGCACAGACAGCTCTGACGCAATTAATGAAGATGCTAACGTTAACTCAGTGAATACTGAGAGGTAGGGGCAAAAGAGGAGAAGAGCATTTGGGGCTGTGGGAACATCGTGTGCCAAGGTCCTGTGGCAGGAATAAACAGTGCAATAGAGTTTAGGGCACTGTTTTATAGTTCTAATCAGGCTCGGTAGATCATTCAGCTTCTTTCCCAAATTGGAGAAGGCTCTCCTCTCTCTCTGGGTCTCCAAAGGTCTAGCCCTGAATGAATTTAAGTCTGGGATTCCTTTTTTAAAATCCATTTTTGGGATATAATAAGGCTATTATATCCTGATAATGGTTTGCTTTAGCTCCTTGATAGCTTCCACTATGGGGCCAAGGACATTCTTGGGGGGACCTCAGGGCTCCAAGTTACTTCCTGGACATATTTGTGTCTACAGGAATAGTCTTTCCAGGATCCCACCATCTCCATCCTCTTCTTTCTTTTTTTTCTCTTTTTAAAAAGGTTTTATTTACTTATTCATGAGACGCAGAGAGAAAGGCAGAGACATAGGCAGAGAGAAAAGCAGGCTCCCTGCACGGAGCCTGATGTGTGATTTGATCCCAGGACCCTGAGGTCATGACCTGAGCCAAAGGCAGATACTCAACCACTGAGGCACCCAGGTGCCCACTTCCTCCTCTTTCATGCAAAATGACTGTACAGGTCTTTGGGCAGATGTGTATCCACAGACTGGAGAGATCTCTGTAAACTGGGTGATAATGCAAAAACCCCAACAGAAATCAACTCTTTTAAAACAATTAAACAGGCAATTTAGTTTTGGTAGAAATTAATTCAATAAAACTTAACATTTATTTAGCTTCATTACTATATGCCAGACACTATTCTAAGTGTTTACATGTTGCAAACATTTAAGCAGTACTTATTGTACATGCCAGGCCTTGTTCTTAGAGCTTTATAAAGATTAATTTATTTAATTCTTAAAATAGCCTCATGAAGTTTTCCTATTATTATCACCAATTTACAGACCTGGAATGTACAACCAGGTAGTTGGGTTTAGAATCCAGGCTTTCCTTATTTTTAACCATCACTATATGCTTTCAATTTACACCACTATGGAGTATTTACTTTTAATACTCCAATTTTACGATGTGGAAATCAAGGCACAGAGAGTTTAAATGACTAAGCCAAAGGTCACTAGGGATTGGGGAAGGAGACACAGTTATTCAAGAAGCTCAGATTCCCATACAGGTTTTCAATTCTGTTTTTTAAAGGAAAAATTAAATATTAACTAATAAATGCAAAAGTCTTCAAATTACAGGGCTCTATAACCAAAATGACAAAAGCGGGTTTTGTCTGGATAAAAGGCCGGAAATCACAGAATTGCCCCTCCGCCCACTGGCAAGTGTGGGTTTTAATTTAAACCTGGTTACCAGCAACCTAATGATGGGGTAAATCTCTGCAAGCGTGCTTGGCTGCGACTGGATTGGCTGGGAACAGGAAAAATTTTGGCCTTTGCTTGCTGCTTCTGTGTTTCCTGAGCTATGTAAACAACCAACACGAGGTCCCAAGCAATAGAGGGAGCATAGGGCCTGGCATCAGAAACCACAAAATCACCATCTTCTTTTTCCCTCATGTTGTAGGTGAACTCGGCGTCGCACCACAGCACGCGAATCTGCCTTAAGATCAAGGGCTCCAGAATGAATGACCAAGAAAATCTTTAAGAGTTCCCTTAGAAGCCTGATCCAATATTAGGGCTGCAGTTGAGCACATTGTAGGCAGACCGGTAGTGACAAGACCATACCCACAAGCCTGCACTAGCAAAGCCCCCACCTAGAGCAACCACTCCAGGAAGAGCCCCCGGCTTTAAGGAACATAAACACCTGCCCCACCAATCTGAGGTGACTGGATTTCACAAGGGCATATTGTTTCAGCAGGATCAAGACTCCCATATAAGTTCTTGTACGGGCTTATGGTTTCGGCAGGGACTGATGGAAATTGAAGGTGTGACCGCTGCCACAAATACAGAAGAACCTTTTGGTCCTTGACTACCCCAAGGGATTCAGAGGTAGGTTCTGGCTTTAAGTGATTATCAGGTGCAATCAGAAGGTGGCAAGGAGGGTAGATACAGTGAGAGGGACAGAGAAGGAGGCTTTGCTGTTTTTTGATCCTGCCATAGTCACCACCATTGGGTTGGGATTCTGAGACCTGGGAGGGGCTTAGACCACCCTAGTTCAGTTCCTTGGAGAGCCAAGGAACCCTTTATTCAAACAAAACCTTACAGAGGAGGAGGCCAACTCAAACAGCTCAAATGCAGCCACCGTGGTTAAAGCTGAGCTAGGAACCTAGGAACACTTTGGAAACCACCAATTTGGTCCAATTCTTTAATTTTACTGCTGGGAAAATGGAAGACTACAGGGGAGATCAAAAACTTGAGAACACAGAAACTCAGACGGGATCCTTTCTTCAAAGAATCTACTTAGGATCTGGAACAGTAAGCCTAGGAGCAGGAGCTGAAAGCTGAAATCCAATCACTGTCTTCATCAGCATTTCTCCGTCCCTACGGAAGCTGGGGAAGACAGCAGATTTTAAACTCCCAGGGTCCAAATCCCAACTCCTCTACCTGTAAGTTTTGTGATCTTAGTTACTGAAGCTTCCTAGGCTGTTGAGAGCCTGAAACATAATAAGCATCTCATAAATGATACATATTATTCTTACTCTAATCCTCATTACTTGTATTACTATCATTATTTTTATTTTTCTAAACTGTCAAGCCCTAGCCCCTTACACCCTTACACAACCATACACTTCCTTTAATACTTGCATATGTGTCTTTCTTGTTTTTCCTTTTTTTTTAAGCTTTCATTATTAGTGCCTTAAAAGTGCATCATGTCTGACATATTCTCCAGGTTAAAATTTCTTTGCCAAAGTTCTAGTGAGAGCTTTGGAACCAACTAATATTTAACAGCTGTGTGACTATAGGGAACGGTCTTAAGCTCTCTGAGCTACTTCCCTTATCTGTAAAATGGGAATTCTGAGAGTATTTACCCCTCAGGAAGGCTGTGAAAATTAAGCAAGCTCATAAATGTAAGGGGCTTAGCACAGTGCCTTGGGAGCCCTGATTTATCAAGGCAAGCACTTGGCTGAGAGCAGACCAGCTCACTTTGTGTTTTAAGCCAGGGATTGGCAAATGTTTTCTGTAAAGTGCCAGATAGTAAATATTTTAGGTTTTGCAGGCCAAGAGGCAAAATCAAAGATGTTATAGGAGTACTTACGTTAACAAACGCATTTCCACAACCTTATTAAAGATATTCATGCAAAAATTCATGCAAAAATTATTTGCAAAAATGCAAATAACAACTGAGGATAATTTAAAATATATACATCTACCATGAGAAGAACAGAATTCTTTTTTAGGGGAATAACATTTCACTTAATTAGTGTTTGAATGTAAAAACCATTCTTAGGTCAAGAGTCATTAAACAAGAGTCACTGAAATGGATTTAGCTACCAGGCCACATTCTCCCCTACTTTTTAAATTTTTTTTTAAGATTTATTTATTTATTTTAGAAAAAGAGTATGACAAGCAGGGGGAGGGGCAGAAGCAGAAAGACAATCCTGAAGCAGACCCTGCTGAGCAGGGCTCCATCCCAGGACCCTGAGATCATGACCTGGGCTGAAATAAAGAGTCAACCATTTAACCTTAAAGCTGAGCCACACACACATCCCTTCCTTGTTTTTTAAAGCAATTGTTTGGCAGGATATGTGTGTGTGTGTGGGGGAGGTGTGCAAGTGTTAGAAAGTTACCATGAGGAGAGCCTGGGAGGCTCAGTTGGTTATGCATCTGCCTTTGATTCAGGTCCTGATCCCTGAGTAGAGGTCCCTGCTCAGTGGGGAGTCTCCTTCTCCCTCTCCTTCTGCTCCTCCCCCTGCTTGTGCTCTCTCTCTCTCTCTCTCTCTCAAATAAATAAATAAAACATCTTAAAAAAAGAAAAAAGAAAGTCATCATGATAGCTAGAGCTAGAAGACGGGGGCAATGATTACTTCTTTTGTGAACATACATTACAGAATTAACTCTTGAGCTGTTTTCTTTACTCCTTGAGTTTTCTAGCTCAAACTAAACATCAATTTGTACTCATCTTTCTGAAAATTCCATTTCCTGCTCAGTCCCATAGGCAGTATTCCACTGACAAATGGGGTGCTCATAACACTTAGTTGTAAGTTAGAAATAATTTTAGAGACAGTAACCCTCTACTTCTAGCATTGGCCACAAAGCCCACATAAGCCACAGGGTGCTGAACAGGCTAGACTCAAGATGGGGATTTCCTGAGTGCAGCCACTGGAAAGAGGGAAGAATGCACTTTTCAGGTGAAAATGTAAACTCTTCCATTAAGAAAATCTTAATAAATGTAGGTATTATAAAGTGGAAGGAAGTGCTAGAGCCAGGTCCCTGGCTCTAGCCAGGATTTGAATCCCAACTGGTCTATTTAAAGGTCTCACCTAAGACAAATTGTTTAACCTCTCCTGTAACTGTATTCTCGTCTGCAAAATGGGATTACAATAGTGTCAATCTGCTAAGTAGGTTAGATGAATAAATGAGTATTAAGTAGGTTACCATTAGTTAAGGGCTTAGGAGAGTGTCTGGCACAGGATAAGTACATTTAAGTGCTTGTTAAATGGCTCTTGTTTTAAAAGGGCAGTTTGACTCTAAACCATTCTGATCAGGGCATGCTGCTTCCAACTTTTATCCAAATTAGTAATTTGAATTCAAAACATTCCTATCCCAGCCACTTACCTAGTTGAGAAAAATATTTGAAACACTCTATTTATACCTTCATTCATTCCATTAAACCATAATAAGCAGGTTCTGTGCATTACCAGATAAAGGAATTGAAAGGGAATGAATCTCATATTCCACTTTCAAGGATCCCAGCGCTGTATGCAGACAATATTATATTTTAATAATTAATTGTTCATCAAAGAAAAAGATGAAGAACAGGGATGCTAAATTCAAAGTTATTCAAATTGCAAAAATGAATAATGTATGACTTTTATATTAAATACACACTGTATTAAGTAGTCTACATTTCACCCAACTCTGTCTTTCATTTTAAAGCATTTTGCACGACAATATGAATAATCAGTTAGGGGAGGTTTATTTAGAAAGAGAAATACCTTATTTGAATGCAAACGGAGTATATCCGAAGATGATTAAATTTTTCTTATCAATTAGGAAATTTTGTATGAGGGCTTTAAAGTCATGGTCAACCATTAAACCCAGCGCGGCCCAGTTATCCTTGCAGTTTCCTTTCAACATTAAATTATATCTGGCTCAATTCTGTTCAATTCCTTATTTCTGATAGCAGTGCCAGGAGGCAATCTTTAATTAAAGAAAATTTGAAAGATTCAAACATGCATAATTGGATTAAAAATGTGATCATTAAAACATTAGATGATAATCATCTGATTGATTGCATTTTTCAGTGTGTTAATAACCTAATATTTTCAATGCTTTGGTTATATAGGAAGAAAGAAAGCCCTTTATAAGGTATGATGAACAATCAAAATATAGACGAGACCCATGCAGGAATCAGGAATCATGGAATCGTACTGAAAACACACACAAGCACACATGCCCCCCAGTGAACAAAGTATTACATTGGAGGGTATATGGGGCAGAATGTGGTGGCCTCCAGGGAAAGAACATCTGTGCCGCCCCTCAAACAAGCAGTCAACCAATTTTAGGGAAATATGTAAGATAAACAAATAAAAGAAAGCCCAAGCTTCTGTTTTTAGCATGATGATTGTTTAGTTCTTTAGGATGCCCCAAAACTTTTTATAAGGAAAAGCTATTAAGTTTTCCTTAACCACTTAAAAGCATTGTGGTAGGAATGGTCTTCCACTCTGTGTTGGGGAGGGTAGCGAGAGCGTGACATTGGAAAAAACTGGGTCATAGGTCACTCTAAATGAGGGAAGAAGATTCATAACAGCGCTGCTCCAAGTTCATGTCCATGCACATCACCTAGATAGAGAGCTTGTTAAAATGTAGATTCTGATCCAGGAAGCCTGGGGTGGGACTGAGAGTCTGCATTTTTAATAATGCTGAGCATATTCGAGTGGCCAGTTTCTGTGGGGACTGTATAAATGGGCCCCCACACTGCAGCCTCATCCACTGCTACTTCCTGACTCTTAGGTATAGCCACGCCACACTGCTCTCTTTGCCATCATCACATTACCCTGGGGCCTTTGCACTGGCTCTTTGCTCTGCCTGAAACATTTCTTCACTGACATATTCATGGCTGGTTTTAGACCAAATGCCTTTTAGCTGCTAACAAGTTAGTCATATTTGAATGACACATTTCTCAATGAGGGCTCCCCTGACTACTATTTTGAAAATGGCAATTTGAAGAGCAGCCTCATTAAGAAGGAAGCATCTGATTAAAAACCTGAAGGCAGAAATGAGCTATGCGGCAACCTCGAGAGAACATTACAGGCAAAGAGAAAGCTAGTGCAAAGGGATTCCGCTTGGTGTGTGGCTGGAGTGAAGTGAGCAGGAGGGAAGGTAGAAGGCAAAGTTCAAGAGTCCAAAATCTGATGGGCTCTGGGAAGAAAAAAAAAATCAGCTGCTGGTTAAAGTACAATCTAGAATTTGGCTAAAAATTGTGAAGATGCCAAAACACTAGAATGTAGAGTCAGCAGCCCAGGGTTAAGTCTGTCTGGATGGGCCATGAACGGGCTGTATGATCTGGGAAGAGCTTTGGGTGTGATGAGCTTGTGACCAAAGGGCTTGCTGATCACAAGAATAGAAAATGGAGGGATCCCTGGATGGCGCAGCGGTTTGGCGCCTGCCTTTGGCCCAGGGCGTGATCCTGGAGACCCGGGATCGAATCCCACATCGGGCTCCCGGTGCATGGAGCCTGCTTCTCCCTCTGCCTGTGTCTCTGCCTCTGTCTCTCTCTCTCTCTCTCTCTCTCTGTGACTATCATAAATTAAAAAAAAATAAAAATAAATAAAAATAAAATGGAAGTCATGATGGAAATAAAGGGCCTGAGGGCCAGAATCCAGGGGATTTAAGAGCAAGGCTTCTAGAAGCCATCACGGAGGTCAGAAAGCATTAGATTATAATTAAGATGGAGGCAAAAGCCTCCCAGAGTAGCCAAGGAATTAATTT
This sequence comes from Vulpes lagopus, assembly GCF_018345385.1. Classification (NCBI taxonomy): domain Eukaryota; kingdom Metazoa; phylum Chordata; class Mammalia; order Carnivora; family Canidae; genus Vulpes; species Vulpes lagopus. Next base: position 29,294,769 of record NC_054830.1, on the reverse strand, counting down.
TATGATCTAAACACAAGCAATGAGGTGCCCCTGGGTGGCTTATTTAGGTAAGCATCCAACTCTTCATTTGGCTCAGGTCATGATGTCAGGGCTGTGAGATCAAGCCCTGCATCAGGCTGCATGCTAGGTGTGGAGACTGCTTGATATTCTCTCTCCCCTCTCTCCCTCTATGCCTCATCCCCTGCCACCCTGCTCATGCTCTCTCTCTCTCTCTCTCTCTCTAAAAATACATACATTCATACAAGCAACAAGACCTGTTCTATAGAATTGGATGTTGGCTATCAGGAAGGAATGGGAAAGATGGACCAGAGGAGATGGGCGTAGCCTATTTTCAAGGTATGGCTATTTTCAAGGTTTCATGACAAATGACTTTAAGGAACAAGCCTAATGTTACAATGAGGGGATTCTGGGGAATCCCCCCAAGAATCACAAAGAATTGGAGGGTTCCTAAGAGTTATAGAGGACATTCGTTCCCTTTCATTTTACAAATAAGGAAAATGAAATCCAAAGAAAAAAAGGGACTGAATCAAGATCGTGCAATGAGGTGGGAGTGAATCTGGGTCTCAGATGCCCAGCATTGGGCTCTTTCTACTACCCCAATCTGGGTCCCAGGGCTCTGAGTGCCTCACTTGCCCTGATGTAAACATGATGGGGTGAGGAATTCTCAATGAAGACCAAGAACTCTTCTGGCTTTTACAAACATAAATCTAACTTTGACACTGCCCAGCTCAAATCTTCCATTGGCTTCACTTCATTTGTTATTTTTGTCTTTTCCTTTTTTTAAAAAAATTATTTATTTATTCATGAGAGACACAGACAAGGCAGAGACACAGGCAGAGGGAAAAGTAGGGTCCATGCAGGGAGCCTGATGTGGGACTCGATCCCAGGACCCCAGGATCACATCCTGAGCTGAAGGTAGATGCTCAACCACTGAACCACCTAGGAGTCCCTTTTAATATCTTTTATTTATTTTCCTTAGTAATTTCAACACCCAGCAGGGGGTTCGAACTGATGATCCCAAGATCAAGAATGGTATGTTCCTCTGACTGAACCAGCCATTTTCATTTTCTTTTCTTTTCTTTTTTAAATTTAAATTCAGTTTGCCAACAGCTAGTATAACACCCAGTGTTCATCACATCATGTGCCCTTCTTGGTGCACATCACCGTTACTCTATCCGCCCCCCAACCACCTCCCCTTCCGCAACCCTTTGTTTGTTCCCCAGAGTCAGGAGTCTCTTATGGTTTGTCTTTCAGACTCCTCACCATGGCCATGGGCCCCTACATGATCTGTTTACCCTCTGCAGCCCTTCTGCTCTCACCCTTGCTGACCACCCACCTGTCTCATCACCTTCCTGTTCCCTCTGCCTAGAATGTTCTTCCCCATCACCACTCCATACAGGAGATTCCTTTTCACCCTGCTGGGCTCAGTTCAAATGTCATCTCCTGGGGATCCCTGGGTGGCTTGGCAGTTTAGCGCCTGCCTTCGGCCCAGGGCATGATCCTGGAGTCCTGGGATCGAGTCCCACGTTGGGCTCCCTGCATGGAGCCTGCTTCTGCCTCTGCCTGTGTCTCTGCCTCTCTCTCTCCCTATGTCTCTCATGAATAAATAATTAAATAATCTTAAAAAAAATGTCATCTCCTGAGAGCCCATCCTGAACAGCCCATCTTCTATGTCCCTGCTGCCATTAATTCTATCACATTTAGTTCATTTCCTTCCCAGTGTATGTTTATTTGTTTACTGTCTGTCTCCCTCAAGAGTTTGACTGTTCCACAAGGGCAAAGACCTTGCCTTTCTCATTTACCCCATACACCCAGCAACTAAAACATGGCCTGGAACATAGTAGGTTCCTAATAGTTATGTGAAAATAGAATGAAGGAAAAACAAGCATGGTAGTTGGGGTATTTTAAGTAACCAATAAATCCTAGATTTTGGGGCAGCCCAGGTGGCTCAGCAGTTTAGCGCCGCCTTCAGCCTAGGGCCTGATCCTGGAGACCCAGGATCGAGTCCCACATCGGGCTCCCTGCATGGAGCCTGCTTCTCCCTCTGCCTGTGTCTCTGCCTCTCTCTCTTTCTGTGTGTGTGTGTGTGTGTGTGTGTCTCATGAATAAATAAACAAAATCTTTAAAAAAAAGTCCTAGGTATTGTATTTCTTTCACATCTAAGTCTCTAATGATTATAAGATGCATCATTATTTCAAATGCCACTACTAAAGGCAACACGTTGCCAGTTAGACAATGACGTGATTTCAAATGTAAGATGCATCCTGACTTTAGAATTGTTAAAATATGAAATGTAAAAAACTGCAACTATGCGTGATGATGGATATTAACTAGATTTGGTGTTGGGAACATTTCACGATATATACATATATCATACCATTATGTTGTATACCTGAAACTAATATAGTGTCATGTTACAAATATATGACAAAAATACATGAAGAAATGAGAGTCACAGAACTGATGACACAGGATACCGAGGTGACGCTTTCAATAAGATTCACACTAAAGGACCCCATCATATTTATGAGTCTACCAGAAGCTAGGTCAGGGCCCCCACTGCGCCACCCAGGGATCCCAGGGCCCATTTTCTGTGACCACAGTGAAGAGCAACTCATAGGACCAGGCAGCAGCACTGACTCCCAACTGTTCGTCTGCCTAGGTTCTCTAACTCAGTTAAACCTTCAATGACCTGAACCCCAAGAATGCATTCCGCAGTGTGGGATGTCCTGCACATCACCTCTTTTTACCAGTGCACATTTATGGCGTGTGAACTCAGGGTTAGTCAGGCACTGCTCCAGTTTTTCCCTAAATGAGGCTTTTCAACTTTGTGAGGTAGGTATCAACATCCTGATGAGGGCTGGTAACTTGCCCACAGTCACAGCTCTACAGACCTTGGTGTCATTATAGGCTGTGTAATTGGTTAATAGCGGTCTCTTAAGGTTAGCAGGCTGGAGGCTCTGTTACCACAAGACCGTAGCTCCTGACTATACTCCCAGTACACAACACAGTGTCTGAAAGACTAGGTCCTTCATACATGGCTGAAAAAAATTGAACAAACTAAGTCACTGAGTAACTGAAGTCAAAAGTGGCCATGGGGGCAAATCTAGACTAGTAACCTGCTTTTGTAAATTAAGTTTTATTGGAACACAGCCACAGCTATTTGTATACATATTATCTATGCCTGCTTCTGGGTTACAACTGCACAATTGAGTTGCTGCAGCAGAGAATATATGACCAACCATGCCTAAAATATTTGCTATTGATCCCTTTACAGAGAAAGCTTGCTGACCTCATTCCTATACGACGAGTAGGACATTTAAAAGCAATGGCAAAAATGGGATGGCAACAAGCCATCCCATTTGAGAATGAATGAGGCAAACTACATGGGGTTGTAGAGGTATGGACCTTATTTCTGCTTCTGAAATGTTCTCGACCAGTGGGTAAAGATTTAAAATCCTACCCCTTGGCTTTTCCTACAGGCACAGTCCAGAGAAAATCTGAGAGGCCCATATAATGAGATGAATAGCTAGTGTTATTTCAGGTTCTGAGTAAAGGCAGCTTGATTAGGAAAGAGCCTATCTGATTAAACAGATTCTTGTAAGCACCCAGAGAGGCACTACAAGGTCATGGAACAGCCACACCACCCTGGTTCAAAAACATCTAGGCTCTTTGAGTTTACTGGTACTCTCAGTTGGTCAAATGTGGCATCTTGATTTAACAGTTGACATTTGAATGAAACATACGTTGTCCTTAATATTCCAGAGAAACACAAAGAGCAGAGACTTGTCGACAATTAAGGAAATGAACATGACAGTTACATTATACAGATTCATATAGTGACAAAAACCCAGATTGTCACTGAACAATTCCACTGCTTGCCTCTCTCCCTTACACAGTGGCCATAACTGACAGGGTATGTACCTTCTTTTAAACTCCTTCTGACGCTCAATCAATGGCCTACTTTACAGAGGAGAAACTGAGGCTCACAAAAATGAAGTGGATTTTGTCAATATTCAGGAAGTTAGTCAATGCTGGAAGCAGAAACTGGCCCAGAAGAGCTGGCAATAGAATGGATTTCATAATCTAACATAACTGGGTTCAAATTACTGTCTCATTCTATGAGCTGGGACAAATTATCCAAGCTCTCTGAATCTCAGTTTACCATCTGTAACTGGCTAGGATTACTTAAGATTATATATCCAGAACATCTGGGCAGGGCTAGGTCCACAGCCAGGCATTAACAGATGAGAGACTATTGCTTCTTCCTCTCCCACACTTTCTGATTCCTGGCCCATGACCCTTCTCCCCGATTTCAAAGGGAATGGCTATTCCAAACGACTTTGTGACAATTGTCTTTCTCATTTCATTTTATTTTGTGTGACTCAACTAACTCAAGTGTTTCAATACCCAGGAAGCGACGGCAGCAGCACTCACAGGTCCACAATCATTTCCTGTTACCACATGGCCTCCTCCAGACTCACGGCAACAAGTAAGAACAGTAACAGAGATGGTAGTGGTGAAGGTGCTAGCGACAGCAGCCGGTGCCAGGTATTGACCATGTGCTAGGCACAAGTATTCACACCAAGAGCCTGTGCTCTGGGACACTATACCACAGTGCCTCTCTCACACCAAGGTGACATCTGTACAGCAAGGTGAGAAAATCACACAAAGTAGCCTCCGGTACTTTAGCGAGCACCCTTTCAGTAGAGGACAGGAGACACAGTTTAATCTCTCTCTTTGCTCTGCACATCACATTGAAACAATCGGGAGAAGGGCATTTCCTCAGGCTCCCGTGATCCTCTTCAAATGATCAAATAGTGACAAAGAAGGCTGGCCAAATGACAACTAGCCTCAAATTCAAATCCGACCTAGAGGGTATCACTTTTGAAGTTATTTTCTGTCTTAACATTATTGTTCACGACACTATGGGTGATAAAACAGGAGCCGCACAGCATCCCATTTCCTGGCTTTGGCTAAGAAAAGAAATGCAAATGGCTCACATCTATAGTGGTGGTTATGACACACCGAAGTCCAGGAAACTGTGGAAATGGCTTAAGTGTGCCTGTTTCTCGAAGATTTTGAGATCAAAAGTGTTCAGATAAGCATCTGCCCTTCCTGGATCCATAACAGATGTGAGCCAATTAACCAAGACCAGGGTACTGGATATTTATAGCACACTTCAGGAAAGTTCTGTGTAATTAAATGCCGGAGACATAAACTTCAAATGGGAAATTTTGTTGCGTGGTACGATGTTCAAGACTATCAGTGGGCTACTCGATAACATAGCATCGGGCTTCCCATTCAAAAGGGAGAAAACTTTCTTTAAGGTCAACATTAAAACAGAACCCTCATTAATTTGGTTGAAAAACATTTGGATTGGTTGGTGATTGGGGCAAAATCAAAAGTGAAGGGCAGCCTGGGTGGCTCAGCGGTTTAGCGCCACCTTCAGCCCAGGGCCTGATCCTGGAGACCCTGGATTGAGTCCCACGTCGGGCTCCCTGCATGGAGCCTGCTTCTCCCTCTGCCTGTGTCTCTGCCTCACCCCCTCTGTCTCTCATAAATAATAAATAAAATATTTAAAAAAATCAAAAGTGAAGCCCATCTCTTTAAAGTCTGTCAAATGGTAGTTAAGTAATGGCCCGAATAGGTATTTACATGGTCCCAACATGAGCCAGCCACTGGGAGAAGGCAACTCTATTAGCAGAGCTCCCGAAATTGCTACCACTTAGTTAAGGCAGAGTTTGACAAACTTTTTCTGTAAAGGGCCAGAGGGTAAGCATTTAAGGCTTTGCAGGCCAGACTGTAGCTCTGTTACAGCTACTCAATTCTGCTACTGTGGTGCAGAAGCTGTCATAGACAATATGTCAACAAATGAGTGTGGCTGTGTTCCAATAAAACTTTATTTACAAAAGTCGGCAGCAGGCCAGATTTGGCTCACAGATTGCACTTGCTGGAGGCCAATTTAGAGGACAGTGGACTCGTGCCAGGCACCCTTCGCTCTCAGTTCTTTCCCTATTCTAATACATCTAGTATTAATACATACTTTTCCTATCCTCATCTAACAAAGCACAACCGCAGGACGGAGGGATGCAAGAATTTGTGGAGGATCACACAGCACCCAGGCTGGAGAGCCATGATTTGAAACCAAGATAGCCTCAACTCAGAAGCACTGTTCCAGAATCCAGTGTTCCTCAGGGCCACATTAGAAGTGAAAAGGAACCAATTCCATTTCTTTAAAAATATCCTGTAACCCACACTTTTCAGAAAACTCATTCCAAAGTTCTAATTGCTTATTCGTAGGAACACATGAGATTACTTTTGCAGGTGAAGAATATTAATCTTTTTAATTCTCAGCACCAAGAATGGGAAGGCAAAAAAATAAAAGGTTTCTCATGATATTAAAATTTCCTGAAAGGCAGGGGAAATCTTGTTCATCATTTTATTTTTTTATTTTTATTTTTGTAAATTTTTTTTATTGGAGTTTGATTTGCCAACATATAGTATAACACCCAGCACTCATCCCATCAAGTGCCCATCACCCTATCACCCCATCCCTCCACCACTCTAGAAAACTGTGCTGATGTTCCTTAAAGAGTTGTTTATCATTTTACCCTCAACACCTTGACTAGCACTTATTAGGATCTCCATGGACAGGACAACGGATAGACTCTATGATTATAGAAGCTTAAAGTTCACATCGACAAAACAGGTAAGAACCTCTCAAACCCTATCAATGCACCTCTGCTCCATTATCTTGCTGCTGGATTGTAATGACACAGACTATTTCTGCCTAACAGTTTAATTTTTCCCCAAAGTCCCTCATTCTGGGATTTGTCCTTTTCTTGCAAAGTCCATGCAAGATACTTTTCAGGAACTTGAGTCATTGAGAGCCACTGAGCCGCAGACAGAAAAAATGATGTCAAGATCTTAGGCCCAGGGGATAATCCCAATAGTGTGGAGGAATGATGACAGAGTAGGGTCCTGTGAAGTATTTTTCTTCATTTGTGCCTTTGAGAGTCGATGTGATGAACCTCAATCAAGGCTGGAAGAGGCAGGTGGTACCCCTGGCGGAAAATAGAGCAGGAGATGGTCTGGGAGTAACAAGAGCCAGCCATGAAGACCTTGGTTCAGGCCTCCCAGCCAATGCTCCCTTTGCTTGCTTTTCTATGTGACAGGGGACATGATAGCTGTGTCTCAGAATTCAGTGGTACCTAATTCAGACTAATTAGACCCTTGTCTGGTTGGAGCGTTCCAACCAGAGCCAGAGTGTTCTGGAACGCAGAGCCAGAGCATTCAGAACATAGCAGTGGGAAGCCTTCGCTTTTAGACCTGAGGCCTGATGCCTCATCCCCTTTGTTTCCAATTTCTTTTTTGTGAATTCCAAAGGGAGTTATAGACTCCCAAAGTCATCTCTTTTTTTTTAAGCTTTTATTTATTTATCCATGAGAGACACAGAGAGAAAGAGAGAGAGAGAGAGAGAGAGAGAGAGAGAGAGGAGAGAGAGGCAGAGACACAGGCAGAGAGGGAGAAGCAGGCTCCACGCAGGGAGCCTGAAGCAGGACTTGATCCCAGGCTCCAGGATCAGGCCCTGGGCCGAAGGCAGGCGCTGAACCAATGAGCCACCCGGGCTGCCCCCAAAGTCATCTCTTAATGATAGACTCGCAAGGCAGCCACAGTTCTTTAGCCTGCAATAAATTTGTAGAGTCACAAACAGCCTGTCAGGGGTACGTGCGGTGAAAGTTTTTAAGAAAGGGCTCTAGCTCCCTCTCTTTGCTTGTCGTAAGGCCACTTGGAACTTGATGTGACCCAGAGGGAATCGCTGTCGGAATCTCTTACTTTCTAAGGCTAATGACTGTCTTCTTTGTGAAATTTCATACACATGCAGAAAGGTGCACACAACATAAAGATACTGTTGACAAATAATCCTGAAGTGAACCCTGGAGAGACCAGGGCAGGAGAAGCCCTTGCCATGCTCCCTGGGCTGGTGCTTCCTCACTTTCCCATCCTGCCTCAAGAAGTGACTATCACACCTCTTTTTAAAAAAGTAATAATTGCTTGCTTGGCTTTTCCCTTAGCGTTACCACCTACACGTGCACCCTGAAACAATATAGGCTGGGTTTCCTCATGTTTTCAACTTTATGTTGAGGAATACACTAAACCTTCTCCAGACCGTTGCTCTACTTGGTGCTTCTCACGTGTGCTCAGGCACAAGATGCCAGCCCCTTCCATCTGAGTAGAATATTCTATTATAGGCCTGCATTGTGTTTACTTAGCTTGCTGACAACAGGCATGTGAGGCATTTCTAGGTTCGGGCAGTTAGGGAAACCCATGCCACTGACATTCTTGTTCACATCTCATGGTACATTTTCATCTATGTTCTCTAGGGGTCATACGCAGGGGGTGGCATACTGAAGCAACTTGGCTGTGGCTCCAGAAAAGTATAAGAGTTCCTGGCATTCTTAGCCTTGCCAACGCTGGACTCTGTCAGGATTTTTAATATGTGACTATGTGGTGCAGGCTGCCAATGATTTTGAGCTCTGTGAATGTATTATCATGGGGAAGTCAATGTATAATATACATGGGCTATTCTTTCATTTAAAAACAGTCAAATGCACAAATCTAAGGGGATGGTGTGGTGAATTTTTATATTATAACCATGCAATCATCCTCCTGATCAAGATATATAATATTTTCATCATCCAAGAAAATTCCCTCATGTTTCTTCTCATTTATTATACCCCTCCACTGCATTATTTTGGCTTTTATCACCAAAGACTAGTTTTGTCTGTTCTTGAGCTTTACAGAAATGGAACCATGCAATATGTGCTCTTCTGTTGTCATGTAAATCAACTAGCTCATTATTTTTAATCGCTGCATAATGTTCGCTGTCTGGCCATACTACAACTTGCATATCTAGGCTCCCGTTGGTGGACATTTGGGCTGTTTCCACTCTGGGGCTAATATAAACAAATCTCCCATTAACCAGTCTTTCTGTGGACATTTCTCTTGGGTATATACCTACATGAGGACTGGCCAGCTCAGAGGATAAGGCAGTTGTACGACTTTGGCAGAAATGGCTGCATGGCTTTTGGAAAGGCTGTCCGCCCCCCCCGCCCCGCGTCCCCAGAGCAGCTGTCCTCAAGTGCCCAGGGTGCCATGCTCGGGGCTTGTTTTCTTTTTAAATAGCGTATGTGGTGAATGACGTATCAGCAGTTATAGAAGATAAATCTTATCCATTATTTTAGAAGAAATTCAGATCACTCCAGGTCTGGAGTCTCATTCGGGTTATTCTTGATTATAGGACCCTCAATCCCAGCAGGTGGAATATGGAAAAAAAGAGCAAATGCAGATGCATGAGCTCCTACCACCATGTGGCACTGCTTGGCCAGGTGGTCACTTATATGTGCAAATTTCCTTTATATCTTCCCTTTCTGCCGAATGCCTGGATTGAACTCTAGCTGTTCCATGACTCTGTCTATAGATTTGGTGAGTTGATGAGTATTCCAGGACAGAGGAGAAAATAGGTGTAAGACACCTCAAAAATACACCCAGTGAATAAATGAGTCAGTCGAGGAAGCTATTCCGCAAAGAAAGTTTAGATCCTGTCCCAGCCCCAGCTGCCATCACTTTAAAACTTACAAGAACCTCGTTTTGGGCCATTCTTTAATTGAAGGATTGAAGGATGTTTTCAGGTGATCATTTAATTGCCCTTTCACAGCTTTCTCAGAAGAACCTGAGGAGGCAGGATGGGGCGAACCATCTGGTTCTGACCGGAGTCTGACGCAATTTCTAGTAGTTCCTCTAAAGGAGAAAGGTACTGTCCTGCTCACCTAGGCAGTACATTCAGCAGAAGATGGTGGTGACAGAGGCGGGGTGGGGTGGGGGTGGGAGTGATGGGGAAAGACGACAGGTCATAGTTCAACAACCAAGCAATTGCTACTAGCAAGTTTCTTTCCAAAAATAAAAAAAATAGGGACTCCTGGGTGGCTCAGTGGTTGAGTGTCTGTGTTTGGCTCAGATCATGATCCCAGGATCCTGAGATTGAGTCCTGTATTGGGCTCACCCCAGGGAGCCTGCTTCTCCCTCTGCCTGTCTCTGCTTCTCTGTCTCTCATGAATAAGTAAATCTTTTAAAAATAAAAATAAAACAAAAATTAAAAAAAATTAGTCTCTCTTCGATGATTGACATGAGGGAGTGGTCAGGATTTTGATGCATTCTGACAGGATTCTAGAATACATACACGAACAGCCTGCTAGACTTTCTTTGGGTGGATATCATAAAGAAGAATAGAAAAGTAGGTAATCCAAAAATGTAAAAGAAAAAAAAAGAAATACTTTTTAATTGACTTAAAATATAATGTACATTTCTGAGCACTGGCCAATTGGGTAAAACTAGTAAGGGATAGTTGCATTTCTATACTGATTCACATACAAGTTTTTTTTTTTCTTAAATGTGTTTTTAAAAAACAGAACTAGACTAAGTTTCTCAGAACCCATATTTCTATCAGGTGTGGCTTCCATTAAGTGCTAGTTCTTGAATACAAAAAGCACTGTAAATGAACGAGTCAATGCTGTGACTAGGATTCACAACTTCTCCCTAAATCTTTCCTTCCCGGTGGATACCGATGGGAGTGTGTAAATAAAACAGCTGATTCGATACATTTTAGTGCTTCCATCTATTGCCCAGTGGACAGACGGAACCAGAATCAATGGCAAATCACATCTCTCCATTCTATTTATATTTCTTCATGGCTCTCAACTTTGTAAAAATCACAATTTACATGGAAAAATGAACACCTAACAAACAACACTCTACGTTTGCCAAGAGATTTCTAGATATCTCTCTCCAGCAGTGAGGAAGCAATGTTGCTGAGCGCAGAGCCTCAAAGATGCTAATATGCACTTCCACCACCAGGGACCTCCCTCCACAGTGGCATTGCTTGAAACCTTGACTGCTCCCTTCTAGGCCTGCACTGTCTCTATGCACTCTTTAGGTCTTAGTGGTCACTTTGCCTGAGTGGTCACTGATGCCTCCTCTATACTCCCAAATCTGGGTTAAACCTGCTGCTCCCCACTCTTTAATGCAATGACAATGCTTAACTGTATGTTCCCCGCTCTGAGACTTGATAAATGCAAGGAGGGTAAGCCTAGGTCGGCTGTGCCCTCTCTGCCTAGCTTCGTGGTACATTGGGATTAGGTACTTATGCAGGAGAAGAATAAGCACTGCTTCTAAGAACCTCTGAGTATTTTAAAAGCGAGAGGACCAAGTAAAGACCTCTTTGGAAATGGGATCAGGAAGGAAGATGTGAACTTCCATGCCAGCCAAGGGAGGTACATGCCTAAGATCTTTCTTCCAGAGACACACTGCCATCAGGAGCCTTGTTAGCTCCAGCCTACAGTGGCTATACCTTCAGGATTTGACCACAGTGTTCTCTTGGAGGCCGGTCAAGATAGGATGTGCTAGCTGGTGACTCTGCATGTCAGGGGAACCTAACACAGGACACCTCTCACAAACAGGCTTGGCTCTGAGGTGCATCAGTGGCCTGGTCAAGACTTTGTGAGAGCTGCCTTCAGCCAGTCCTCCTAGATTCCCTCCCCACTTCAGAGATACCAGAGCTGGACTGTAGTCCCAACACTCTCCCCATGTGGCCCTGCTTCCTCTCTTTATCACTCCCTGTCAATAAATTTGCCTGCACTGAAAACCCCACCTTGCTGTCTGCCTCCCAGAGGCCCCTGTTGAACAAATGTCAAGTACCACTGGTGGGGATGACCAGATTTCTCATCGTCATTTCAGTTGAAAGAACATAGAAGATTCTTCCTATTAAAAAAAAAAAACCCAAACTCACTTAATGAGGAATTAATATTCTAGGATACGACTCCCAGAGCTGAAGAAATAAAACCAATTCTGAACTGTAACAGAAATTCATATTGATTTTTCCTTTTTACACATTTCTATCATCATTTCCAAGCCAGAGATTCTGTGAAGGGCATGATTATTTATGTCCCATCAAATTAACAGATCATTCAAATCCCTTACAGGACCTTCAACTGAAAATGCTTCTAATGCCAACAAAAGTTGTTTTAGCCATTTCAGATGTTCATTCTCTGTTGGAAGAACGACAAAAGAGATGAGTGTTATCACAATGGAAGTCGGCAACAGCCCGCGACCAGAGGGCATAGACAGGTTTCCAAGATGTTCTCTTACTCCTTTCTCTTTCCAGTCAAAGCAAAACTCAAGTGGCCTTTGGTTTCTCCTCCTCTTCTCCCAGTTCTATATTTTGATATCTTCACTTATTTGTGGGTTTATTTGACTCATTGACTTGGCTAACATTTACTGGGCATCTGTGATTTGACATACACGCAGGGGGTCTTGGCCCCACAAAGCTGACAGTTCAGTAGGTAAAAAGTGAGTAAATAAAACACAAAGTTATTTCAGATACTTTTAAGTGGTTCGAAGAAAGGAATCTAGGATGATGTGATGGAGCCATGGGCATGGGGAGCAGCTGGGGCATTTGATAGGACAGTTAAGAAAGAACTTTCTGAAGAGGCACGGATTTGAACTGAAACCTGAAATAATAAAGGGAGACACCCTTGTAATGAGCTAAGGCAAGAACTTTCCGGACAGAGGAAGCAGAAACAGCAAATGCAAAAGCTGTGAGGGATAGCCCACTGGGCAGGCTAAAGGAAATGAGAGGCGGCACCTCACCTCACCTCACCTTCCTTCCAGACACCTCCCTGTGTGTCTCTTATTCACACACAGTGGGCACACCATACTTTTGCTGTATAAATAATTAAACTCCCTTTTGCAGGGAATTATTTCTAGTAGGTCTCCTCTGACTTCTGCATTAGGAAGGAGTGTTGAAACCACATCCCAGGCATCTCTGTCACCCTCCCAGTGCCAGGTAAACATAGAAGAGAGTACATGTAACAGCCTCTTGGAGGGTAATTGTGGATAATGAACAAGGATAACATGATTATGCCAGCACAGAGCTCTTGAACCAAATGATGACTACACAGTGAGTTTACAGAGATTTGGGGATCTGGGAGCTAACAGAAGCCTCTGCTTATCTTTAACATATGGAATCTCCTTCAATTATCATTGTGGAAGTAAGCACACACAGATCTATTCAAATGCCACTGCTGGTCCTCTCTGACCAAAGAATAGAGAGGTACCTGTTTTGAAGATTCTAGAACTCTCCATGATGGTTTTGTTTTAAAACAGGAAGAAAAGTCAGGGGGGAGGAAGATCTGTTCATCACTTACTCCATTTCAAACCCCAAACTCAGTCTACACTATGAACTGGAATTTCTGGGAGGAGTTTGATTAACTGAGTATCCAAGGGGATCTTTTGGGAAAGAATGCACAGCATGTTGCCCAAATACCAGCTTTCCTTGCACTTTTTAGGCTGCCTGGAGTACAGGCAAATACTCCTATTGCCCCAAACCACCACCACCACCATACCAAAATCAAAGCACAAATGTGCAGGCAGAAACAGTTTTGACCAAGGTGCTCTGTTCCCTATGGGAACTGCCACACAACCTGCTTCCCAGTTGCGTGTGAGGGCTTTGCTTTAGAGACACAAACTGAAATTGAGAAGTCATGGACTCTTCCCACCACAACTTCTATGCGACTGCTTTCAGCTACACTATTTTCCTACTTTTACTAGGTTTATTTTTGTTACCTGCTGCATGACTGAATGGCTCTAAGAGCAGCACAGTTAATCCCAAATCCTACTTGCCTCAACTGCATGCTGACAACTGGTTTTAGTTTCCCTGAGAGAAATGGGGCAAGATGTCTGTTAAGCTCTACAGAGTTGGCTAATGTCGAAAGACAATCCTCCCAGAAAGGTGTGAAGATGTTTTATCACAGCTGTGGAGATGAAGGGAGATTTATTATGGTTACTAATGCTATTTCTGTCAATGTCTTTGGAATTCTAATTAGATTATTAAAACTTTGCAAATCATTACATTACCTCTAAGATTCCATACCTTCCTGCAACAGGGGTACTTTTGAAATTAGAGGATTCTGATGTCATAGGTAATGATGCATCGCCGATAATAAAGTTGCAGGGAAATTCCTCCAATAAAAACCGGTTGGGAAAGACAGAACCCATTTATCTTACTTTCTCTCCCAGTTTTATGCCCGAGGATAAGACGTCTGCTACACAGAACATGGTCTAGCTTTTTCCATGCTAGTAGCTGATGATGCTTCCTCACATGCAGCAAAGTTTAATGACTTGTCACAGCTACTTAATTTTTTTTCCCCTAAATCTGAGAGGCAAATCAAGAAATTTATTAAAGCAGAGATACTTGAAAGAGGAATATTTTTAAGAGAGACCTGAGACAGTGGCAGGTTCAGCGCATACCAATGGTATATCTTAGGGTGCTTTGATTTATAACATATGCATTCAAAGTGGTACCTGAAGAGAAACAAATTGCTTACTGTTAACTCAGATCCATTTGCAGGTAATAAATGGGCATGCTCTTTACCCATCAAATAATGGCTCTAATGCCCTTCAACATCAGTGGATGAGGAATGGGGGTCACCCTCTGTCCTCTGCCAGATAACCCAATTCCTTTAGGTGGAGACCTTAGCTCTTCACATACCAACAAAGAGAAACGTATGTGGCTTACTTACCATGATGTACGACGCCCTTCAACCCATGGATAATAGGATCCAGTGCAGAATTGTCCCTTGGACTGACCTACATGTAAAGGAAACATGATTGGTTAAATCTATTCTGGCATCAGACACAACAGCCTCAGTTTAATCTTCTGAAGAGAAGGGGAGGAAACAGATGTTATCTAGCAGGCTGCATAGACCTTACACAGACCATGGCTCTCACCAACACAAAAGATTTATGACATCATAAAATCAAGTGAGGAAGTCTAAATCAAAAGAAAGAAACTTCTCAGAATACATCAGAACAAGAGGGAAATACCATAGTCCCAGGAAAATCTTAAAAAGCAACTATAAGACTTTCCTTTTCCTTTTGTTTTATTATAAGTACACCCGGATCTCCTAAGAAGTCATTGAAAGTCATCAAAGAGTAATCCATCATTGACTGAATATTTCAATACCTTCTTGTGATGTGTTTTTTTTTCTTCTCTCCTTTTTAGAAAATGGATCTGTGCCCTGCCAGCCTTCTCTCCTAAGGATCCAGTCTCCTGTGCTTTACCACATACTGTAAGAGGGATTTCTAAGACTCAAAGCAGGAGAGAACAGGACAGGAGCAGGACTTAAAGAGCCAGTGTCTCCCAACTTGATTTCCCTCTGGGGTTTTTAATTCCCCCAAAAGTCAAGCTTCTTACCCAATCTTTCCCTAACTTTCTGATATTACACAGCACAAATCCTCATTCTTGCCCTCTCTAGAAGGTGACAATTCCACCTGCATACTGTAATTTTGGTTTTGAGGTACTTTCTTTTAGATACATACTGACATACTTACAAATGAAATGAAATAGTGCCTAGATTTCACTCCAAAATAATCCAGGAGTGGATAGCCATTCAGAAAGTGAGCAAGGCATAGAAAGATGCAACAAGACTGGCATTCAATCATTTGTGACTTTAAATTATGAGTATTAAGTGGATCATGATATAATTTTCTCTACATTTATGGATGGTTAACTTTTCCCAAATAGTTTTTCAAAATCCATTCTCTGTGGTCAGCATATCTCCTGAAATTTTTTCCAGGGATGATATTTAATTTAATCCACTACTAACATAATGAAGTTGAGATGTTGGTGAATCTTTCAGTGTGTAGCAAGACCCAACTTAATGTCCCTAGTTATTTCAGGGCCATCTTAGGTCAAAATTTTAAGATAACTGAAAATTTTCCACTTCCTTCCCCCCTTGCAAACCGTCCATTGAGCTGCTGCTCCTCAGACAATACCCATACTTGACATATTTCTTCTGCTTTTCTGCTTTAGCATCTCTAAGTTAGAGTAGTGGTTCTTAAGAGGAGGCAGATTTTACCTATCTCCTCTACCCCACCCCAAGGACATTGGGCCGTATCTGCAGATATTGTTGGTTTTCAAAAGTAGAGTTGAAGGGGGAGGGGCTACTAGCATCACATGGGTAGAGGCAAGGCTGCTGTTAAAAATTTAACAATGTTCAGAATAGCCCCCCACAGCAAGAAATTATCTGGCTCAAGGTATCAAAGGGGCAGAAGCTGAGGTTGAGAAATTCAGGTTACATGCTCTATGAGTTAACAATGATTACCTATTAATGTCTGGAGTCCTGACTCATGACTAAATTCAAACACAGATGCCATTATGTATGGTGTTATGTTTACAGACTAATAAAGTGAGGTGGAATTTGGTACTAAATTATAAACACTACAGGTACTTAAAAAAGGATCGGTGAATAAGAACCGTGTGTGTATCCAATCACAAAAGTGGAATTCTGGGAGTTGGCATTAGTGTACCTCCAAATTGTCTGACAGGAAGGTCTAGCCAGGGCTTTTACATACTGGTTGAGCACAGAACATTCTTAAAAGGCAAACATTCACAAAAAATACACCAAAATGAAGAATTTATATTTACACCATAGCAAATACTTATTAACACATTCAAAACATGGTCATAAATGGAATCACAACTCAAGAATGCAGGATAAGTGAGTCTACCAGTAAATGTGGCCAAATTTCAAAAGTCAAAGAATAAAATTAGAGCTGAAAGAAATATTCCATATCAAACTGAATTTATAGACCAAAATGTGGTCTTCGTTTTCCCAATTCAGTCTGATAGAGAAGTTTATGCCAATTCAACTACCTGCAGTTACTCTAACATCTACGGGAAATGGCAAAAGGATCACAAACTCCTGCCATCTCCACCATATACATCTTTGAGATCTGAAGTGGCCACTCCTCCCATCAAGAGTATATATCAAAGTCTTCCCTCTTGGAAGCTGGGCTTGAGCACGTGACTTGCTTTGGCCAATGGGCCATTAGTGAACATGATGTAGGGTGCAGCTTATGTAGAGCTTGCCTGCCAGGTTTATCCTCTCTTGTTATTCTTTGAAATCCTGAGACCACCAGCTGAAGTCATTCTAGACCACCAGCCTCAGATGAGCTACCTAAAGTCTGCAGACACCACCTGAACTGGTACCAACCAGAGCTGAGCAGCTAACCTACAGAATCATAAAAGCAATAAAATAATTGTTGTTTTAATTAATTTGGATCATTTGTTACAGCATAAAATGTAACTGTTTGAGTTTTTATGAGTGTGTGTAGAAGTGGAAGACTGGAGACAAACTACAATAGCAATAATTTTCTTAACCAATCCACTTCACTTATGTATGATCTGTCATAAATGATTCTCAGTGAGATTCCACATACCAAGAAACAGTATTTGTCGCCAACCAAATCAACTCATGTGCTTCCCCAAAACTCTGTTACCCCATCTCTACCATGGCCACATTTCATGGATATTTTGATTTTCAATCCCAACTACATGCAGGGGGATGTTTTGTAGTCAGGGGGGGTGCTCTAATGCATTCAGTCTTACTTGATGATGAGAAAGGCCAAAGAAAATGTTCCCCATGACTTACACCCACCAATGACATTTGTAGCTCATGTTAGAGGAAAACAACCAAGCAACGTAATCCAGGTTTACTTTCTGACCCCTTCTGGCTACAGTATCTCTGTGTCTGATTACTCATTCAAGCTCAAGAGCCTGACCCCAGGCTCTAAGCAACCTCATAAATGAAAACCCTTCTATGGTGCCCATTCACCTCCACAGCCCCTGTTGCTGTAGGTTCACAGCCCCATGACTGGGGTTGAGAAGATGGATCAGGAGAAAGGGAGAAAATACGAAGATTATTGGCTGGTCTAAGTAGCTTACTAATAATACTAAGCTTACTCTCCAGTCTGTGTCTTGATTCCAAAATTCAGGGTGGGAATCCAAATAGCATGCTAATAAGTGGGTTTGTTCCAGTAAAGGCACAACACTAACTGAAATAATCCCTTCCATTTACTGTTTCAATCAATTTGCCACTTAAAAAAAAATTCATGAGCATAAGCTAAGCAATTTGGACAGCTCTGAAATATGCCTACAGTGAAGAAGGCTGTTTGAGCAACCGGTATTTACATTCTGGTCTCCATCCAGGGTAGGAGGCCAAGGGGTGGGGGGAAAATAAAATTTTGAGTCAGGGCTGAACCCTTAGCCTTTCAGTGTCCTCATCTGTAAAATGGGGATACAATTTCATAACGCTGTCCTGAAGATTACATGGGTAAAGCTTGGAGTGTAATGCTGAGTACAAATGCAACATTCAAGGGGGATGGAACCTGACCCAAACACTCAAATTTAAATGAATGTCGAACAACAGCAATTTCATCCCTGAACTTCTCAATGTGCTTGGCTCTAAAAGTAATACCTACTCAAGCTCACATTTCAAAAAATCCAAATTTATGTTTTATTTGACATCCACTCAATTTCATAATACGCTGCTCCTTTTAAAGCCACATGAGGAGTTTTCCTGGCTCTTGAAATTTGCCACCTTCCACTCTGAGATCAAAGGAGTTGTGCAGTAATACTGAGAAGGTGGCAATTGCACAAATGAGCTTAAAATGGCCTCGAAGAAATGGACCCCCCTTCCCCTGCGGTTTGTGCTCTTACAGCAAAACTTAGCTCCTGGCCCTTCCATTTTGGAACAGCTTTCGCAGCATTAGTCATCTTCAAAAGGACAGCATGCCAGCGACAGAGGGCTCTGAATTAAAGCCTTTAAGATGTCTTTAGATATAACAAACTACACAGAGACATTAGCAATACAGGAAACCATGACATGTAGGTTTGGGCAAAAGGCCAAATTCATAGAAATGCCTGATGAAATCTAATCTTCATAAAATTCTCTTTCCAAAAAATAGACCATGCTAAGGACTGAACCAACAACTATCAGATTCATAACCACATTGTCGATAATCTCTAGAGATGTGTCTGGAATCCTGGCCCTCAGAAGGACCTGTGGTCTTTCCTGCTGGAAAGAAGATGAAGCGGAAACACAGAGGCCCCAGCAGCCTGCATGTGCCTGTGTTGCAGATGTCTGCTGCCATCTACTTTTCCAATCCACTGTGCCATTTGGCCCTTGACTTGGATCCTGATAATCTTCAATCTATCAAGTCCTGGCCATCTGCTAACTAGGATGGCCAAGACAACCTACTTGCCTTGAATCTGACATCACCAGCTGCTCCTTTAGTCCTATAAATGTCACATCCAGCCAATATCGTCTTGTGGGAAAAAGGATTTATGCCTGCTGGGAACGAATGGCTCCACCATTAAACCATGCCTGCGAAGGAAAGTGACAAACAGCAGGACCAGAGTCTCCACATGGCCTTCCTGAACTGCAGAGGTGATGATCCATCCACTCTGAGGGATAGCGGCTGTGTCCTCAGAACCTACAGTGTCTGATCAGGACAAGGGCAGGTACTTCTCATGAGATCTGATTTCAGATCTAATTCTCTTCTTTCTCCTCTTACCTAAAGAGCCATGTAGCAAGGATGCCGTAGCTTCTTTCATTCTGACTTCAACACCTTGGTCACCACTCACCGCATTTTGATTCAAGTTGCTATCAAGAACTTCCTGGCTCAAACCATTCCTAACTTGGCTACTTTCACAAACTACATTTCAGATAGGCCTGACCCAGTGACAGAACACAGACCAGATTTCTTTATAATAAATTAAACACTGGTCAATAATTTAGGAAACATGTCTATGTTCATTGAGACAAACATAGCATCAAAACACTAATCCACTGATCCATATTGAAAACACTTCTCCTGACTTTCTTTTAAATACTCATAGATACGGCTTTTCTTCATGTATAGCCTATAGCCTAAGTTTCTGATGGGAGAAATTTCTTTTTTTTTTTCCCCTGTTGACATCCCAAGGATGTTTTCTATTCTCTCCTATCACTGCTGCGATGGGATTACAAAAGGCAGAATCAGAGGCCTTGGTGCATTTAGCATCCCAAACTGCCATGGAATAAAGTCATCCAGAAAGAGGCATGGTAAAGGGAAAAGGTGCTCTCTGAAGCTATAGGGCCTTTCATGGAAGGAAGGACTTTAGTCTCCCAGCCAGCTAAAGGCAAGTCACCAAGTGTGGACTCCTGGCCAGAAGGCTTGGTTTAACTTTGAACAACAGATTTCCAAAATTGTACTTTAAGCCTAATCTCATAGATATGCAGAACATCACAGATGCATCTCACAAGAGAGGCAGGAGCTTCTATTGGCGCAGGGGTGGGGGTATGGAGGGGATGGCCCCATATCATCATCTATTTTCTGGCACTTGACAGGACATCCTCTTGGGACTGGTTTCCATCAACAGATGAGAAAACTACTAATTCCTCAGCCACGGGAAGGGATTAATATGAAAAGGCAACACAATTAGAAATGCTAATAGGATTCACCCTCCCCTCCTCCCTTTAAATGGAGCTGGAGCACTGTCACAGCTTACTTACTGTTAATTCATAATATTAGTGGAAACCAGTCAATTCGCAAGTTATTCATCTCCACAGAATGGAGATGTGTGGCCAGGGAAGGCCAAGGAAGGAATGAATTTAATGCTCTTGGTCTACTTAAATTGACCTTCTCTATCCCTCTGCTCCCACCACTCCTGCTCACCAGAGTATTTACCACTTAATTGTCAGACTTGGCTTGGAGGAGTCTATTACTGGAAAAACCAACCCAGCAGGGTGACAGCAAGGCCCAGTAGCAAATCTGCACAACTGCGGATCTTGCCAGCAGCAGACTTGCCTATTGTCAATACAGGCGATTTCTCCTTTTCACGAGGATCAAACTGTCCCGGACTGAGTATACAATGCCATTTCCTCTGGCTTTGGACTCACTCAAAAACTCAATTTCAAAGCCAAGGCAGGAGAGAGAGAGAGAGAAAATGGGCAGGCTGGGCACCTGACAAATGGAACTTCCACATGGTGATTTTTGTCCTTCTTTGTCTTTTTAATGTATTGTGTTTCAGAGCCAAGAAGGTAGTGGGGAAGCCTTTACAGCAGTTCCAAACAGAGACCCAGAACCTGCCTGTCCCACCCCTGCCAGACTTCTCAAAGTAAAGGTTGCTCTTGAACTGGAAAGAGGCAAAAAAGAAATTCCAACCCAGCAAAGTATGATCGAGAGTCTAAGGCTATCGTGCAAGCCATTTCACACAGATACTGCTATGATTTTTGAATTTAAGAAAAAAAAAAAAAAAGGACATGCAATCTGGGGAAGCCTGGGGCAAGAGAAGCTTATTTCAGGTTCAGTGACTCGTTTGTAAGTTTCTCTCGATTCACTGTGGCAGTGCTGGACAACTCTGCCTTTCTCTTGTTAATAATCCTGCCACGCACTGAAAAGCCCCAACAATATCAAAGTCTTGGGGGAGAAAGCAGAGCTGACTGCTTCCACAGGGAGCAAGTGGCTTCAACCAAAACACATTACACGTGAACTCTCACCCTTGCTTTCTCATTCCCCAGAAGCAAAAAGCTGCTCGGGGCACTCCATTTACAAAAGGCTCCGAATCCAGAGAACACTGTGTGGGGACGGCTTTAAATCCCTACCATGTGTGCAGCAAGAAAAATACAAAAGATGAGGCATATCGGATCAAAGGGGTCACCAGGTTGATCCTTCTCTTGAAAACAGTCCTCCTTAGAAGTAGGTAAGGTCATCACAGTGGAAAGACTAGAAGCATGCAGACAGCGTTATGAGGGATGGGGAAGACTCTGTAAATACCATGTAGGTATTATATATAAAATATTAAAATGACCTTGCTCATCTTATAGTTGCATAAAGAGGTGATGGGGGAAAAATGGAATGAGGCCTTTGGCCTAAATGGCAAGAACCCAGATCTTACGCTCACATATTCAACAAATATGTCCTGTGTGCCAACTACATGCTGTGCTAGACTGACACGGTAAGACGGCCCTCCGTCAGCCACAACTCCAGGTTTTTAGGCTCCTGTGTAATCTCCTCCCTTTGAGGATGGGCTGGATCTAGTGGCTTCCTTTTAACAAGTAGATGTAGCAGAGCCAAAGAGACATGCTTTCAATGGTTAGGTTAAAAGAGATTCTAACCTCCATCTTGCTAGCACACTCTCACTATTGTTTACTTGGTATGATGCTTTGGTGAAGTAAATGGCCATGATAAGGAATCCCATATGGTGAGGGGCTCAGGTGGTCCCTGGTCAGCAGCCAGGGGGAAACTGAGGCCCTCAGTTAAACAGTCCTTGAGGAAACGAATCCTTCTCCAGTTGAACTTTCAGATAAGACCTCAACACTGATACTTTTTCAGATAAGACCTCAACGCTGATACTTTTTCAGATAAGACCTCAACGCTGATACTTTTTATTGCAGCCCAGTGAGAAACCATGAAGCCAGGAGCCCACAGAAACTGAAACAATAAATGTCTGTGGTTTTAGCAGCTCAAAAGCCTGTGGTAACCTGTTACTCAGCAACAGATAACCACGTGCCGAGAACTGGGTCCTGCGATATGGCACTGAACAAATCACAGACCTCCTCTTCACAGATCTGCCAGTCTAGCACTTGTTCCCACAGGGAGACGAGGGTACTGGCCTCCCTAAAGAATCCATATGACACTATTTTCCTTACACTGGTGCATCAGCTATTCAAGGCAGGTCCCATCCCTCTAAATAAGGTCTTGCCTCTCACAGATCTGAACTGCTATGTGACATCACAGATTCTAGGGTTTGAGAGGAAGCAATATGCTTCAAATCCAAGTTCCAACAGGAAAATTTGGTAAAAATAGTGAGCAAATCCCAAATGGAGCAAACAGACATCCACCATCAATTCTGGGATAAAGCGTTTTCAGTAGCTTTTATGTTTGAACAACCATAGGAAACTGACAAATTGTAGCACCAAACCTGAGGCTTCTCGAAGAAAGATGTCCCTGAGCAAGGTGCACAGCAAAATGCACTGGTGTGAGCAGCTGCTGCTGTTTCTGATTCACAGCAACCAGGCTAAGTGGAGACTAATTATACTCCATACCTTTTGTTTTTGGTTTTTCCTTTTGGAAGGGGTATTTCTACTCTGTGCCTCCTTTAGAGCACTGAATGATTGCTCCCCCAGGGTAGCCTCTGAAGACTGATGAAGTATCAATCCACTTTTCCTAAGCAATACCTCATGGGGCATTCCCTATTCCAAACCACACACTTATGTGAAGGCTCTGGTGCCTGATACTCTAAGGGGGACTTTATGCTGTCACTGTCCTCTGAAATCAATCTGTTAACTCATCTAAACATCCCATTGCATCCCTCAACAAAGCAGTGAAAACTGCCTTCAGAGTACTGTCATTAAAGTTGGAGCATCTGATTTAAGAGCCTTCATTAAGCATTGTTTTGGGGGATACAAAAAATTATTTAAGTGTACAAATGTCTTCAAATCTACCAATTAGCAAAACTCCTTTCAAGTACATAATAGTCTACACAAGGGCCAGCCCGACCTCAAGTAGGACACAGATTAATGCTAACTGAACACTTCAGCTTTGTATTGAAAATGCACCTGAGTTCAACAGAGGATAAAATTAAATTGCAATGAGGAAAGACAAAATCTTTCCCAGCAGGCCTTGATTGATAGAACGTGTTATTTGTAGCAGAACAAAATGGAAAGCCAGAAAGTTTGTTCCCAGCAATCATTGTCTCACTGGGCCAACTTTCTCTCCTTTGAGAAAATAATATGATTTCTTCATAGAGCATGTAGTCTACTTATTTAGGCAACAGTGCCCAGGATCTTCCAATTCCTCAGCAGCTCACTTGAAAACAATGGCCCCAGTAGGGGAGGTATAGGTAATATTTAACCAGGAAGAGGTTTATTTTGTGAAAACTGCCACTGGTAAATGACCTGGGAATAAGTCGCTTCTTGGAAACCAATGAGCATGCATCTCCTGTGATGAACTCATTTGAAACTTGCGAGTATAAGACTGCTGTAGGGGTTAAGCAGAGTTTTTGAAACCAGGTTGCTAGACCCAGGTTCTAAATCCTCCTCTTCCACTTGACAGTTGGTGATCATGTTAAAGTTAATTACAGGGCAGCCCGGGTGGCTCAGGGGTTTAGCACTGCCTTTGGCCCAGGGCGTGATCCTGGAAACCCAGGATCCAGTCCCGCATCAGTCTCCCTGCATGGAGCCTATTTCTCCCTCTGCCTGTCTCTGTCTCTGTCTCTCTCTATCTCTCTCTGTGTCTCATGAATAAATAAATAAAATCTTTTAAACAAGTTAATTACAATCTCACTGTACCTTAGTTTCCTCATCTGTTAAAACGTGATTACTGCCCTCTAATCCCACAGCATTATTAAGAGAATTATTTTTTTAAGATTTTATTTATTTGTTCATGAGAGACACACACAGAGAGAGAGAGAGAGAGGCAGAGACACAAGCAGGGAGCCCGATGCGGGACTCGATCCCAGGACTCCAGGATCACGCCCTGGGCTGAAGGCGGCGCTAAACTGCTGAGCCACCCAGGTGCCTCTATTAAGAGAATTAAATGAATGTTCAGCACAGTGCCTAACACACCCAGGATTGTTTAAAAACTAGCCATAGCTACCCTTTCCCCAAAAGGGCAGGCCTGCCCTGCTGGTACCCAGCCAGGTTTACACAAACACACATAAAGATATACATACAATTACTTCTGATTACAGACAGACCAATAGTATCAGGGTTACAAGCTAAATCCAACCAAGCATAAGCTCCCCCACCTCTATGTCAATCTTTCATTTCAGTAACGTGGTAACATCTTTCCACCCAGTAGACCAGGAATTATTTTTCACCCAACCAGGGAATTATTTTCTCTCCATACCATGTATGATGTATCAGCAAGTGCAGGAGATTCTATATCCTAAACATACCTCAGATCCTAATCTACATACTATCTCTCTCCAGCTCCTCTATTCTGCTGCCTAGCCCACCATCACTCTGAACCTAAATGACCTCCAACAGCTTTATCTAACTGGCTTCCCCACGTTCTCTACTGTGCCCTCCAAGTACTGGCACCACCTTTAATCAGCTTTAAAACAAAAAGAAAAACAAACAACAATGATGAAACACTGTTCTGATTGACCTAAGATGTGATCTGGGCATCTGAATGTTTGACAGCTTCCTGCGTGATTCTGACAGTGAGAACCACTGAGTTAGAGTAGGCCTTTAAATAGTAAATCTAATCACAACACGTGCCTGCTTAGCAGCTCTCCAGGATCTGGGCCAAGGCCCTCTGCAGATTCTATTGCCATGATTCCCATAGTTCATTCCAGTCTAGCTGAATTGGCTTCCCTCCGCCTTCCTCTCCAGATACTCCTGGGCCTTTTCACTTTGGCCCTGGCCTTGTTCCCTCTGTCTAGAATATTCCTCAATCAGATCCTTGCAGGGAGAGATTTCACTCTTCAAACTTCAGCTACTAGAGGCTTTCCCCAACCATTCCATCCACACTGGCCCATCTCAAGTACCTGCTAACTCATCATTCTCTAGTTCCTCCCCCATGATACTCATCTCTGCCTGTCAGTACCTAAAGTCTAGGGGGCAGCCCAGGTGGTTGGTCCAATGAGGAAATCCAGGCTAGGGAGGTTCTCAAGGTTTAAGCAAGTCAGAGGTCTTCATCCCCTCCAGCATCACCAGGAGCCACCCGTAATGCATCTTCTGTCATATTATGATCTGCTTAAACACCTGCCTCCCTGACTAGGCTGATAGCTTCCTGCAGGCAGGGATCATATTTCATTTAATTTGATTTTATATTCCCAGATCCACCCACCTGAGTACTGGCACAGAGCAGACACTAACTAATGTTTGCTTTCTGGAAAGAACAACAGGTAGCTATAAAAGAAGTGAAAAAGGGGGAAAGAAATAAGAGAGAAAAAAAAAGATAAGAGAAAATTTTAGCATAAGAAATATGGGATTTATGTCCAAAGACTGATTCAAGTCCTGGATGTGTACTGGTTGTGTGACCTGAGGTCCATGACTTGATGTCTCTGGGAAAGTGGACAATGATGCACACCTCCCAGAGTGGACCTGCAGGGACAGAATGAAAGGTTGTATATGACAAGTATTACAATCCACAGCGTACAGACCAGGGGACTATTATAATGAAGAGAGCTTTGGTTTTATTTTCTTCCAAATTCACAACTGAAAAGCAGTGTGAGTGATAAAGAAAGACTTTGGAAGGAAAGGAAAAAGCAAAACAAACAAGTAAATAAAAGAAAATAATCACTAATGAAGATTGCTAAAGCAAGTTTCCTACCCTTTTACTTTAATGGATCATAATTTCTTCCTAATTTGTTAATTATATGGTCTTCAAAGTCACGTTGCCTTGGTTCAAGTCAAAGTTCTATCAGTGATGAGGTGTGACAGGTACCAGCAAACTATGGTCATTGAGAAAATTGTACCCACTAACTTTTTATAAATAAAGTTTTATTGGAACACATCTAAGCCCATTAGTTTACATATTGTCTGTGGCTACTTTCTAGCTATGAGAGTTGAACAGCAAAGCAAAAAGTATTCACTATCTGTCTTTTCTAGAGGAAGTTTGCTAGTCCTGGCTTCAGGTAAATGTATTACCTTGCTTCCCTAAGCCTCAGTGTCCTCAATCTATGAAATGGATATACTAACCATATTTCCCTCATAGGTCTGTTGAGAAAGTTAAATGAGTTAATCCACACAAGACAGCACAGTGCCAGGCACATATGTGAAGAATTTGATAAGTTTTGAATAGTAAATATTTTGTTAAATTATCAGTGCTAAACTATACAATCAACCAACCACCCGCTTATTCACTAACTGACTCACTAACTTATAAAAATCAACAAATATTGGGGCATCTGCCTGGCTCTGTCAGTAGAGTCTGGAAATGTTGATTTCAAGGTCATAAGTGCGAGCCCAGGTTGGGAGTGGAGCCTACTTAAGAAATATAAAATAAACAAATATTTACAAAGCACCTAATAAAGGCCAAGAATTGAAGTAGGATCTATTATGCTGCAGATATAGCTATTAGATGAACAAAAGCAAATGAAACACAAGAATATGAAATTTTTCTTTTTGTAATGTTCTCAAGGCCTATGAGCTATGCAACAGTATTAAAAGGTATAGTATTAGTACTATGTCAACCAGACTTTGAGCTTTGCTTTGTTTGAAAAGACCTCAAAAAAGTCTTTGGGGAATGGCTGATTGATTCATGATTGTTACAAAGAGTTCAACTAAGAAGCAGGAGGCTTCCAATGATGGCACAGAAATTGCCAAAGTTTTATGGCATAGGAAATAACTGTACATCTGTAAACGTCACATGAAAATCTCCTAAAATCTAGGAACACCTTTTTGCAGGTGTTGTGCTAGTCAGACCTTAATATCACTGCAAAAGTAATTCAAAGAGGCTAACAGTGCTTTGGGAAACATGAGAGTGTCTTTAGAATATTAAATCTGTGAGGTCCAACACTGCTAGATGAAGCGCAGAGCAATATTCTGTTGGTAGAAGAGTACAGAGAATGAGCCATATAAAGTGGTTTGTCAGCTAATGGAGCGCGTCCCCTTTTAGTTCTCAAAATTTCTTAAACTTTCGAATAAAACCTTCATAAAATGTATTGCATGCTTTGATAAGAGGTCTCATTAAGCATCAATTCTAAGATGCAGATGTCCTTAGGTTAAAATGGCCCTCGCATGGACACTGAAGCCCCAGATGAGATGTGTGCTGTGATTTACTTTTTATCTGGATTTTAAATTGAGATCTAACATAAAATAATAAAGAACACAAACCTTAGGTGTACAGCTGTAGGACTTTTCACGTATACACGTATACACAGGTGTCATCTCAGTGCAGATGAAAACAAACCTTTCCAGTATTCCACAAAGCTCCCGTACAACTCCCCACCAGTTGATACTCCCCCATATTCTATATGTATACAGAAGAGAATCATAGAGTCTCTTGTTTCACCTGCTTTTACTCATTGCAGTATCAAGATTCAACTACGTCCTATGGAGCAATAGTTTTGCTCTTTTCTATCAATGTAGAGAATACGATCATATGAATATATCATGATTTATTTATCCAACATTTGCTATTTTAGTGGAAAACTGTCTCTTTCTGTCATATAAACCTGGACCAATTTGATGTAGTTTATGGGAAGGTTTTCAGCCAATAAACACCTAAGAGTGGGGTACAGCATCTCAAGAAAGCAGACAGCACAGCTATGATACTGAATTTGAACTGTATTCAAATGACACCAAAAGGCATGGCTGATTACAATGACAGATCCACCACCTGTCCCAGGACCATGGGAATCAGCAGAGCATCCTGGTCAAGTGCAAGGTCTCTGAGAATTGGGCAGATCCTCAGGTTTCAGTTCTGGCTATCAGGCTGACTTTGGGCAAGTCATTTAAACTCACTGCGATTCCCTTCTCTCAACCCCGTAATAAACACAGCTTCAATAACCTCTGACAGCTGTCATGAGAGCTGATGCTATAATCCATTTATGGAATAAGCACCTTCAAATACGATTATCACTGTACCATAATAATGCAATATAAAAATATACTTGGAAAAGTTGCTTACGCTATACATAAACTTTGGCTAATTAAAAATATCATAGTAAGTTTATCTTTGTAATAACCCTCCTACTTATATTCCCTCCCACTATGAGAATGTGTCTTGAATCAATCAATACCATGTTTGGTGCAGTTACACTCTATAATCTAAGTTGAAATTCTCAGATAATAAAGAGAAATTAATAATACTTCGAGCACATATATAAGTGACATATTAATTCTCTTCTTTGGGCTTAGCTGTCAGTGAAGAGCAAACAAGAGTTTTAGAGTCTTTCCTCCATCATCAATCATTTTTCACAAAGCAGTAACCCACCTGCTTCTATACCCAATCCCTTGAATATCCGTTGGTATAACTAAAAAGTTAAGAACACAATTTTAGTTGGGAGTATGTGTCAGAGATAAACATTCTTTTTAATCTCCTGAGGGGAAAGAAAAATTTTCAGTCGTGATATTTAGTCATTTGCATGAGTTGGGAAGATAAACCTATAGGAGGTTTATCTATGAATTTGAGATCCTCTGTATACCACCTCCCATGAAACCTAAGGGAGATTAAAATTCTGTTTGGAAGTCAGGCCACTGCGGTAAAGAATAAGCAGGAGGCAGGATGATAAGAGAAGAGACAAATGTGATCATGGCCTGGAAATCTGTACTTTCCTGGTGGCTTGAAATCTATAACTTTGTGCCTTTGTACAACTAAGGCATTTAGTTGGATCCCATTTTGGCAAGGTTATTATCTAGTAATATTAGTCCAAGAGTATATAGTGCTATATTTATTTTGGATTAAAAAACTGGTTAGTGGGGATCCCTGGGTGGCTCAGCAGTTTAGCACCTGCCTTCAGCCCAGGGCGTGATCCTGGAGTCCCGGGATCAAGTCCCAATCGGGCTCCCTGCATGAAGCCTGCTTCTCTCTCTCTCTCTCTCTCTCTCTCTCCCTCTGTTTCTGCCCCTCTCTCTGTGTGTGTCTCTCATGAATAAATAAATAAAACCTTTAAAAAAAAAAACCTGGTTACTTTTAAAATTAACTTAGTATGTTTAGAGATCAATGTTTTTGTTGTTGTTTCCTATGGACTTTCTTATATGCTTCCAACAGTTGAAATAGGTGAAGTAATTAGGCTACTAGAGATAGAAGAGAGGAGGAATGAGACTGAATAACAGCACAAGGACTTTGTATGTTAAAAATAATGACTTCCAGATCAAAAATACACTGTGTGAATGAGAAAATTTTAAAGTAGGTACTGGCATACTTAGTTTGAGTAGTATTATCTGTAATAGCCTTCCAAAATTAATAGTGGGCACACTCACTGACTCAGGAAATCTACTTCCAAGAATTTATATAAAGAAAAAAACTTGGATAAGTGGGTAAGGGCACAGACATGTGACTATCACACTCTGGTGCTGCTCATTTATAGAGGGAAAATTGGAAACAACTAAAAAAAATCTATTTATGGGATAATCTATTGATAACCAGTTAAATTATGGTATCACATTCAGTATAATGACAAAAAGTGGTTAAAACAGGACAAGGAAAAAAATATATCTACCAATATCAAGAAATGGCTATGACACACTGTTAGGGTCAAAACCACTTTATAGCAGAGTTCCATCTTACTTAGGTGACACTTTAATTAATTAATTAATTAATTAATTTTTATTTCTTTTAAAGATTTTATTTATTTATTCATGAGAAACACACACACACACAGAGGCAGAGGCACAAGCAGAGGAAGAAGCAGGCTCCATGCAGGAGCCCAACGTGGGACTTGATCCCGGGTCTCCAGGATCACACCCTGGGCCAAAGGCGACACTAAACCGCTAAGCCACTGGGGCTGCCCAGGTGACACATATTTATAAACACCTTTAAAACTGACTGCAGATAGAACATACAGCAGGAATTCTCTTAACACACAAGGGGCCAAGGCATCCCAGTTTTCCTCTCTCCGTAATGGGCCCTGCCCTCATGCTGTTTGAATTTTTAAGAAAAATATTGTATTTATTCATTCATGAAAGACACAAAAAGAGAGATGCAGAGACACAGGCAGAGGGAGAAGCAGGCTCCATGAAGGGACCCCGATGTGGGACTTGATCCCGGGACTCCAGGATCACGCCCTGGGCTGAAGGCAGGCACTAAACCGCTGAGCCACCCAGGGATCCCCATGCTGTTTGAAATTTGTACAACATTTTTATTTTTGGAACCAGAAAAAAAAAATCATTTGCCTTTAGAGAAAACACTGCATTCAGATGTTGACCTATCTCTCTATATCAGTTTTGATAAATTTGTATGTATAGCAAATATTCACATAATAAATGAATTAATTCATATACGCCTATCTTAAAGCAAGTGTTTTGGCAAAGACAATCCAACCCAGGCTAAATGATGCCAACATGTTGCCTTGGCTTCCAATGGGTTGCTTTCTTCCTGAAACACTGTCAAGAGATTGTAAAACCAGAGCATGACGTCTAGGTGGCCAGCAAAAGGCCACATTCCCATACTCGTTCCTATACTTGAATCCCCTTCTCTTCCCACGGGGACCTGGATGGGGACAGAAAGTGCCACTAATGAACATCTCCAGGGACCTTAACAAGCCCTGCCTCACCTTGACCTGGGCTCAGAAAACAAAGGTCTGTTTTGCTAAGCTAAGCACAAAGAGCTATTTGCCCAAACAAGTGCAGAGGGAAATCCACTCTCAGACAGGAGCCACCAAAAAGTTTTTTAAAAGCCCTAAAGGTTCACACACACACACACACACATACACACACACACAAGCGTGGGTGAAGGCTCTGAAGATGGATATTCAAAAACAACAGCTAGATTCCCTAACTGGTGTAGAGAAAACAATATTTTGGTGGGACAATAAATATTTAAAGGAAGAAAGGATCCAGCGTAGACAAAATTTCAGGAATACCTTGTTATAAAATGACAGGTTCCTTTTATTTTAGGACTTATCAGGGAGCCTTTGTTATGCACTGGCAGTGTCTAAGAGAAGGAGGATATTCTAGACTAGAGAGCATTTCCCCGGACTTGACCAAGGTCGAGCATCTCTCAGTATGTGAAAGGATCCTCAAAGTATGTGCTGGGAAAGGCTGGGCTATAGCAGACTCCAGAGCCTTTCCTTCACCAATAGTTCAGAGTTCCAGACACCAATTTGCTTGTCAATATGATCCAACGCCTCTACAAGAACTACACAGAGAGGGGCACACAGCTTCACTCAAGGGACTTTCTAGGATAATTTTGAGAAGAGAACATCTTCAGTATTATCCCATACAGTGCACACGTATGAAGGGACACCAGACCCTCATTCTGGCTCCATGAATCTTGCCTGCGTAAAGGTTCTGAAACTTGAATCACTTCCCATAGAGCCCTAAATCTCCAAACCATTGACATTCTACAAAGCACTCCTGCTTCATCCTGCACAGCTGGCTTCCAGTAATTTATACAGGAAAAGAGATAACTCCTAAAGTCCCAAAGTGTGCATA
This sequence comes from Vulpes lagopus, assembly GCF_018345385.1. NCBI lineage: Eukaryota > Metazoa > Chordata > Mammalia > Carnivora > Canidae > Vulpes > Vulpes lagopus. The sequence continues at coordinate 29,262,775 of NC_054830.1, read as the reverse complement.
TTCAGACACCATTTCAAAGATCTGGTGTCATAAACTATTTTCATTGATTACAGAGGACCTACCAATTTGCAACCCTTGAAATTCCTACCAGCAAGTATCGGGTATGTAGGGAAAATGGAAAACAATTGAAAAGACAAATGAACGCCCATGTGCTTAGAAATGTGAGCGGGTTGTGCAGAACAAAATACTGGTGTTCTGCAACATTACTTAGTCTGGAAATATGAAGCAATACAAATGCTAATGGGACGGTATGCTGCCTTGAAAACTCTTATTGCATTGTTGGTTAACTTTTCACATACCCAGGGCCCGTCTCCAAGACAAGCTAGCAAGGCAAGGCCAGAGTACCATTCCTTTTTTTAGCACCTCTTCTAGTGCCAAGCATGCCTACACTGCTGGATGAATCTCTGCTGAGTGGATAAATGCCTTCATATTATGGAGGCATAAAGGGTATTTACTTATTTTGTACTCAATGCAGTAATGCTGATGGGCATATTTAGCACCTGATTATGGGATGTCTGATGTAATCCATACTAAAATAAAATCAGTTATTAAGCATGTTGAAGAATATAGAGTGTTGGTCATGAGTTGGCAGTTCAGTAGCAATTAATTTGTTTCGCAGGTGGCTTTTCTCTTGTCCCCTCTCTTCCGGTCAGGGTCCAGTTAGGAGATAGAAGTCTCATCAGTAATTTGAACAGGGATAAATTAATATAAAGAATAATATAATATAATGAGGAGTACCTCATGGCTCAGTTAGTCAAGTGTCTGCCTTTGGCTCAGGTCATGATTCCAGGACCCTGGGATTGCGCCACAGGTCATCTGGCTCCCTGCTCAGTGGGGAGTCTGCTTCTTCCTCTCTCTCTGCTCCTCCCCACCTGCTCATGCTCTCTTTCTCTCAAATAAGTAAATTTTTTAAAAATCTTTAAAAAAGAAAAAGAATGGCTGCCAAGTAAGAGGTGGTTAACTTTACAAAAAACTTTAGAAAAAAAGAGGGTTCTAACAGTAACAAGAGAAAAATGCAACCAGTCTCTTCTCCAGAAAGTCTTCTCAGAACCTTCTGGTCTTAAACAGGCTTCTCTAGACAGGTAAACTAGCACATGTCCAAAGGCAAGTAAAATCAAAGGAGGCTTTCTGGGTGCACCTGAGGGGCTCAGTCAGTTGCGTGTCTGACTCCTGGTTTTGGCTTGGGTTGTGGGAGCCCCGCAACAGACTCTATAGCCAGCATGGAGTCTGCATGGGATTCTCTCTCTCCTTCTGCCCCTAACCCTCCTCCTTCTTTAATATAAATCAATCAATCAATCAATCAGTATCTTTAAAAAAACAACAAAGGAGGCTTTCTATGGAAAGTCAATATTATGAAATCTTCACTCTCCTACAGACACTGTGGTTTTATAGTTGTTGATTTTAGTTGTCCTTTATTAGAAATGAATATATCCTCAAGTTTTACTTCCTGGGGAAAAAAAAAAGTCATGTCAAAGCCTAATAAAACTATGACAGTAATTAACCCAAATCACACACCAGAACATTAATACAGCTATTTGGCCACCACTGCTAATACAGACACCCTAGAAATACAATGAATTTTCCCAATGACAATGACTACGGCATAATATTTGTCTTGGTGAAATCTTAGCCATAAATATCTGCAAGCAATTGTTTCATTTCCCCCCAATTCCACTGTTAACAAAGAAGATGCTACATCTATTAAAAAACATTGGTGCTCATAATGCCAACGTGACCACACCTCTTTCACTGAGGTGTCTTCCACTGTTAATTGCAGAAATTCAAAAAATACTCAGGCAAACTGAAAAAACAACACAAAACAAAATCAAAGTTTATTCTATCATGCAGATGTACATAAACAATGTTAATGTTTTGGTGTGTAGATTTTTAGTTTTTATTCGACGCAATCTCCGATCATTGTTATTACTGACATTATTATGGGTCATATTTACTATGTGCCAAATTCCCGGCTAAGCCCTTTACGTGAATTAGCCCACTAATTTTCACAATGACCCTCTGTGATTGATAAACTGAAGTCAGATTCCCAGGTGACCCCAACATTTTCCTGTTTCTCAAATGTGTGAAAAGTACATGTACAAAAATACCTTCAATTTTTCAGGTATTCTTCAACATCACTTTTTTTTTTAATTTGAGAGAGAGAGACAGAGTGTGTATGTGAGCGGGTGGAGGAGCAGAGGGGGAGAAAGAGGGAGGGGGAAAGAATCTCAAGCTGACTGCGCTGAGCAAGGAACCCAACAGGAGGCTCAATCTCACCACTCCAAGATCAAAGTGAGTCGGATGCTCAACTAACTGAGCCACCCAGGTGCTTGCCCTCATCACTTTTATTGTCTGTTTATGATTCTACTGCTTAGATAGACCACAATCTATGTAACTTATCCCACCATCAGACAAATAGATTTTTAAAAATAGTGAAAAATTGAATATACAGTTCAAATGAACATCTTTACAGCTCCTTAGGATGAACCTCTAGAAGTAGAACCACAGGTAATGAAAACCCTGTTCAGCTACAATTTTGAACTCATTGTCACATATGGCATTGCAGACAGTTCCACATTTCACTCCCACAGAGCATTGGGAGGGCCTTTTCCCAATGATGAGTTTAAATAAATTCTGTTCCTCATCAAAAGCAACCTAATGAGGAAAGAGAATTATGCTCAAGTCCACTATTCTATATGGTCCTTAATACCATAAACACAAACACCAGTGTGTATTTCTCCACCGGACACTAAAATTGCTATGAGATGGTCTAGTAGTGTCTGGGGCATACCAGGTATTTCATTATAATTTATTAAGTGAATGACTGACTGTACAAGTGAATGAAGCCAAAATCATTACCAAGAGAATGACAATTTCTGGATAACAAGGACAAGGAATTGGAAGCTCTTTAGCTTGGACTTCTCCATATCATTTAGAGCTGCTACTTAATTTTGGCTATCAGAGAGGGATTCCCAAATACCCAAAGCTGTAGGATTTCATGGCCAAATCTCATTTTTGGCTCACAAAACAAAACAAGGCAGTAAGTGCGTTATCGTGGAAGGAGTATAGGATAAACGTAAAACAATGCCCAGAGACCTTTGTTTGCACCACGACATTATTTCTGAGTCAATGAATTGGGTGAAACAGCCCCAGAACAATGTCCTATGTCCTTCTGTCTGCCATTTGTTAAAAAAAATAAAAAAAAAATAAACGTCCATTGAGGGTTCCAAACTAGTGTTGCCAGAAAGTCCATTTTGTGTTTGGACAGAAAGTAAAGCACGTGGGTTTTCCTCCCACATGGTAGAAAGTATAGGCTGTAGCAGGGTGTGTGACCTGAAGTGGAGGACATCATGCAAATGATAACTTGAGGAAGACACATAAGCCAATTCATATTCAAAACCAGGCAAGACTCATTCTCTGCTGAAATGGCCAAAGGATAGCAACCTTGATGGATCAGTGTTGCCAGTCAGAGGTGGAAAGCTTTGCTACATCCAAGAATCTCAGAATGGATTGATGATGATATTCAAGAGGTAGTAAGTAGCTAAACTTATGCTGATACAGACACATACATACATGCATTTTCTCTCTCTTTCCTCTGTTTATATGTCAGAACAGCAAGTATTAGAAGGCCAATAGAAAGACAGCTGATTACACAGAAAATTGAAGTAGATTTCTCCTCTTTCTGCCTATGTCAAAAATGCTGTAATGTCAAGAGTTCAAAATCATCAGTTCTTGTGTTTCTGTGAACCCCATCAGAATGTTAGCTCGGCAAGAAGTCAGGGCCAGATGTCTGCTGGCAGATCACTTTAGGTTGGATAGGCCAACCGACTTGACAATGACCTGCATATTGGATCACAGATCACCTAATGAAACCACTTGAGCTTGCTTTCTTTACCAAAGCACAGTTTGAAGCCGTTGGAGAATAAGAAATATACCTAATATTCTAGAACCTGAGCTAAACACCTTGGTTAATCACAGGGGTGGCAAAATGTCAACGGCCCTTTTATTTCATTGATGATTTCTTGCAGAGAATCCTGCACCTCATGGTGGGAAAGTCGAGCAAGAGAAAACATGAAACAAATTATGAGCAACTCTTGTGAAACACAAGTTGCTTAAAAATTTGCGGCTAACTACAAAATTACACCGAAACCGCATTAGCTGGCGAGAGCCTGGTACCCTTGTCAGCTGGTAGGGCTTCCAGGTTGCCCATTTCCTCTGCCTGGTCCCTGGACATTCTCTCAGCCTGTGTGCCTGGATTCTCCAGTGACAGGTGTCGTCAAAATGCAGACACAGATACTCTGCCACCTGGCCTGGGATCGCTGCTTTTATTCACCATCTGTCACGAAATGACACCAGAATGAAAAGAAGGAGAAAGCATCATAGGCTTGACTTTCTTCATACGAAACCAGGAGATGGAATAAACTGAGGGGGTAATCAAATATTCCTTTCTAGGGCTGGCCTTTCTAGGTGCATCTCAGACAATGGGGACAGGGAAGATGCTTTTTAAAAAATAGGACTGGAACCTGAGGTTGTTTGAAAGGGATGACTGTTACTTTATTCTTTAGAAGAATCACATGCAGACATGTGGGAAGAGAAGGCCAAACCCTGCTTGGCTCTGTAAGTGGTGGTGACCTGGTGAAAGTGGAGTGACACAAAATTTCACTAAGACTGTGATGGATTTAGAGCTTTCCCCAAAATAAAATCCTAAAAAAAAAGAAAGAAAGAAAGAAAGAAAGAAAGAAAGAAAGAAAGAAAGAAAGAAAGAAAGAAAGAAAGAAAGAAAAAGAAACAAAAAGCTTCTAATTTATCTCTTAATTTTTAATACCAAGACTGAGGAAAGGGGGAAAAATGCTACTAAAATAATCTAGAGCAACAAGCTTAAAAAAAGTCTTCCCTAGGGCAGCCCAGGTGGCTCAGTGGTTTAGCCCCACCTTCAGCCCAGGGTGTGATCCTGGAGACCCAGGATTGAGTCCCATGTCAAGCTCCCTGCATGGAGCCTGCTTCTCCCTCTGCTGTGTCTCTGCCTCTGTGTGTGTGTGTGTGTGTGTGTGTGTGTGTGTCTATGAATAAATAAATAAAATCTTAAAAAAAATAGTCTTTCCTAAATTTGTCAATCATACTAAGTCTGTAATTTAGATAATGGTATGAACGTAAGAGAAATTACTGGTAACTGTGACATCATACAATCAATTTGCACATTTCAGCACAACACTGTTCGTTTTCCTACATGATGCTACTGATATGGAGGGCACATTTCACAAATCAGAAGGGCAATTATTCCCACATTACAGCCACTGGCTTCCCAGAACCTTCCAGGGGTTTCCTCTTGGAAGCACTGATGAAAAAAATAGATTTCCTAATAACGAACATCATAGAAATTCCGACTCAAAATGGACACTATCACGGGATCCCTGAGTGGCTCAGTGGTTTGGTGCCTGCCTTTGGTCCAGGGTGCGATCCTGGAGTCCCGGGATCGAGTCTCACATCGGGCTCCCGGCATGGAGCCTGCTTCTCCCTCTGCCTGTGTCTCTGCCTCTCTCTCTTTCTCTATGTCTATCATGAATGAATAAATAAAATCTTTTAAAAAAAATGGACACTATCCTCTTCTAGGCACATTTGTGTATCCTGCACCAGACACCAGGCCAGGTGCTACAAATGCAGAAATGGGTCAGATGACAGGACCCTCTCATCTGGGACCCTTCCCAGGAAGTTTATGTTTGAGAACAGAGGTATCCTGTATCCTGCTGTAAGATAGTACTATGAATATGATCACAATAAAATTTGGGCATCTATGAATAAATGCATTTTAAATGGAAAAAAGTAAACAATAATGAAAACTTGGAAAATATCCATCCTCCGTGATAACTGTTTTAAAGATTTTATTTATTTATTTGACAGAGAGAGAGAGAGAGAGAGAGAGAGAGAGAGAGAGAATATAAGCAGGGGGAACAGCAGGCAAAGGGAGAAGCAGGCACCCCACTGGGAGCAGGGGGCCCACGTGGGGTTCGATCCTAGGGTCCTGGGATAATGACCTGAGCTGAAGGCAGATGCTCAAATGACTGAACCATCCAGGCACTGTGATAATTTTTTAAAAAAGGAGATTTTTAAAGGTTAAGCCTCCAACTCTTGGTTTCAGCTCAGGTCTTGATCTTGGGATCCTGGGATTAAGCCCTGTACCTGGCTCTGCACTCAGCGGTGAGACTGCTTCTCTGCCTCTCTCTCCCTCTCTCTCTGACCCTCCCCTCCATTTACGTGCTTTCTCTCTAAAATCAAAAAATAAATCTTTTTTTTTTTTTGAAGGACTTTTTTTTTAAATTTTATTTATTTATTTATGATAGTCACAGAGAGAGAGAGGCAGAGACATAGGCAGAGGGAGAAGCAGGCTCCATGCACCGGGAGCCCGATGTGGGATTCGATCCCGGGTCTCCAGGATCGCGCCCTGGGCCAAAGGCAGGCGCCAAACCGCTGCACCACCCAGGGATCCCCTCAAAAAATAAATCTTAAAAAAAATAAAAAATAAATAAAAAGGAGAACTTCCTCCCTATCTCATATCAAGAGAGATTCTGAAAAATAGTGTTTATTTGTGTATGGTGAAATGGGCACTGTTACATACTTGGTAGGAACACACATTGCCACAACTAGTTCAGAAAAGTATTTGAAAATGAGTATCAAGAGCTTTCAAAAAGCTCATTCTTTTTTGAACTGTATAGTTCCATTTCTAGGAAATGGTCTGTAGGTGAAGAAATCAACCTGCAGGGTAGGTTTGGGCCAAACTAAAATGCTGATTTTGTTCACAGGTAACCAGAGATCCACTGTCAAATTCCAGGCAAGTATAATGAAGAAGGAAAAGTACTACCAGTTTCGAGAGCTCAGGTCGGATGGCCCAGAAGGCTGAAGGTCTGAAATCAAAGTGAACTTTTCAGATACTTGCACAAAAGTTCATAGGCAAGAGAGTAAGGGCTTATACAAGGCTTACAGCTCAAAAGCCATACTTACACCTATCAAAACCCATTAATATTATTACTATAAGATTAGCTGAGATGAAAAAAATCAGTCAAATTATTCTTTGGCATGGTTAAGCCTTGTATGCAAACAATGTGATAGACTGTCAGAATTTTTCACATTTCAACTGCTTGTTTTGGCATTTTATAGACGAAAGTTCTATGGAACTTAACTGAAAATTTCCCTTCCAAACTATATTTGTTGCGTCTCATGATGCAATAGAATCACCGGGAGAGCAGTTAGGTGTCGGATTCATTTTTTTGATGATGACAACTTTTCGACATAAACAGAAGTGGGAAGAATAATGAGCTCCTGTGTGCCCATCACTCTGCTTCATGACCAATCTTCTTTCATCTGTATCATCACAGTCCTCCAATTATGTTGAAGTAAAATCTTCAATCATGTTTTACTGGTAAGTATCCTTCATATGTATTTTTAAAAGAAAGAGACTCTTTCAAATGTCTTTCAACAGATTCCTTTAGCATTTGGGGTATGACTTGATCATTGCAAATTATAGTTTATAAAGGCAAGCATTGAAGTATGGTTTAGTAGAGGGGTGCCTGGGTGGCTCAGTCTGTTAAGTATCTGACTCTTGATTTCGGTTCAGGTCATGATCTCAGTGTTCTGGGATTGAGTCCACATGGGGCTCTGCACTGAGCACAGAATCCTCTTAGGATTCTCTCCCTCTCCCTTTCCCCACGGACTCATGCACATGTGTGCTTGCTCTCATAAATAAATAAGTAACTAAGTAAGTAAGTTTAGTGGAAAGTCAAGGAAAAAAGAACCCTAATTCTACTTTTTACCAGCAAAAAACAAACAAAAAAATCCTCACACACAAAACCACCTAAAAAAACCAGGCTGCATTTGAAACAGCATAAACAACCCATCTGTTCATAGTTCAATGAAAACAGCGCGCCATTTGAAAATGCTTCCCAGTATTTATTCCATAAAGTCTTTAGTAGTATTTGTTCCATGGCTAATCTACCCATGCATTTAGCCAAATCAACTAAAAATTATGAGATGGGATCTGAGGAGTCCAGAACTCAGATCATATATTCCCCTGAGCCTCCTGGATTTTTGCATATGATTGGAAAGTAGAAAACTGTCCAGGCAAATTTGGAATGTGTCCAAACCCATTCAAGTGATGCCAAATCATGGCAGAGGAAGCTGGCCACTTTGGTCTTACTGGACAGATACTGAAAGACCCAGAAATGACAGTATAAGGGTGGGTTTTCACTGAGTGACAGGAAATTCTGGAAAGTATAAAAGAGGCTCCCCTTTATTCATTTATTTAAAATTGCATTATGTCCTAATAACAAGAACAGCACATGCTCTTTAGAAGATATAGAAAACCTAGAGCAAGGTGAAGCCATCCGTGTTCCCACCACGCAGGTCACCAGTCCTGGAAACTGAGTCACCTGCTTTTCTAACTTTTCCATACACACATGCACACATGCCGCAATATGGACAAGATCATTTGTTATAAACATTACATTGAGAAGAACAGCTGTAGTGGCTGAGTTCAGGGGTTCAAAACCCCACTCCTCCACTAATTGAGTGTGTGACCTTACAACTAGAATCCAGTTTCCTCAACCAAAAACTGAACTTATCGAAAGTACTTCTCTTGTAAGTACCAGGAATACTTACCTCCAAGTGACATGATATATGTAAGTAATTTGGATGAGTAACTCATAACAGGTACCATATGTGTGTTTGCTCTTCTTCTTAATTGCTTTGTTTACTTATGGTAATAATATTTTTATCAATAATGGTGTTATTTAATAATGTAATTTTTGTCACTTATGTCATTTAAAATCTCCATAAGGCATAACTTTTAATGGCTACATAATATTCCAACTTCAGGACGGGCCAAATTTACATCATCATTTCTGAAATACTGGGTGTATAGACTTGTTCACAATCATAAATAATTTTACCTATCATAAATAATAGTGTAATGAAAACTTTTGTGCCCAAACCTTTTCCAAAGTTTGGAATGCCTTTCTTAGGATTAAATTTCAGGCCTAAAATACCATTTCGAAAATTAACGTAAGTAGTGATGGGTAGTAAAGAATCAAAAAAGCAAAACAAAACAAAAAACCCAGATTCCGAACTGAGGGTTTGTTTAAACCAAAAGCCATGGTGAAAGCAGGAATGGTTATTAAAACCCTAAATGAATCCAATTGTGGATTCTAGCACTTTACTCGGAGTCACAAGTACAAGCAAATCCTCTTAAGATAGTCAAATCCCAGACAAAGATCCGAACTCTACCACGCATGGTGAGAATTTTTAAATGTGGGAATTTCAGGAGAGTCAATCAGAAATGCACCTATGACAGGCTGAGAGCTGTCAGAGGCATCTCTGTCTCAAACAACACTAAATTCTACATTTGAATAAAAATTCATCATCTCAGCATTTGTCCAGTGACGAGATATGTGCTTTTGTTTCTAAGACATACTAAATTTTAAGTCTCTCCTCCCTACAGTCAAAATACACTCTGCGGCTGCAACCCTTTCAGTGCATGGATTCGATTCAGTTCTACCATCTGTTAATGGTGAGACAGAGGCATGGAAGGGTAGGAACCACTAGACCTTGTTCTCCTCCTAAGAGTAAATATAAAAATACTTAGCATGCCTTTCAGAATCTTCACTGAACGTGTCCACCCATGAAACCTAAGAGAAAGCCAACAGCTATAGATATATCAGCTTTCCTGGAGGGAAGTAAAGAACAAGGGCATAATATCTAGTGCCAGCTAGTTTCAGCCTTGTGATCTAGGGCAAGTTACTTAGCTTCTGATTTTTCTTTCTCCAAGTCTGCTAGGAAAAAATCACCAGAAGATAAGCTAGGGCCAGGGTGGGAGGTGGGATGAAATGTCTTATTTGCCTACTTGTCTTAAGGATCAAACAATGTAAGTAAAGGCAGTTGATGAATTGTCAAGCCCTATAGAAAGGTAAATTAATAAAATATTTATTCTAGTTCTTTCATCAGTTAGTTATATAATCTTTCAAACGTTTAGTACCCACAGTGAATATAATCCCTGGGGGTGCCCGGGTGGCTCAGCCTGTTAAGTGTCTGCCTTTAGCTCAGATCATGATCAGATTCTAGACTGAGCCCTGCACTGAGCTCCCTGCTTGGTGGGGAATCTGCTTCTCCCTCTGCCTCCCTGCTCTGCTCACACTCTCTCTCTGAAATAAAAAATTAAATCTTAAAAAAAAAGAATATAATGTCTAATTAGGATTAGTAAATCTCTAAGATAGCGACCATTCAAACCTGGTAAAGTACGATGGTGGTAATTATTACTCTGAGATACTTATTGCCCGCCTTTAATGACTAAAGTTAATTTCCTAGCATTATACTATGCTTTAAAAAATTTTTTTTTACTGAAAGTACTTTTGAGAATCCCAAATGCCTCCTCTTCCAGAGAGTGCTTTCTGAGATAATGATGTTTGGCCACGCTTGTCATTCCACTTAACAACAATTTCTAAAAACATAAATAATATACTTTGTGTTCTTTATAAAGTAATAGAAAATCGGAAGAGGACTGAAGAGGAAAATCAACACCATTTCTCTGTGTTAAAAATACATAATTTAATTTAACCCATGTTTTGAAATAGAAAGACTGTAGCAAAATAGAAATTCCATGGAAGAGAACCTTTAGAAAACAAGTATCTAGTTTTTAAGTATTTTCTGACCATATTAGCTCATACTTATTCTTTATTAAATATATAGTTCAATATCATTTTCACTATTATTTAATTCACAAAACAGTGAATTTAACTTTTGGACTACTGGGGGTGGGTTTCTTCAAAAGTCTATTTTCTGAGCATTCTGGATACAGGTCTAAAAGTCTGAGTGAAGTTTATTTCATACGAGGGACATCATCTAAAACTGCTTTCTGAACAGATCCCTACTATGCTATGGGTTTTCTAATTTAGGGGAGGCATGTAGAGGCTCTTCTTTTGTCCCTAAAAGAGGCGTGCCCCCAAATTCACATTCATACGCCAGTAACATGAGCATGTCAAAAATGCACCATTACTCATGACAGTGTTAATTTATTTATGTGGAAATGCTTGCTTGGATCAGGAGTCCTTTAAAGAACACTAGGTGCTATTGTGGGGTTTATTTAGGTTTTCATTTGCTGGAACAGTCACAGGTCTGGAGTAATATCGCCTTTGGCAGAACATCCTGAACTGCATTTAATAAGAGTCATATTCTCACTCTGCAGCAGGAAGATTACATGAGCAGGATCTAAAAGAACTGGGAAGGCCATCCTTTACCAAGTCTATTTTACACTATTAGGTTTTACAACCAATATCTCCTTTATAGTACTAAGTGGGACAAGGCAATCAGTTACAAAGAGAATCTGAGTTTGCCCTTTGCTTAAATGCACGATAATAGTAACGACTGGCTAGGGGCTTTGTGCTTCTCACAGTGGGTTCCTAATGGTGTCATCTTAAGCCAGGTTGGCCCCATAATTTCACTTTTCAGATGGATGGCTTTTTGCTTTGTGTTTTGAAGATGAGCTGGTAAACTGTGTATGTTTAAAAATCCTTCTGAGCCATAAAAGAAACCGAAATGGAAGGTCTTTTAGACCGTAAATTGTAACAGAGTGTAAATGTGATTGGCATTAAAGGACACTGTAGCTAAGGACCATCCGCCTAATTTGTCCTTTTATTCTGATCACGATAATCAGGTTTTAGCCCGGACACCAATTTGTCCTGAAACACAGAAGGTGGAGAGATAATGTGATATTATGAATGACGACTATAATTTTTATATATTAGACATCTAAGAACTACTTGGAAAACACATGAATGAATTCCCCACAAGAAGTTCGATCTGTGGGTTTACAGGTTTTGCAATGTGGCTGCTAAATTAACTTTCACAGCGGAAAGCAGTCAGTTGAATTTGCAATGATAATGCCGGGCAAGATACACACATGAACTGGTCATCAAAATCACAGCCCTGTCCAGCTCTCCAGAATTAAAATGGAACCCAAAGAAGACAGAAGGCCCATCCAATACACTTGTACGATGTCCATAAAACATGTAAGGAAATAAACACAACAGGAGAAAACATCAAATGCAAAAAGCAGTGAAATTGCCGGTATCAAAACAACAATGAGGATGTGTCTACAAACCCGATCGTGAGCAGCATTTGCAAACCCCTCTGACCTGCTTTCTTACCCCAGAAGTGTTATTTTCATTAGTCACCACGCTGCTTCAAATGCATGCTCCCAGAGCCTGAAACTAATTTTCTTCCTCCTACATAAGAACATAAAATTCCTACAATCTTGGTAATAGAAAGAGATCATTTTTCCCCAGGTTCCAGCTACCACCATCTCTTTTCTTTATGACAAACGGATGACAGCGCATCCTCCTTGATTTCTCTCCAGCTTGGCTCTCTCTCCACAGCATTCCTGATCTGCCCCAAAATGGTCCCTTTGGCCAGTTTTTCAATGGCTCCCAGATAAAAATCCAGAGTTGACGGCCTTCAAGGTTCTGTGGAGTCCAGCTCCAGCCCTAGCATCTTTCTGTAGGTCCACAGGCACTCTGTTTTCCCATACTGGAGTCCCTCATCACACACGCTATTCCCTTGGAGCTGCCAACTCCTTGAACCCCATCATGTGCCCTGAAAGCTCTAACTATCTCTTTCCTATGCTGGACTAAACCCAAGCTGAATTATGCATCCACTGGCACATTTATATGATCAGTATCTCTTCCTCTAACAGACTACAATTTCTATAAGAACAAAGACCACATGGTTATGTCTTTACCAGGGCAGTCCCGGGGTGCCTATCAGAGAGACTGGCATGCACTTGGCCACAAAAAATATTAAGTGAATGAAACCTGAAAGGAGTCAGATAATTCTATATACATAAGCTGGAAAGACCTAGATACTAACCGTGTTCTTTCACTGAGGATGCAGAACAGTCCATGATCTGTGGTCCTGGTGGTGTCAAGTCCCCTATTGTCATTTGTATGCAGAGGAGCCTTGGAAGACCTCACTCAGCTAGCATCCAAACCAAATCGTAAAATTCTTGTTAGATATCTTTTCTCTGGCTCCCTGAAGGCCACACAGGGGATGTAGCTTTGACATTCTCCATGACTAATAGCATCAGCGCCTAACAGAGTCCTCTCTGACACCAGGAACGTCTGCTTCCCAACTTGTGATGGTAAATACTGCCCTCACTTTGCTTTATGGCCCAAGAATTTTTAAATGAAGCTTTTACAACAAGGATATAATTGAAGGCACAGTACTTTGCTGGGTATCCGGACTGACATTACACATTTGCCTGGCAGAAAAACACTGCAACATTTCATCATTTACAAAGCGAGAGAGGAGAAGATTATTACGGTTGGATGCTGGCAGATAAAGGCATGGAAGGTAGATTATCATTCTGATGGGCCAAGTCAGCTCGTGGACAGAAAGTGCTCCCTTGCAGCAGGTCACAATCTCTCCTGATCTGGAAACATCAAAAACATCTGGGCTTCCAAAGTTTCATCAGGAGCTGAGAGGCTCATCAGCCAATGGAGAGCCCCCAACGCCTCCACAGGCTCACAAGACAAACACTACTTCTGGCCCTGTATGTTAGGGAGTTCTTGGCATCAGCCCTGGATGGCCTCAATGGGGACATGGGGTCGTGGGACGCCTGGCTCTGGTATGGAGACATCTAGCAGGTGCTGCCAGAGCTTGGAACTTCCCAGATCCAAAATCTTTTACTAAAGCAACGGGACTGAGGGAGCTGCATGGCAACCATCATAAAAAAACCAATTTTGATGGGCTTGAAGCTAGGTTCCACAGATAGCTAATTAAAATCATGTGCTTTGGAGGCAGGCTAGCAGAAAAGACAAAGTTCTCACAACCTTGGCATCATCCAATTTTTTTTTGAAGATTTTATTTATTCATTCATGAGAGACAGAGAGAGAGAGAGGCAGAGACATAGGCAGGGGGAGAAGTAGGCTCCCCGCAGGAGCCGATGCAGGACTCGATCCCAGGACCTTGGGATCATGACTTGAGCCAAAGGCAGATGTACAACCACTGAGCCCCATAGGTGCCCATTATCCAAGTTTTAGAAGAGCTGCTGGCAGGACCAGTGGTTCAAAAATATAGGTTTGCCCAACGAAGACTTTCTCTTAAAGTCCTAATTGGGTTAGGTCCTGACTACTGCCACCAGGGCATCCACCCCAGGTCTACACTCCTGGGGGGGCGGGGGTTGGAGTTTACAGGATGGGAGGAGGTAGCGTAAGATCGAGGTTGAGAAGAGAGAAAGAGCCTCCAGAGTAGGGAAGACATGGGTTCAAATCCCACCATTTGCCTGCCCTGTGACTTTGGGTAAATTATCAAATATGGCTGTTCCTTGGTTTCCTCCTTTGTCAGGTAGGCAGAGATGTTCCCACTGCACAAACCTGAGACATCAAAGAAGATAACATGTAGAAACCAGCCAACAAAACCAGAAAACTCTCCTCCCTGATATTATTTGTCACAGAAGGAACAGGAGACCAAAGATGGGAGGTGCAAACTTACTGTGTCTCTCTCTCCCACATTCCCCCAGGGCTCACCAAAAGTGGAAATCTGTACTAACCCACATTTATTCACAAGTGCTGGGGAAGCTCTCTCTTTTCCTTCCAACTTCCTACTCACAGCCTCCTCCCTAACGGAAGGGCAGTCCTCCCTCCTTAATGCTGGGCCACTCCAAGAAAAGCAAGCCCAGCCCTCTCTCCTGGAGCTGTCTTCCCAGTTCCCCAGCTATCTCCAAGCCAGAGGGGATGCCCTTGTTTCCAACCTCCAGCACTAAGCAAACCTAGCTGGCCAAGACAACGCCCCAATCCCAAACCCTGGTTCCCAGGTTAATGAGCCAGATTGGCCTTACTCTGCCTTCTTACCCTCTCCAGGGGCAGAAATGGGTAGATTCATGTGAGCTCCAATACCTGTCATATCACTCAAAATGCCTTATCACTAGACAATTCTTATAATTGAGCTTCTTCTAACCCAAATTAAGAGGAGGCACAAATGACTAGAGCTCCGCTACACCTCTGAGAATGATACTACTTTGGATAATACAACAAGGTGAAGTCACCAACAGATGATGGTACTTCCTGAATCCATCCCCTACAAAATGAGAATAGAATCCAAGCAGAACTGGTGTTATTCTGAGAAGTGGAGGAAGGGAGGCTAATCAGCCGTCTCTCAAGAAAACGAGACCACCACAGAGTAAGGCCTAAATGAACCATCGCCTCTTAAGCAGAGGGCTGGCTGGGTTGGAGTGAAGATGGAAGACAATCAAGGGAGCTGAAGAGAGCCCTGAGAAGCAGTCACTGGGTGCGCGCTGGGTGTTCTCAACCTGTGCTGCACTTAAGAATCACACGAGAGGGAATCCCTAGGTGGCTCAGTGGTTTGCTGTCTGCCTTCAGCCCAGGGCATGATCCTGGAGACCCAGGATCAAGTCCCACGTTGGGCTCCCTGCATGGAGCCTGCTTCTCCCTCTGCCTGTGTCTGTGCCTCTCCCTCTCTCTCTCTCATGAATAAATATATAAAATCTTTAAAAAAAAAAAAAAGAATCACACGAGAAGCTGTGACAAATACTGATGTTCAGGCCACCTCCTAGACCAATGACATCTAAGTCCCAGGAGATGGACTCAAGCATCGATGTTATTTAATGCTTGCTCAGCGATCAAACTGCACAGCCGCCGTGGAGGACAACTGTCCATGCCCTTTCAGCCCAATAAGTCTAAGAAAAAGAGGAAAAAAAAATCCCACAGGTAACATGTCATAAGCCCTGTTCAGGTGAGCATACCTTTCCCCTCCCATACATCGCAGGCTAACCATTCTGCCATCCACGTAACTGTTAGGTTTGGTGGCTAATTTTTTTACCAGTTCATAAAAAACAATGCCTGCTGTCACTCCAAAAGCTTCAATTGTAGCGAAAGCAAACATTTATCATTGACTTACTACGTGCTGGTCACATATTCATCTCACCTGTGTTAACTAATACAAACCTCACAACAACCATCCAAGAGCAGTCTCTTATGATTGGCTCCATTTTCCAGATGAGAAAACAGAAAGGCTAAGTGAAACTGACCAAATTTTACTGCTATTTATGGGCCGAACTGGGATTTTCTCAAGCTGTCAGATCTTACAGTCCATTTCCTTTACCAAGTAGATTCTCAAGTGATGTCTCTTGCTTTCATTCATTATCCTTATGGTCAGCACTGGGAATATTAACACCAAACAAACAAAGGTCCTTGTCTTAAGGAGCTGGCAGGTGTGTGGATGTGTGCACACATGTTGAGGGAGGGCGAGAGAGCATGGAGTAACCTCCTTGACAACAGGGACCATGCTTTAGTCAATCCTCTGGATGCTGTGCTGACCACTGTATATGGGACACTGTAGTGTCTCCATGACTTTGCAAGGGAATTAACAAAGAAGCAAGAGAAGGCCACAGGAGAGAAGAAGAGAGGGACCCGTGTACGGGGTTATCTCATTCCCCTTCAATGAGGGGGAACACAGCCATGATTGCCAAAAATGCAGAAAGGAACGCACTTCCTCCTCACAGACCTAATCTTCAGTGCACATCAAACACAAGGACAAATGAAATGAATTGCCAGAACAGGCAATAATTCACATGCACTAGTATTTAAAAATCTGTAACGATCACATCATTATTGCTGGCAGTGCCTCTAACCAAGCAGACACTAATAAGGGGTCTCATAAAAGAGGATACATTTCCAGCAGAGATAAGGCCACATAAGGCTGCCTGGTTTACAACTTTAACACTGCAGAGAAACTCACTGCTAGGAATTAAGCAGTCACTGGGGGCCAGTGGAAAATCTGACGAGGCCCTCTCCCTTCCAAATGGCCTCCCCACCATCTGCAGGCATCTGGGCCCATGTCATACGTTACTTGTCTCTCTCTCAGATGACTGGTTGCTCCAATTAAATAACTATTTATTTCACCATCCAAGGTGTTACAGCTAATTACTTTAGCTCCTCTTTAAAGGAGTAAGAGAGACTTGTCGATGCTCCTGGAGGAAATTTGAATTTGGTCACCTCCTCTTGAATTAGTGAGTGACAGCATCACCAACAACCATGGAGACTTCAGAATCTTGTCTCAAGGCCAAGGCCATCAGAGAACTGAAGCACCCTCCACCAAAATGCAAGTAGGCTGGCAGGATGCACACATCTGATGCACCAAAAGCAATATGTTTATTTTAATGTTATCTATTCTGGGCCAGGCTTCGGGATACACAAGAATAACGGTTCAAATATTCCCTTTTATTTTAGCATGTCAACTCTAGTTGTTACTAATTGCCACCATCATCGTTACTATTTTAGCAAATTTTATGGAGTGCTTCAAAGTCTGTTCCATCAGGCTTTCATATATATGAGCTCATTTGAAGTTCACAACAAAACAATCGGCTATCAATATTTCCATATGATGGACAAAGGCAACTGAGGCAAAAAGATAATAAATAGATTTGTCCTGAGGAATGTGCCAAGTAAGTGGCAAGTCAGAATTTTAGAAATTTTCACTCCAAAAGCTGAACCCTTTTCAGTGGTTTTCCTAAACACTGATTTCTCTTCTTTTTCTTTTTTCTTTAAAAGATTTTATTTGGGCAGCCCGGGTGGCTCAGCGGTTTGGTGCAGCCTTCAGCCCAGGGTGTAGTCCTGGAGACCTGGGATCGAGTCCCATGTCGGGCTCCCTGCATGGAGCCTGCTTCTCCCTCTGCCTGTGTCTCTGCCTCTCTCTCTCTCTCTTTCTCTGCGTCTCTCATGAATAAATAAATAAAATCTTTAAAAATAAATAAATAAATACAAGATTTTATTTATTTATTCATGAGAGACGCAGAGAGGCAGAGGGAGAAGCAGGATCACCGCAGGGAGCCTGATGCAGGACTTAAACCCAGGACTCTGGGTTCATGACCTGAGCCAAAGGCAGATGCTCAACCACTGAGCTATCCAGAGGCCCCTCTAGACACTGATTTCATAATCAAAGGGAATCTAAGCATCTGGGGAACGTTCTGGAATCAGAATCTCCTTCAATAGGATTAAGTGGGATAAAGTATGTAGAATGCTTAACAGAATTGGCAGAGGGCCTGACACATGACCAGAGCATCTTTAAAAAAATTATTGTTTATATTCAAAGAAAATCAGAAACTAGAAATCTCTTTCTAGAAGACTTATGATTTTACCTGTCTCAACTGTTTTAGTGGGATGAGGACAGCTATACAATGTAAAATAGAGAAGAACCAAGCTTTAGGCTGCTTGCCATTAAAAAAGAGGGAGGGCTAGTAAGCCTACCAAGTTCAGATGTGGCCCTAAATATTCATTTCCTTTCCTGAAAGATTTAGGAATTGGCTTTGTGTTAGTTAGCTGCTTGCATTTCTGAGACATCTGGCGCTAAACCCTATAATTGGTTGTTTTTTTAAAAAAATAGAACCAGTGCCTGGCAGCCACCTTTGGAGAGTGCCTAAAAATAGAAATAATTCACTGAAACCTCATTAGAATGGTGCTCAAGGATGCCAAGCTACCAGGGAAAACACTGCAAAAAGTCGAGTAAGACCTAAGTAATAGAATCTAGAAGTTCTAGGAACTGAATTATCAGAAAC
Organism: Vulpes lagopus; assembly: GCF_018345385.1. NCBI lineage: Eukaryota > Metazoa > Chordata > Mammalia > Carnivora > Canidae > Vulpes > Vulpes lagopus. Next base: position 29,244,168 of record NC_054830.1, on the reverse strand, counting down.
AGAACTGGATATCATTTCAGAGATATATAACTTTGTTTTATGCATTTGGTACAAACCAATTACTGGTAGTATGATTTTAAGAGTACTCCTCACCAAACCCATTTATATGATATATGAAAGTAACCTATTAGAACCAAAGGACTGATATCAAAAGATTACTGCATAAAATTGGTTGATTATGCCGATTGATATACACAGATTAAGCAATTTTTTTCATTCAATGTTGTCTATAGTACTGATGTGCTTAATTAATACTTTCTTGAGGGAAGCCAAGTATAAGTCTTGGCTTCCCTCAGCTTTGGACAAACCCAAATTCTAAGTAAGGAAGCTCTAAATTAATTAGTGCCATCACATTATTTTGTATATAGCTACCTAGGAATTTGCATGCACATCAAAATCATGTAATTTCATGTATATTCAGAAAACACAAAAGGCTAAGAAAAACAATCTGCTGTACAAATGTGTCCAGGTGAGTCAATAAGTATGTTTCCCAGATCTCACAAAGCCCAAAACTGGAGGAGGATCCAATGTATGCTAATAATTGTCTTGAAAGCCACATGGGCAGTCCTAAGAAAGAAATGAGGTGAGCCCTAACTACTGTGCCTTTTACTGTATCCCATGTGGAATCTTGCTTGTTCCAAGTTAAAAGGCAGGAAGGATAAAATATTTCTATTTTGGAAGTCCTCCCCATTGTCTGTCTCCTAATCCCTCACAAACCAAAGGAGCTGCATTCCTGAAAAATACCAGTTGGCCAAACAGTCTTACCAAAGGAGGGTTACTAGAAAATGTCTCACGGAGGTACGTGAAATTCAGTTTCTTACTGGTTTGATATCACATCCTGTAAAAATGGTTGAATGGATTTCCACTCATTAAGAAAGATCTATGCAAACTGGTCTGTCTTAAAATGCCAGCCAAATGCTACATGACATGTGCTTTGAAAGTCTGGGTCAGAAGAACCCTCCAGAGATAGGCATCACCCTAAACAAGGAAACAAAAGCTCTGGGCTTCAGATGGGTACAGATATTCCGTATATATTAAGAAGCTACAGCCAGGGTGCCTGGGTGGCTCAGTGGTTGAGCATCTGCCTTTGGCTTAGGTCATGGTCACGGGGTCCTGGGATGGAGTCCTGCATCAGGCTCCCCTGGGGAGCCTGCTTCTCCCTCTGCCTATGTCTCTGCCTCTCTCTCAGTCTCTCATGAATAAAAAAATAAAACCTAAAAAAAAAAAAAAAAAAAGGAGCTATAGACAGAGGAAACAAACAGTAGTTTCAATGTAACCCCTAACTACAAAAGAAAATTGCAACCTTCTTCTCTGGCAACCCGGTGTTGCAGCACCACAGGTGAGTAGCATCATGATTTATACAGCTAAAGGTGGCTAATCATTCCTCTGGGACAGTGTCTGGATGCACAGAGAGTACCAAGATTTTCAGAGACAATAACAAATCTCTAAAATAGAACCAGCATTAATAGTTTAAAAATCCTGCTCCAGGAAATGACTTCTATGAAGACGAGGAACTGGGGTAGCACTGTGATTTGCAAAGGCAGGTTCTCCTATAACCTCCACAAGGGAGTTTCATTGATCCTCGAGTTTTTCAAACCAGCTCCCACTGATTTCAAGTTCAAAGGCATTTACACATGCTCTTACTTTTGTTTACTTTTCTATGTCAGAGGGAATGTTTTATCAAATTGGTGCTCCTTTCCCAAACCATTGTAGTACTTGGAATAAATACCCACGTGGGCTCTTTAATTTGAAGGGGCATAGGTGAACCTGGAATACCTGAGCTGATTTAAAACAGGGCCAATTTAAATATTTTGGCATGTAAATCTTCATACCCTGTCTTTAAATCCCCAGGTAGTTAGATCTTGGTTGGCCAGGGACTGGGGATTTCTCAGGCATGAAATTTTTATTTTTATTTTTATTTTTATTTTTATAGTTATTCCTATGGCCATCGACTAGCAGAATAATGCAAACAGCTCTCCTATCCACTGAGATTAAAACATTGAAGTATCCTCAAATACTTCCTTGATAACCATGAAGCAGGGTTTCTCTATCTCAGAACTGACATTTTGGGCCAGGTACTTTTCTGTTGTGAGGGTGGCTGACCTGTGCATTGTAGGATACTGGGCAGTGGTCCCTTGTCTCCATTAGATGCCTGTATGCACTGCCACCCCAGTATGATAGCTAAGTGTCTCCAGACATAGCCACAAGGCAAGATCTCCCATCCCTCTCTCCTCCCCTCCCCCATAAGAACTACTGTCATTAAAAAAGTTAATAAGTAACTGTTTAAAGTCTTTACCCTTTCACTCACACTATCCTTATCTAACTGCACCATTTATTCAATTCTCTTTAAACCCTTTTATACAAAGGAAGCAAAACAAAAACAACAACAACGACAACAAAAAACCTGTCACCAAATGTATAAAATAATTATAGGCACAGAGCTAAAGAGAAGTTAGAATAGGATCAAAGGTTTTCACTATGGGCAAAAAGAATAAGAATACAGTTTTAAGTCACAAGTTAAGAACTTTTCAGGTACCAGCGAAATTAAGAGAGGTCTTGAAGCACTTCTATACACATGATACTAACTGGAACCAGTGATATCTCCAATGATATCTCTTTCTCTGCCCTTTTAAATGAAATACCAGCTTCTCTGATACAGTATTCAACTAAGGGCACAGACGAGACGGGCTGTTGCTGTCGAAATACTGGCCCTAACATCTATGGGCCTGTGTAAGCTCGAGAAACTGACATTGAGAGAAAAAAGCTCCACGCCTCAAGCTTCTGCATCTATAAAATGGGCATAATAATACCTTGAGGTGGTCCCAGTAAAGATTAAAGAAGATAATACTGAATACAGGCACTTTATTTTGGCATCTTACATGAATTGGATCCACAATATTAATTTTTATTAGCAGTATTTATATTCTATTTATTCATCTTAAAGATTTATTTGAGAGAAAGAGCATGCACACAGGCAAGTATGCACATGTTCAAAGTGGGGAGGGAGTGAAAGGGAGAGAAGAGAATTTCAAGCAGACTCCCTGCTGGGTGCAGAGCCTGATGCAGGGTCTCAATCTCATGACTGTGAGATCATGACCTAAGCTGAAACCAGGAGTCGGATACTTAACTGACTGAGCCACCCAGGCGCCCCTGTATTCTATTTATTTTATTTTATTTTTTTATTTTTTTTCTGTATTCTATTTAAAAGCATCTTTTCAACTAGTTGATCTAGGGGGGAGGAGTAGGGTAAAAAAGAATTCCCACTGGCTTCTCTACTTGGGATGCAAAGTGCTTTATCTGTAAATCCCAAAAAGTGTTGTCAAAGTATCTACTACATCACATTCCAAGGAAGAGCAAGACTAGAAAATATGAGAAATGGGTCAGGAGTCATGAAACTAGAATTCTCTTGTCTTGGTAGATGTCAAAGAGCTATAGGATCATGGTCAACCTCTCAACTCCTGAGAGCTAGGTCTCTCAGCTGTCCTGTCTGGTGGCTCACTATAGAGTTCCCAATATTTTCTCTGAGACTATGGCAATCTGATTCTATGACTTCTATTAGAACAAATGGCCAAAATAACTAAATTCTAAGCTAAATGACAGATTCTAAACTATTTTCACTTAGTGATATACAGAGGCAAAGTACTTGGTAACCAACCTTGAAGTGCAATGATTTAATTAAAGAAGATTTTCACATGGTCTTTTTCAAAGTCTCTTAATTATGTGATGCTTTGCCAATTATTAAATTGTCCTCCGTAATGTCTGCTTAGAGGAAATTTGAATTACAGGCCATTTGCAGACAAGAGATGTACTGAAAACACCTGATAGGCTATAAATTCAATGTTGTACATCCACAGATCTACTACAAAATTGCAACTGAACATTAAAAATGACTCCAGCCTTCACTTAATGGTAAGTCCTATGAAATCAATTAGCTGTTAAAATAGTTTAATTGGAACATATGTATTTTAATTTTTGTGTGTATATAAAAAAAAAGTCTTCCTATCAACCCAAAACATTCTGAAATTACACTTCTAGGTAATGTAGTGAAAGAAGTGAACTTAAAACTGGATAAAACCAAGGATGCAGAAAATGTGAAAAGGATGATATTCAAACAGCAGCAACTGGCAAGGAATAAATTAAGAATCATATCAGTGTACTACAGTTACCCCGAAAGGCAGTCTAAGAAGGAAGTTTTACAACTCAACACCACTTGCTGACTCAAACTCACAAGTTCTCCCAGTAAAAAATAGTTACTGGCTTTTGGGGTGGATGTTGGTAGATGGATATAATTACTCATTTCCTTTTTTTTTTAAGATTTTATTTATTATTCATGAGAGACACAGAGAGAGAGGAAAGACATAGGCAGAGGGAGAAGCAGGCTCCCTGTGGGGAGCCTGATAGGAGACTGGATCCCAGGATCCAGTATCACACTCTGAGCCAAAGGCAGACACTCAACCACTAAGCCACCCAGGGATCCCTAATTACTCCTTTCTTTTCTCTTCTAATTCCTTCCCTCCCTCCCTCTTTCCCTTCCTTTTCTTTCTCCTCTTTTCTCTCCCTCTCCTCCCACATTTCTTCTCCCGCCCCCCTTCTTTTCTTTCCTTTTTCTGTGCACTAGGGCCCCTTGTTTCACTTTCCCAAAGGAACTGGTCAAAGTAAGAAAAAAAAATTAGAACTAGCTATAGCAATGATAGCAAATGTATTCATCATTAAAAAAAGAAAAAAGACTCTCAGGGGACAATTAAAAAAATAAAAATATTGACTGAAGTCACCATGCATACAAAGGATGATTTATACGTTCACAGTGGTGTTTTGCTTTGTAGAAAGATGGAGGAAAGGAAAAAAAAAAAAAAACGGAGAAAGGAGAACCCAATTCTAAAATTCACAAATAGGAACTTCGTACTTTAAAGTGAACTATTTACCATTTTTAAAATGTACACAAGAGATAATTGTTGTATTCTTTTCTTGATGTTTCATCTCCCTTACCTGATACGCCTTTCCTATCCCAATAATAAAATGATGCTACCATTGAAGAAAAGATTCAAAGGCCAACTCTTTTCACAACCTCCAACCACTTTCAGGACAGGCTAGAATTCTGAGGACACACTGGCAATTTTGATAGAGAATGGCACAGAGAAGGTGCTTAATAAATATTGCAGAATGAACAAATGAGTTAGCAAATGAGTGCATGAATAAATAAATGAGAAAATATTACATTTTTTTCAGTTAAGGAATCTAAGGGAGAAAAGGGAGGGGACACAGGAAGAAAAATAGACATGCACAGAACAGCAAGAGCAAGAAAAAGTGCAGATACATACATATGGGTACCCTGAAAACACACAGAAAACTAACCCACCAACCATCACCAACAGACCCTAGAAACAACTAGAGGCAAGCCAGAAAGAAACACAACAAGATAATCCACGAGAGCCTCTCCATCTACCATCTCCTGAGATAAGAGCATTTTGGTAGGAAATGTTATTTATTTTTTTATTACTTTAAAAAGACTTATTCATTTTTTTGAGGGAGAGAGAGTGTGTATGAGAAAGCAGGAGGAGACACAAAGGGAGAGGAAGAAAGAATCTTAAGCTGATTCCCCGCTGAGCATGGAGACTAATGAGGGGCTCAATCTCATGACACTGAAATCATGACCTGAGCTGAAATCAAGTCAGATGCTCAACTGACTGAGCCACCCAGATGCCCTGGTAGGAAACTTTATTAAAAAAAAAAATTCTCTGATACAGATATATCCCCTTATTCCTGGCACTGAAATACTTCTTTGAGGCCTCTGAATGCATTACTATTTTCAGATTTATAAAGCCCTGTTGCCTTTTCACAACCATAGGTGTATAAATGGAGATATATTCTTTTGTTGGCATGTTAGACCCAAATGGAGCCCCAGTTACCATCCTCAGAGGGTTACCATCCTCAGTGAATCAGGAGACTCATAGCCTTCATGTTCAGGTCTTTGACTATCTCAAGAGATGATCTTAAACTTCTAAATAGCCACAGCCCCTTGTAGGTGAAGCTTACACAACCATCTAGACCTGCTCTGCCACAACCTAGATGATTCATGCTGTGGTAGGACCCTGAGTGGTTTCCTACAACTTAGTTCTACTCAGTATATATTTCCTGAACAGTAACTGAGGTCAAGACATTGATAGGAGGTCGAGGAAAATGTAGGAGGTGGGGGTACAAACAGAAGAGAAACAAGACAAGAATCTCATCCTCAAAGAGTTTCCATTCTAGTATTCTCAGGCCCCTCACCTCCTAGGGCCTGTTTCTGATACTCTTTAGCTGACAGGCTATCATGCTGTTCCTTTTCACTCAAGACTACAGAGCCTAAGTATGTCTCCACTGAATTCAGAAGTATTGGCACAATCAAGCCACAGTGTTAGTCACTTGCAAGGGATGCAGTGATGAGTAAGTGAAGACTCCCAGTCCTCAATGATCTCACAGTACAAAGGCAGAAGCAAGCAAGGAAAATAACATCTCTCATGCAAGATGGAAGGCATGAGAACAGTGGGTTAAAGGAAGGACAAATCCCATCTACCTGCGGTGGCGGGAGGGAACTTGAAATGCAGGGAAGTGTAGAAAAAGCCTTCTTCGCCAGCCCTAGATAGATGAGTCATCAAGAACTCCTCCTGCCTTCTCAAGGTCTATAAATAATCCCAGGTGCTGCCATTTCATTTAATTACTAAGCCTCTCCAGATGGAGAAAAATAATTAAGCAGTCTGTACCAACGACACGATATAAAGAATGGGTTAGCAACTTGTGAAACATTTGAATTTTGAAGTTTGCTTTCGACTCTCAAGTGAGGGCAGAAATGAAAAGGGGCAACAACTGAAGCGGAGGCGTCAGGGCAAACCAAGTGACTGCGGTCATATCCTGGGCAGAAATTTAAACTGAGCTAGAAAAAAGAAAACAAAAACAAAACTCCTGGGAAAAGGGGGCTCAACTTTGCCAGGAGAAGCCAAATTGAAACATTAAATGAAGAAACCTCATTGAAAGTAGGTTGTCAAAAAGAAACAGTTTAAGACAATCTATAAATAAATCAGGATGCAATTTATTTATTTCTTAAACGTACAAGACATATGCCATTGACTGGGCTGCTGGATGCAGACATAATAAAAATTTAGTATCTTTGCGTCTGATGCAAAGGTTCAGAAGAGACGATACCCAGGAAGGTCTAACAAGGAGGCTGGCGAGAACATCACATGAGAAGTTTCTAAATGTAGCTGCTCTTTAAAAATCATGCATTTATTATTCCATAGTTCAAGGGAATCAGGAAGTATAAATAAAATTTTAGGCATTCCAACAACAATGGCCACTATGTAGTATGACAAATGAGATGCTCCCTTCAAATGATAAATTCGACAATAATCATATGCTTCTTGAAAAAACACGGTCATCAAATCCGTAAACCTATAGTAATCAAAACTGCAAAAAGCTTGGGATATCAACTTTGTAGGAGCATCAGGTACTAAAGCCATTAATATGTTTGCAGGGATAGAAGCCACATGGATTCAGACCAGAAATGGAGGAAAGTCTTCAACAAGGAACAGTGAAGAAACACTGAAACAAAGAAAAACCAATCCAGATGGTGATGATGGAAGATTTCTTGGTCTAAAAACATACAGGCCAACTTAAGGTAAGGTCATTCTGAGTACCTGGTATTCTCTGCTCAATAAACTTAAGCTGGAGCCAATCAAATCCTTTTTGTGTGTTGTTTCTAAAGCAAAACATCCACAGATTACCTAATCATTCCACTGTCATTTCAGCTTTCCTGTCAACATAAGTTTTTCATATTTCTTTCTTTAAACAGATAAACCTTGTAGACTCTATCAGAATAAAAGAATATTTTAAAAGAGCATTTTAATGACATTTGGTATTTTACATTTTTATAGGAATTCAAATCAGGCTAACAGCAAAGAATAGTAGAGACTCTACTTTAACAAATAGAAGACAATTATATTAATTCCTGTACTTATATAAATAAGCTACTACACAAGCACTTACTCTCTTTAGTGGTTTAATAACAGATATCTCCATCTCTTGCCAATTCTTATTTTAATTAACTTGCTTAAAAAATCCTTGCAGATCAACTTTCCCCCTTGCCATTCTCCTAGATCTTGTAGAGGGCTGCTGATCCAAAGATATGTGTGAACTAGAAAAAAAGGTGTTCTTTCCTCTAGACACATCATTACTCATCAGTGGCTCTGAAGTGAATGCACCTTCTAGAATTGTGTGGCCTCAAATGTGCACAAGCATATGTGGCTGCCATGATTCACTATTTTCCCTACATGGAAATGATTCTTTCTTCCTGCATGGTGTTCCTACAAAGGACTCCAGGGGGACCTGGCTCACCATCCTTCAGCATTGAGAGTGACTTTCAACTCTGTAATCAAAAGATGTCAGGAGCACCTGGGTGGCTCAGTCGGTTAAGTGTCTTACTCTTGATTTTGGCTCAGGTCATGATCTCAGGGTCATGAGATCGAGCCCTGTGTCAGTTCCACGATGAGTGTGGAGCCTTCTTAAGATTCTCTCTGTCCCCCTTCCTCTGTCCCTGTCTCCTCCCTTCCTTCTCACTTGCTCACTCTGTCAAAAATTAAAGAAAAAAAAAAAAGTCAGACACCATGTAAAGTTACTGGTGCCCAAGCTGGGGTCATGATCTTAAGATCACGTTAACATGAAAGCATGCAGACTGTGCTGCAATGGGCATATATGCTCCCTCCCAAGTAGACAGCCCCTACTCAGATCTTAATTATTGCTACATCATCATGTCATTTTACGTATATCTTCCATATTTAACTGAAGAAAAGAATTGTAAACACTATGTAGTTTCCACAATCATGAGCTACAAGAGAACCACGTGCAGGCAACCTTTAGTCTAGGCCAACATACAGTTCCTTGGTCAACCATGTGTCTACCAGTTTGTGCTTATTTCAGTGCTTCAGAAACTTTATACTATCCAATCAGAGAAAAGGCAGTAGAAAGCTGAAATTATGCAGAATAACAGGCACATAATGAGGAAGAAAAAAGAAATAAAGATAATGAAAATCTGAAGGTGTAAGAAAATTACTCCAATGTATGGAGTAAGTTAACATCAAGATGACAACATCTACATGGAACTCAGCCTTGACTAGACATGTGCTTGTCATTCACATCATGTCACTCTGGATAATTAATATTCAGGTGTAGAAGCACCAAGTCAACACATAGCCTCTTTACAAATGTAAGGGTTTTCCACTCACCTCTTTCTTTTTTTTTTTTTTCACTCACCTCTTTCTAGTGATTATCACATACAACTCTGACAGTGAAGTCCTAGTAGGTAGGAGCTGATTGCATTCATTACATTGAATGTAGCAACTAGTGCCCTTTCTGGCACCGAATCAGTGTTGAATAGATGACAAATACTTCTTCAATACCAAAGTGCAAGATACCAGGTTTGAATTTGAAAATATATATATCAAGATTTATCTGACTACTTGGGAGAAGAAAAACCAAATTCCAAATTTAACATTCTTGTAGGGAGACACAAACTACAAAGATCTCAAAGTATGGAATATAACTAGACTGCCAAATTAAAATAACAGTAATGCTGCCTTCGTCTCCATTGCTTGACATAGTGTGAACCAAGGTATATAAATGCATACGTGCACTTTGAAGGGAAAAAAAAGCAGCTCAACACAGCTTGGTATCTAAAAAACATTTCTGTTATTTTACGCTATCTACCTTGTTTGTTGTGTAGCAAACCAAAATTTTTAGAACTTATCAGATGAAATATATCTTTGTGGGTGAACTAGTAGTCATGTCCTAGAAATACATTAAAAATTCAAAACCTACATTTCACACTGAGGTGTTCTGTTGGTTTGTACACCAATAGGCTTTGCTTGCCTAGGACTCTTATACTTCACAGGAGTTTAAACAGCTGGCAAAACAGAAAGGTTTTGGGTAGTGCACACTGTGAACTGGTTCTTCCAGTACTCACAGAAACATTGTTAAAATTTGTCTTTCTGCAAGAAAGGTAACCTATAAAGTAGGACCAGGTTGGGCTGTACATGGGTGGGCATGACAGAGAAGAAAGAGGAGGTAGATTTGATGGTGGGTAGACTTGATAGTAGAGGTGTAGCTACAAGGAAAGCAGCTTGCCAAGAGGACAATAATAGAAAACAGGAGAATAGCCATGGAAGTGGGTATTGTTTTAAGAATTGCTCAAGTGGGGGTGCCTGAGTGGCTCTGTTAGTTAAGTGTCTGACTTTGGCTCAAGTCATGATCTCAGAGTCCTGGGATTGAGCCTTGCACCAGACTCCCTGCTCAATGGAGAGTCTGCTTGTCCCTCTCTCTCTGTCCCTTGTGCTTGCTTGCTTGCTCTCTTTCTCAGATCAATCAATCAATCAATCAATCAATCTTTGAGAGGGGGGAAAGAATGGCTCAAGTCACCTCATTATTGCATAAGGCAAAGCAATCATGGTTTAGGTGCACAAATACAGAGAGAACCCAAGAAAACTGCCCACAGGGCAGTGCCCAAAATAGATTTCTGTTCATGCAAAGAAGACACCTATACCATAGGTCTCCATCCAATAGAAAAAGAATTGCATGGATATGGACACATACTTTATTTGGCGTTGAACAAATGCCAACTGTGCATCAGAACCCACGTTAGGGGCTTCATTTAAAGACTAATTACAATCTTGATGGTGTATAAGTTGCTATTCCCATTTCACAGATAAGTGTACTGAGGTTGGATAGTTTAAATAACTCCCTCACCATTATACAGCTGTTAAGTAGAAGAGAGAGGACTCAAAAGCAAATAGCTTTGACTTTATTGAATGAGCTCTTTAAACACTATGCTCAACTGTGATTTATGCAAGTATTCAGGGAAAACAGATGTGTGAAAGAACAATGGAGATATCATATACAACCAAATACATATACAGACAATTTCCAAAACATTGGACCACAAGCCATGGTATGTTTTATAAAAACCATATAAAAAAAGTATGTTTTATAGCATAACCAAGTACATACCCAGTATGCCTCTCTAAAGAAAGCAACCAAAAAAAGGCCAACCAAAAAGAATGTTCTACAAAAATATTTATCTATGTGTAATACACTCTGATACTTTCTGATTTTTTCTATTTCATTATTTTAAAAATGCCGGCAAGATTTATTGAAATTATTTCCTGGCTCACTTGTAATTCAGAAAACAAAAACTTTGAAAACCAGTGTCATAACCAATCCTAATGACCACTACTCTTACTGCTTTTCTGAGGTTTGGGTAGAATATTAGGTTTTTCAATTATTCATATATAGTCTTCCATTTGAACTTTTATCCAAGAAAATAAAGGAGGAGAGAGTAATTAAGAGGGAGAGAAGACAGTGGATAGAATTGTCCATCATATGTCACACGCTAAAACTACTCCAAACAAGAATGGCTCCATCTTAAAGAACCTTGCCCCAAAAGTCAGGGATCAAAGACCCACGGTGGAAAAGGTTCTGATATATTCCCTTGAGTTGTCAGAAAGACATCATTGTCCAACAGTGACTCGCTGATGAAAGAAACACTGGATATAGTCTTCAGGCAAATTTTAAGACTGAAAGACAAGTCCTATACCTACTACTTAGGTTACTTTTGGCCCAAAAGAGCACCAGGTCTCATCTCAGCTACTTTTTCAAGATACTTGATGGTTGACACTACTTTTATTTTATGTGACTAATTGAAAAGCCTGGACAGGGACACCTGGGGTGGCTTAGTGGTTGAGCATCTGCCTTCAGTTCAGGGCATGATTCCAAAATCCTGGGATCGAGTCCCACACTGGGCTTCCTGCATGGAGCCTGCTTCTCCCTCTATGTTTCTGCTTTGCTCTCTGTGTCTCTCATGAATAAACAAATAAAATCTTTAAAAATAAATAAATAAAAAGAAAGCCTGGACAGTCTTATCTATGGAAGGATACAAGGTTTGGATTTTAGCTATAGAACCAACAGAAAAACCAGAGGAAACCCTCAATACAAATACAATAAAAAAGAGAAAGAAAGCATCTGAGTTCATAAATGTACTAACATGGAAATGGTCTCAGTGAAGACTTTAGTTACCATGGGAATTTCTGGGAGGGAAAGAAAAGGGGTCTCTTCAGAGAAGTGATAATGCTATTTATTAATCTACTTGTAAGTAATGTCAAATCTTAAAGTTGCTCCAAAGAAAATCACCTTTTTTTTTTTAAATCAGCCTTTTAATATGCTGAAGGAACCTGTTCAAAATGCTTCAGCAGTGAAGTAACTTAGATGATAAATGTGTTCTTCAATCTGTGCACCAGTCAAGTAGCAATAAAATCAGAATAATTCATGCAAAAATTTTCATTATGTTTCTAAACATACTTATTTACATTTTAAATCACACATTAGACAATATGAAATATCTTTCATTTAGACAGGTGTGAACTAGAAAACAGATGCATTCATTAAACATAGAACAATTCGGCGAATTAAAAAAAAAAAATAGAGAACTCTCTGGTTGAAGTACTTGAGCCACTGTTAACTTACTTGAAAAAATATGGCCATGGCTCCGATTATTCTGTTTTCAGAAATTGCAGTTTGAAAGCTGTCAAAGTCATCTGGATTATAAAAGAAAATCTGCATCTGTAAAAGAACAATGAAAATATGTATTAGGAAAAATTTCAAGCCTAAACAAAAGTAGACAGAATGGTACAAGGTACCCAGATTTCTCACTTCCTAACATTTGGCCAAAAGTATTCATCTATTCTTATTTTCCTTTTCTAAAGTATTTGAGAGCAAACCCCAGACATCGTATCATTTTACCTCTACAAACCACACGATCACACATAACCAGAGTGGTTTTATGCTACCCAAAATAAATAACGCCAACACCTTTTGATTGCCTGATATTCATGTACAATACTCATTGATTTTCAGTACAATGCAGAGAACAAAAACAGACCATGGAATATTCTCAAAATACTGCATATATAATAAAAATAACAGATTTGGGTGAAAGTTCCCTATTACGAAGCAAAATTTTAATAGAGGAAAACATCTTGAAGTAAGAAAAAACTAAGCCTGTGAGACTCAGTGAATTTAGAAATATGGAGCCTGCTTCTCCCTCTGCCTATGTCTCTGCCTCTCTGTGGCTCTCATGAATAAATAAATAAAAATCTTAAAAAAAAAAAAAAAAGCAGAATACAGACAAATCACTTAAAATCATGATATGATCCTAATCCTTGAATACTCATTGATTTTCAGTACAATGCAGAGAACAAAAACAGACCATGGAATATTCTCAAAATACTGCATATATAATAAAAATAACAGATTTGGGTCCTGATTCCAGCTTCTTCATTTAATTGCCCATGAGACCTCAGACAACAAGCTTACTTCAAAGTATCAGCTCCTCGTGTATAGAATCAAGTATTTACCTTTGGTAGGGTGGGTGTGGAGATCAAATGAGTCAGCAGAGTGTATAGTATGTAGTAGCATCATGCCTACACCTCATCTGTGCCCAGGGAATCACATCATCATCATATTTTAAGGTTAATACTTGCCAGGTGTCTTAAAATTTCTAGTAAGAATGCGATTCCACTGAGTCTCTGGAATGATCCTACTTCTTATAGAAAATCAGATCTCCTCTATCATTCATTAGCTCTTTTCCAAGACTTCTATTTCCCTACTTTCCAAATGATGTGATGTTGTTCTCCAAAACAAACTGAACAACCACACCCCAGATGGAGTTTGGAGATGGAACACTGAATGATAAATTCCCAGAGGGGACAATTAAGTCAGAAAAAGTAGTTGAAGTATAGGTCAAAAGTAAATAGAGCGATGTTGACTGAAGACATTAAGAATAAGGTGACATTTCTTTTCCGAAGGGTAAAATCAGGTAGCCCAATCAGGATACTTTTTAGGAAAAGTCAGGCACCCAAGTGGATGAAGGAAAGATGGGTAGATTCCTTTGGAGGACTTTCTTCCTTGCAGTGAATTATTTTTCTTACTGTGAATTCTTACCGATTCTGGCAGCCTCTTACAAATGTGTTGCCTTTAGGTTTGGACAGCTTTAGACATCATGCATTTACATTGAGAAAAATCCATTCAATGAGGTGCAGATTAAAACAGTTTAATACTTAAGTGAATTGCTTTGAGTACAATGCTACTAACTCAACAAAGAAACTCCACACAAGTATATTCAGAAAATACACTTAAGTTTCCCTTGGAAACTCAGGCCCTCAAATTAAGTAAGTTCACAGAAGTTTTTTCTTATTCTACAGCCCATGAGCAGGCATGGCATTGTTCAATGCATCACCTGAATAGTGTGTGATACAAAATATTTTAAGACCTCTTCCAAGGGCATTTTCATTTACGACTGGGTGAGGAAATTCATTTTCAGAAAATGTCTTTGAGTCATGGCTCCACCCAGCAAGATAATAAAATGTCTCATAAAGAGAACAGTAGCAGAAGTCTGAAATATCAATTTTCCTTACTTTTTCTCTTAGGTTGTAATGTACTGAATTAGGTTAACTTTTTTGAAGCTATCTTAAATAGGAGAGTAACAGGTGGATGGGGTTTTGCTGAGTGAACTGGACTTTAAATTGTTTTGTTGCTATTGTTGATGAGACAAATTGGGGCAGAAGCTGGAAAACTATTTCTCCAAACCATCTTTGGCAGATGTTGTGTGGCTACTAAATATCTTCAGTAGCCCACTGGCTTTTTGTAACTGCTCTCAAAAGCCATACCCAGAGCCTTCTGCCTAGCATCACCAAACATTTTCTTCCTAATAAAGTGAATCTAAGTCATGCTTACTTAGTGTATCAGTCCTCCTCCTGAAGAATCATGGTACACATTTACTGAAGGAAAAGATCTGGAAAATCTGGCAATAGAGAGATCTATGAACTTTTCCACCAGCTTTTACCAGCGTCCCTAACTACTTACATTTTATTCCATTTGCATCCTCTCTCTCTCTCTCTCTCTCTCTTTCTTTCTCTCTCCCTCCCTCCCTCCCTCCCTTCCTCCCTCCCTCCCTCCCTCCCTTCCTCCCTTCCTCCCACCTCCAGAACACATAGATACAAAATTTCTTTTTATGAATCACTGGGTAGTAAGTGGGAGAAAATATGCCCCTTTACCACTAAATACTTAAGTGCGTAATTTCTAAGAATAAGGACAGTCTTTTCTATAAGCACCGTATAATTATTCAAATTACCAAATTTCACATTGATACAATACTATTATCTCATTCACAATCCATTTCCAATTTTGGCAAATGCCCAAATAATGTACATTATAGATCATTATTCTGGTTCTTAGTCCAGGAATCCAATTTCGGATCAAACTCTGCACTTAGTTGTCACGTCTTTATACTGACCCCTCTTGCCCCCACTTTTATTTGGGACAGTTACTCAGTCTTTCCCTGAACAGCGTGAAGTGTACAGGTCAGTTGTTAGGTGGAATCTGGGTCCGTCACGTGGTTTCTCATGATTTGATTTGGAAGATGCATTCAGGGCAGATTTCCACACTAGTGACATTGTCTTCACCGTGCATCTTCTCAGGAAGTGTATCAGGTGGATTTCTCCCACTACAAGGGGGGTTTAACTGGATTGTATGGTTAAATTGATGTCTGCCCGGCTTTTCCACTATAAAGTCACTAATTTTCCTTTTATAATTAAAAAGTATTTTTGTAGGGAGCTATTTAAGATTACATAAAAATACATTGTTGGTCACCTAACTTTTATGCACTAGTTTTAGTACTCATTGATGATTTTCTAACTGCACTGCTCCTTCTATATGCATGAATGGGATATCAGTGTAAGGAATAGCTTTCCTTTCTGCATAGTTTATTTATTTATTCATTCATTTATTTACATACACACAAACTCACTTATTTGGTTTTATTGAATGGGTTATAATCCATTACCATTATTTATTTTAATGTACAAACTGTCTCAATAGGAGAACTTTGCACAGCAGGAAACCCTTAAAATGGATTCCTCTGTCATATTGCTATGTCACCGTCATTTTATATATTTTTTAGCATCTCCTTATTAGCTGACACAGATGTTCCAGACTCATCTGGTATTTTCCCTGCTCCAGCCCTAAAACTCCATTTGGGTGAGTTCTGGTTCCTTTTAATAAGGAATGGTATTTAAAGACATTATATTCTTAAGTCAGTATTTTCCAAATATGTCTGAGATTAGAACACTTGGTTCTTCAAGAAAACTATATAACTTAAGGCTCTGTGACTCTATTCCAACCAGGACCTTCCTTGCAAGGGAAAGAGAGCTGGATCAACTTCGTACAAATGGATGTCGCTCTACCATGCAGAGTGCCAGGAGACATGTAAGTTTCCTCAACCACAGAAACAAATTGTATTAAGATCAGTTAAAAAGCCACTGGTAGACTATGTACCAGCACACATTCAAGGGACCAGTTCTACAAAATCCTGCAAATTCATAAACAAGCCTCACAGACCTGGATGAGCATTTGATTCTACCTTGTGGAATGGCTGGACTGGAAAAACATCCAGACATTTCTCTAGGAAGATCACAGTGATAGAAAACAGAATAAACATGGTATCATCTTCGATCTGCCAACATAGTATAACACCCAGAACAAAAAAAAAAAAAGGAAAAAAAAAGAAAAAAAAAAGAAAAAAAAAACATGGTATCATCTGACATTTGTAAACTGGAATTTAACAAAGAGAAAAAGCCCTACCAGTGACCAGGAGACATGCCAAAATATAGATATGGAAAGTGTCTGAGTGAATAGCAATACCTCCAGGAAATGGGAGGGGGATGAAATGGATCCTGTGAGCAAAAGGTTGACCAAGGTCAATGCTCTATTGTTGAAGGAAGGGTACTAGCACAATGCATAGAGAGTCACAATAAAATACCCACTTAGCATCTCTTTTTCCTACCTTGAGCTGCAACCCCCCCCATTTTTAAAATGACTCAAGCTGCACTTTGATATAAAAACTATCTTTATGCCTGGCTTCCAACTTGAATCACTAGCTATGTTAAGCTGAATGAACACAAAGTAACAAATGTGAAAACTAGAGCCTTCTGTATTTTTATTAATGTTATTATTTCCCAAACATTTAGGGAGTGCTTTCCTGTATGCCAGGTACTTTACTAGCATTCATGAATACTCACTGAGGTAGGTACCACCATGATCCTCATTTTATAGCCAAAGAAACCCAGGATTTCCAAACTTTACAAAGCTGTTAAAGAAAGGTGGAGAGGGATTGGTATAGGAACCTATTATTCCAATCCTAGAGTTCAGGTCCTAATTACCGTGCTTCTTTACAATGGACAAGTATATTTGCTTACTACCCATTACATATAAGGTGCTATGACAAACGAAGACAGTTTGTGATTAGAAAGATTGAAATATCAGTAATGAGAGAGATTAACTTTTTTTTTTGAATGCCCAAGTTAGAGTCATAGGTAAATGTATCACAAAAAACAAAAACAAAAACAAAAACAAAACAAAACATAAGGAAACAAAGGCTCTTGGATAAGTGACGCATGCAGCAAATGAAAACTAAAATAATGTGGGTGATGGGTTAGCAGGGACATTTTCTTTAAGATGGACTTTCTATCATTTAATGTTATAGTTGTGTGCATAAGTCAGCTCTCACATCTCCATGATAATTGAGGCAAGATGCATGACCTGAACACGAATGGAAAAATCCAACAGTGACTTCTTTAATGATTTAGAAAGCTCAACATTTTAATTTCAAACAACTTGTATTTCTATAACATGCACCCAACCTACCTACATACCCAAGGGGAAAAAAAAAAAGATTAGTTAGGTAAGGAAAAGGCATGCAAATAGTTCAGATGAAAGGCAATCTACTGAAAGATTCCCAAGATATTTCTGGACATTGTTGGCCATCTTCAATGGAGTAGAAGAATACACACAAGAACAGTGACAGGAGAACAGATACAGATGAAATGTACATGGGACGAAATGAAGACAGTAACAAGAAAGACAGCAGTGAAATTAAAAACCACACAGGAAAAAAAAAAACACACACACACACACAGGAGGTAGCCAGTAACAGAACCAAAAAGGTGAAATGCATTCTTTTGATCATGTTTGGCACCAACCTGGAGTAAGCCAGCTAAGAACATGGTGGTGGATTAGAAACACTTGCCCACATATAAAAATATGCAGTAAAGGCAAAACAGAATTCCAAACACAGTAAATGATCTGCTGGTTCTACTTGTTGGATTCCTGGGATAGGATGATATCAGAATCAAAATGTTTGCATAATAACTTCTTAATTTAACTTGATCTGTAGATTGTGCTGCACCTTAACTGCTACTATGCCAGATCATACACCCTAAACACTGCACCTTCAACTTCTTTATTTCTGCCATTGCCATCAGACAGGAAGATCAATGAAGGCAGGAAGTATGTCTGCCCAGCCAAAGCTTTAAGAGTGCTGTTCATTGTAAATAGGAGTAATTTATTTCGGGCATGAATAACATGAGTGGGGGCTGTGAGTGGCTGGAAGCAAGGACAGACAAATGATAAATCCAAAAACAATATAATGAGTTCTTTCTATATATAGGAATAAATAGCTGAGTAGCAAGAAGGGATCAGAATACTAAGGGAATGAATGGATTTAAACCACTGGAGAGGGGATGCCCGGGTGGCTCAGTGGTTTAGCTCCTGCCTTTGGCCCAGGGCGTGATCCTGGAGACCAGGGATTGAGTCCCACATTGGGCTCCCTGCATGGAGCCTGCTTCTCCCTCTGCCTGTGTCTCTGCCTCTCTCTCTGTGTCTCTCATGAATAAATAAATAAAATCTTAAAAAAAAAGTAAAATAAACCACTGGAGAAAATGCTCAGGAAAGTGCAAATATATGCCAAAATCACTTGGAAATGCTAAGTGGCCCCAGGTATGGTGCTTGTAAACACAGATTATATTACTTTCTCCTTAATCTACAAGAAATTCAAACCATTTTCTACCCAAGTAAAGTAGCCTGCAATTCTGATACTCTAACAAAAGAAAATCTAGTATTTTAAATTATGGAAAGCATGATATATATATAGTATATAGAACTAGATAACACAAACACTCTGAATGCAGAACTATTATATAGGCATTTCATTTTATATCACTAAACAGTTTTTACCCCCAGATACTTTAAAAAAATCATTATTATACTTTTTACCCCCATGACAGTTAATTTTATGTGTCAATTTGTCTAGGTTGTGGTGCCCAGCGGTTCGGTTAAGCATTGTAGGTATTTTTTAGATGTGTTTAATATTTAAATCTGTAGACTCTGGGACGCTTGGGTGGCTCAGTGGTTGAGCGTCTGCCTTTGGCTCAGGTCATGATCCCAGGGTCCTGGGATCGAGTCCCACATCAGGCTCCTCCCGGGGAGCCTACTTCTCCCCTGTCTGTGTCTCTGCCTCTCTCTCTGTGTCTCTCATGAATAAGTAAATAAAATCTTTAAACATAAATAAATAAATAAATCTGTAGACTCTGGGAAAGGCAGATTATACTCCATAATGTGGTAGGCCTCATCCAATAAGGTGAAAGTATGAAGTGTCCCTAAGAGGAAGGAATTGACTTTCCAGATTCTAAAACAGAAATTTTGCCTGAGGTTCCAGCCTTTGGACTTAAGACTACCACATCAATTCTTGTGGGAATTTCCAGTCTGTTCTGTAAATTTTGGACTTGCCAGCCCCCATTGAATGAGACATACATTCCCAAAGGTCAGGATTGATTTTAAGCAACTATATAAATACATGTACATGTGACCGTGTATCACATTCTAAAACCATTCTGCAAGCCAGTTACTTTTCAAGCTTCCTTGAACTTTGAGCTCACTCATCTTCATTCAGTTCTTTTTTTTTTTTTTTTCTTCATTCAGTTCTAACAGGCTTCTCCTCTGGAGAATGTAGACCCTATTAAAACGCAGTTCACACCTTTGTGGCTTGCAGCAAAATGGCCATGAAATTGACAGACAATATGACGGAATGACAAAAATGGACATCCAAGAGCTTGGGCCGTAAAGTCAAACCTGGCTCGTATACAGAAGACATTTGAGAGCTCCAAAGCTTCCTGTCGCCTTCTGTCTGACTAGGGTTATGACTTAGCACATCACATCCACTATACACATGCTTTGGTAAAGTAAGAACAAAAATAAATAAATAAATAAATAAATAAATAAATAAAGTAAGTAAGTAAGTAAGTAAGTAAGTAAGTAAGTAAGAACAAATTAAGCATCTTCCACTTTTTATTATTGTGTATCTTTATTACTTGATGACCAGAAGGTAGATATGAATTAAGGTGAAGATGAATGGTTTCCACAGGCCAGCCAACATCCCAATGAGTCACACCACAAGGCACAGCAAAAAAAAAAAAAAAAAAAAGTGTGTAGGCTTCACCCAACCTTCACTGGAAGACTATTTTTAGAAAAACCGTGCTCCAAAGAATAGCATGTATTCAGCACCTTTGCAGGCAAGGTAGCATTTAAATAAACATTCTGAAACATTTGCTTTATACAATATCATTAATCACGGAGTACGCTAATCCTTAATTATTTCCTTTTTTTTTCTTTCTTACATTCCCTGTAACATGGAATTATCTTCAACTACTTTACTTTAGCAGGAATCCAAATTTCTGGAGCAGAAGAATCCAAAGTGCATACTAGAGCTGTAGCTCATATACAATGAGGTGATGGGATGTTTTCTGGGATCCCTTTAAAAAGTCTCTGTATAACACACAGTCTATTTATCAGTTGATTTTTGGAATTTCTGGTTTGATGATGTACCCGATTAGTTAATAAACATTTAATCTTTGCATTTTTCCCTTGATAAGGAACTATTGAAGCTCTTGCTTATAGCATTAAATTGAGTTTTTCAGGGATTTACTATGCCTGATGCATGAGTTATTTCCTACAGTTCAGCGTAAGTTCAGACACAAATGAAGTAGGTTCAACATCTGCCTGTGTGTTGGCCAGCTACCCTTTTCATGTCCTCAGGAAAGGGAGTGGTAAGCTACAGCTCTTCTATTTAATTAGCTGTGTGACCCAGTTGAAAGTAGTCACCCTCTCTGAGTCTTAACATCCCCATGAGTAAATTGAGGATAAGAAATACACCATTGATTACAGTGAGGAGTAAACAAAATAAGTCAAGGAAAACACCTCCCACAATGTCTGCCATATCGTAGGCCACCAATTGATTCACATGTCTCTAACAATTAGTTAACAGGAAAAAAAAATTGAAATAAGTTAGTGAAAGGACGAACTGCAGTCACCCTGAACTGGAAACCAAACGCTAATCATTAATGGAATCAAATCATGACATAGTCACGCCATGGAATATGCACAACAATTAAAGTAATAATATAGATGAATTTCACAAACAATGCTGAGCTAAAAAAAAGAAAAAAGAAGAACAATTAGAAAAAAAAAAAAAAGAAAGGTTAATTGTGTGATTCTATTGAAATGAAGTACAAAAACCAGGAAAACTCATGCAGTTAGAAGCCAATACAGTGGTTATAAAGGGAGCATAAGTGGAAAAGGCATTTTGGGGGTGCTAATAAGTGTTCTTTCTTAATCTAGGCCTGGTTACAAGATTAAGAAAATTAATTCACCTGTATTCTTATTATTTGTTAATTTGTTATGATATTTCAATACTAAATAAAATTCATGAAATACTCTGCTTTTGAAACTGAAACTGGGATTAACAAAAGTATGATGCCATCAGTAAGAGCAGGAAGAGTTTGCATCCCTCTGTGGGACCCATTCTATTCCATGGAGGCTACTTCAAATCTGAGGGTAAGGCTAAAGATAACATCTGTTTGACAGAGCAAGTTAAAGGGACAGTACTTGAGTGTGTAAAATCAAGCCAGCCTTGAACTACGTAACAATTGCCTAGACCAAGCATCATCTCTTTCCTGGCCATTCCCTCAAGTCAGACATGGCCAAGGAAGCATGCCCATAAAACATTCTACAGGGTCATTTAAATGATCCAATTCTTAAAATACGTTACATGAATTAATTCCTTTCATCCTCAGTATTACTTTTTGAGATAGGTACTATTCTTTTTCTTTCAATTTTATTTATTTATTCATAAGAGAGTCAGAAACAGAGGGAGAAGTAGGCTCCCCACAAGGAGCCACCCAATGCAGGACTCGATCCCAGGACCCCAGGATCACAACCTCAGCCCAAGGCAGACACTCAAACACTGAGCCACCCAGGTACCCGAGATAGGTACTATTCTTATCCCCATTTTATACAAAAGAAAATTAAACCTGTGGTTCTAGGTCTTGTCTGAGTAATAATAAAGCTAGAATTCAAACTCAGGCATTTGATTGTAGAACCCACACATTTAAAATCTTCTCTATAGGGGCGCCTGGGTGGCTCAGTAGGTTAAGTGGCTGCCTTTGGCTCAGGTCATGATCCCAGGGTCCTGGGATGGAGCCTGCATTAGGCTCCCTGCTCAGGGGGAAGTCTGCTTCTCCTTTTCCCTATGCCGGCCACTCACCCTGCTTGTGCTCTATCTAATAAATAAATAAAATCTTAAAAAATATAAAATAAAATCCTCTCTATAAAACGTCCTGATCAGAATTCCCACTAGCAATGAGAAGCACCTATTAGTTATCTTGAGGTTCCTCACACAAAGTTTCCAGAGTAGCGGTTCTCAACCACAGGTGATTTTGGACTCCAGGGAACACTGGCCAGGTCTAGAGTCATGCTTGGTGTCAGTACTGGAAGGGTTGCTACAGGCATTAATGGGCAGAGGCCAGAGATGCTACTCAACATCCTACAATGTGTGGGACAGCCCTCCAAAGCAAAGAATTATCCTGTGCAAAATGTCGATAGTGCTGAGGTGTAGACATCTTGTCTATACTCACTGTCACATGAAACCTGGCGAATGGATATGGTCAAGCATTTTGTTTTTCTTTCCCTCTTCCCACTACTGATCTCTAAAGGGTGGGGGGGGGGGCGGAGGCAAGTCCGTTGCAATGGGGTCCAAAGAGTGGAAGAGCAGTTTTACCCCTATGCATAAACCAGTAAGTTGAAATCACTTTCACCTATTCCTGGAGTTACTGTAATAACTTTCTTTTCTATTAAAACAATCTTTCTTTGCCTGCGTAACTACATTACACATGAGGTTGGTTTTGAAATGCAGTGGAGCTTAACACCTTGGACACAGTGAGGGGGAGGGGATCCCTAGGTACATCTGGAACTCATTTGTATTTCAAAAACACAAAAATAACCACCGCAGTGTTTGTGCTCTTTGTAATATGAAACTTTTTAGAAATTGCTTTGTACTTGGTAGTAACAGCCACATGATTCACCATGAAATGAAGTCTGGAAAATCATTTTGGATAAATGGACCTATAAATTCAATAGAATTTCCATGACAACATAGACTGCAGCACTCAACCACAAATAAAAGGTTATAAATCATTCAAAACCAACTAGGAATCAGCAATACAGCTCTCGTTTTGAAATACAAGAAACCTGAAATATAGTTTATTTGTTACTTACTCACCCAAAAGTTCCCATTATAGTTCTCTCCTCACTTCTGATACTGCATTTTCTACCCCATAATAGGTGTTGGAAAAATGATGATGCCAAGAATTTGCAATTAAGCTAAATAAAATTAACAGAGGTATAGCGATAGTGGTATTCCTCCCCTTCTCATAGCCAGAACCCTGCAAGAAAGCTTGTGCACAAAGAAAAGTTATGCAGTTTTATACAGAAAACTGCAATTTGCCTTACATAGGCTAATGCTGCCGGAGTAGAGTATCCATAAGAAAAGGTTCATGCAAAGCATTTCTGAGAACACACGTGAAAGACAACCTGAATGCTTCCCAAATGCTCGTGAGTTCTATAAATCAAAATCGAATCCTCTAGTGTCTTTGGGACAATCCCCACATTGAAGGAGTTTTTAGATTAGCTGGGTCAACCCAACTAGTTATAGAACAGCTCTCTGCTCCTCGGGTCATCTATTAAACTCTGGTAGAGATTCCTTTCTATCGCTTATTGGCCTTTTGGCTAAGATCAAGTGGAGACTTTCTTTCTGATGGACTTTTGGATACAATATGCTAGGACATCACCCAGTGGGAGGCACTGACCCCAGAACCAAGCACATAATAGGCACTCATGCAATGATTGTGGAATAAATGAATAGACATTATTTCTGACACTGGAGGAAATGCATTGCACTACTCCATTCACAGCCTCTCTGATTATTGAGATTCTCCCTAATAGCCAAAACCTTTGGAAGATGGCTGGTAAAGTAGGGAAAACAAATTTATTAAGCTATGGCTTTGGCTTATAGAAGGGCTGCCTGAAATACTGCCAGAAGATAGGTATGTGGGCACTGGACAGTGTCTTTCATTTTCCATTAGATGAACTCTTATGGTTCCATCTACTACCATGTGCTGATAACTCTTCAAGACACATTTTCAACCTTGATCTCACATGGTCTGTGGTGTTTTGTCAAAATCTACAAGAGCTCTGCAAGCCAGAAAGGTTAAGAATCAGGGCTACTAAAAAGAAAAGTGAACATGCCTTCCATAAACACAAAATCTTTTCCGTAAGACAGATACCTAGAAGCAGTTCAAACCATCCTCTGAAAATTGTACACACCTTTTATATTCTAGTAAACATGTACAAGAATACCAATCTTCCTGCACCAGCAGATTTATGGATCTTCTTATTTTTATATATTTTATACATTGTTCTTATTTTGAACTTTCCCAATAGCCAATAAGAATAAGGGACCTTTACTCAGTATTTTTCTAATGATTTTCCTTTTTATAATTTAGGAAGGCTCTTTCATAAGAAAATGATGATTTTGTCAAAGTGTTTCAAATACAAAGACAAATATATTTGCTCCACCATTGTTGGTATTGGGGGGTAGAGGGGAGAATGGACATGTATAATAAATAGGAGAAGTGGTAAAATGACTTACGGAGGGGAGAACAGAAGGTGACCAATAGGCAATGACATTAAAAATTCCCAAAGATATATTGCTAACGGAGAAAGTCA
Source organism: Vulpes lagopus (assembly GCF_018345385.1). Classification (NCBI taxonomy): domain Eukaryota; kingdom Metazoa; phylum Chordata; class Mammalia; order Carnivora; family Canidae; genus Vulpes; species Vulpes lagopus. Next base: position 29,219,139 of record NC_054830.1, on the reverse strand, counting down.
AGATGCAAACTAAATACTCATTTGACATTTTAAAAATGTCATAAATCAAAATACTTTATGTATCTGTACAGATATACAAAATTAAGAAAGGGGGAAGGCTCTGTAAAATAGCACAAACTCACTGATAACAGTAGTTTTCTCTAGGAAGGGGGCTTGGACTGGTTTGGGGCCATGAAGGTTTGTTTCACAGCAACTGTTTAAAATACTTGGTGTCTCTAATAGCACATCTGGTGGGGTGGGGGTGGGAGATCTTCTTTAAAATGAAAGAGAGGGGGGAAAAAAAGAAAAATCTAAAAGGAAAGGAACAAAAAAAAATTAAGAAATAATAAAAAATAAATAAAAGGAAAAGAACAAAACCAAACTCTCCACCACTGCTTCAAAGGGAGAAGATGAAGCTAATGGATCCGTTTGGGGATCTCAGAAAACCAGCCTTATCAGCAAAGTGCTCCCAAGGAATGAATCCATCAGCCCCTTAGTGACAGACAGCACAACATCACACAGGCTATGATCCTGTTTTATCCCTGATACCGCTTTGTCACAATTCACTCCTCACTTATTTCTGCCTGTGATGAAACATACAACTGTCCAAGCTAACACTCCAAAAGAGAGAGGGGAGAAAAAAAAATTGAGCTTCTGTTTCTGATCCACACAGACTGTTCAATCTAGTCACTCTTGTTAAAAATCTATTTACGTGGACAAATAGTTTCCTACGTTGTTAGCCATAAAATTATACTGTACACCTTGTAGACACAAAGTACTAATTCTCTCAGACCACATCTTTGATCAGAAAGACATTAGCAAATTAGAGAGCAAAACAAGGTTGCCCAAAGCCAGGCAGAGCACCAGCTTTGCTGATGTACTTCCTGGGTACAACCTGGAAGGGGTGATTTGGGGAGTGGCTATTTTTTTTAAATGATTTTTTTGGGAGAGGTTGAGGGCCTCTGTGGTGAAGACACAGCTCTTCCACCCACATCACTATGACTATAGACAAAAATATTCTTGGCTGAGTGATCCTCCTTTTGATGAATTCCCCAAAGTACAATTTTGGATGAGTTTGGAAAGAATACTACTCCTATCACCTGTATATTAGTATCTAGTACTAGAATCTAGTATCTAGATTCTACCTTTAACATTTTAATACACTTCCTTTATCAAGGAACAGTCCATTCCTCTATCTATCCATCTAATCAGGTCCTGAGTTTCCAAGGGAAAAAACCCATTGTCATTCTCCAATAGTCAGCCATTGTGAAACCAAATGTCAAGATTAAAAGAAAGCCAAGCAATATATACCAAGCTTTGGGCCCAAGCTAGAGGATGCCTTGCTAGTTTGGAAGGGGGTTAATAATGCTACTAATGAGAACATCTTGAGATTCTGATAGCTACATCTCAGCAGGGAACCGTTAATAATTAGGAATAAAAACAGTTTAAGGGAGGGGATATAAACAAGAAAATATCAAAGCCATGGTTTCATTAAGCCAAGAATCTACAGGAGAAAGTGTCAGCCAATAATCATGTTATTGATTGGCTCCAGTCATGCCCCTGATTAGCTAACACTAGAACACATCTAGACAGACTATACATTAAATATAATTATGCCCAAACGCTTGTTTGTTTTACTTGTCGTGAATCTGTAACATGTAATGGAACAATGAACACACTCAGAAGTCTACCCAGGAAACCTGGTTCATTATCTCCAGAGCCATCCTCACAAAAACCCTAGCCCCAAATCCTAATGATTCTAAATATTCCACATCAAGAGCAGCTTAAGTGGCTGCCTTGTGTGGGATTTAGAGCAGTATCACAGATGTTAGAAGGGAGATTCATGGAGTTCAAGAAGCATTATTTATGATATCAAAATACTGGAGAATGACTAAATAAATCTGGTGCATCCATTCTGTGAAATATTATGCAGCTACTAAAAGGAATGATGTGTATTCGGTATCTGATATGCAAGGATGCCCATGATATATTATTGAGTTAAATAGGCAAGTGATGGTACATGGATTGTCTCGTTTTTGTTTTTTTTTTTTTCAAGTAAAGAGAAAAAAATATCAAAACACACAAGGAGGGGGAAAAAAATCCTGGGACAATCTATGAGAAATTTAATCATGGTTACCTCTGAGAACTGAAAATGTAGGTAAGTGTAAAACAATGGCTTCCATTTTAACTTCATGTGATCAGTATTATCTAAAGATTTGTCAGTGAAAATGTCTTTAGTAGACATTTGAAATAATAAACAGAGACTACAAAACTACAAAACAACTACAAAAAAGACTAAAGCGGAAACCAAACAGCAAGCACATGGATGACAAGATTTACCAATCTTGTCAAGATGGCAAACTTTAGGAAGTAAAGTTTTACCAAAGATTTGACAAGATTTACCTTTGACAAATTTTACCAATCTTTACCAAGATTTGACAAAGAAGCATATACAGAATAGTGAACATCGTAAGTGCCTCATAGGCCATCTTCACAAAGTTTCAGAGTGAGCACATCCACATAAACCTCTTGGCCCTACAATGCTCCAACCAAGAGTCACCATCTCTTGACTTCCAACAGCACAGATTAATTTCCCTGAATTTTCTTCTAAGGGCATTCTATGCATGAGATTCTATGATGCTTTAAAGTTAATCCTCTCAGTTCAGGCAAAGTCCATATTTTTACAAGGCTGACAGCTGTAAAATCTGTGAGTGCTTGTTTTATGGATGATGGAAGTTTGGGGGAGTGGTATCAGAGTCTTCAGAGGCAACTTGCAGAAGATCCACTTTGAAGGTGATTGCCAATAGGTGGATGGAATGAGGTTTGAGGAAGAAGAATTGGAGAAACTCCCACTCTAAAAATCATAAACTATACTTTTTTAAGCTCCACCTATGAAATAGCCACTATACTGTCTGCTATACAAAGGTAAGGGAATTTTACTTTTTAAGCATTGTGAGAGAGGTGCTACTCCTGTTACACCACTTAAAGGCTGGGAATGGGAGATTCAGAAAAGTGAAGGAACTGCTTCAAGAACACCCAGTAAATGGTTGGGAATCTAGACTTGTTCTTTCTGAACAGATCAGATACCTGGGGATGCGGTCTACTCCACTGGGCCAGTCAGAAGCCTGAGAGGATGATCCACTTTTGTCCATCCAGAGTGGAGCCTCCATCTCTGTTTGGTGTGATGATCACTCATGGCCAAAGGGCAAGACCCATCCAGCAGACACCATAAGGCAGTTCAGAGCAGGAGAGAGCCCTTGCCTTGAGACCAGAGCTCAACTCCAGAGGTTTCTATCTCTGGAACTTTTTTTTTTCCTTTAGGGACTCTGGACCTAGTTTGTGTCAATGATAGCTTTGGCTGTAATTCAAACTCTCTCCAATCTGCCAGATGCTGTTAGTGACTGAATTCAACCTGGTTGCTGCCTTCTACTAGGGTCACACTCACCATCAGGGCTTCTACTGCAGCTCAGCACAGAGGCATTGGCCACAGACTCAGCACAAAAACTCCCAGAGCCATAAATGCAGAAGAACAAGGACCACCAGAATCTATAGGAGATATGACTTGGATACAAAATGTAGGAGATGGGCAGGCTTTAGAATAAAAGAACAGACACATTGAAACTGAACACCCAAAGGTCACTATGCTGTCAAGCTCCCTTCCAACCACAAGGCAAATTATACTCACCCCCAAAGTTACTAAGTAGAGGTCAGGAATGGAGTCATTCTACACAAGACACAGAAAGATACATAGCATATGTGAAGCACTGGCCAAGTAAACACAATTTTCCATGCTGCTTTTTGCACTGCATAGAGAATGGCTGGATCAATGAAGATTTGCATGCTAGGAGAAACACATCTGCACATGCAATTGTTGGCTTTGCAAAGGGGTCACGGGTAGGGGTTATATTTTTATTCCAAGTATTGTATTCCATTTTAATATAGCCCTACGTCCCGGTCGAAAGGTTGGAGTATTGGCTTTATTATTTTTTCAAACGCCTACACCTCAAGTATTTTTAACATGCTGGCTCAATAAGTCCTTCCCACGGATCCCCCCACGTGATTGTCTATTTGCATTGCATGGAAATACCCTGTTTTTCGTTCCCAGTCTGGGAACAGAGGGTGGAGTGGAACATACAGCTTTCTGAGTTTTCCATGTCTTGAAAAGCACATTAGGATCCCTTGAGAGTTCTCAGGCATTACCTTTTTGGAATGTTAACTGCATAGCAGATGTTTTTGTTTGTTTGTTTGTTTTTCATTTTCATCAACACAGTGGCTCTCAGAGCCTCGAACCTGTCCAAGTACCACTTGGGCAGAGACATCTTTGTTACTTGGTATTCCTTGCAGGGGAGCTCTGAGTTCATTTTCCAGTTTTGTAAGCTGTTACCAGGGTACACAACCACGTTAATAGTTGGGGCCAAGAGAAAATGCACTGACTGATGTGGAGGCATGATAACACCCTGGGGTGTAACACCCAACACATCTTGGGAAATGGTGTCCTGTGGGTGTTCCAGCAAAGAGACCCACAAAGAAGCACTTCTCTAAAAAAAGAGCAATACTCCATCTTTTTGACCAGTGGAAAACAGTGTGGACTGGAGGCTAAAGGACGTGGGTGAGCTTTAAGTCAGAATTTCCTGAAACTTTGCTCCAGTGTCTGGCTAAGAATGACCATGGCTTCTCACCATACAGACGACGGTAAAAGACCTCACAAATATTCTGCAGGTGTAACCAGGGCAAACCACTCCCTTTCTCTAAGACAGAAGGTGCATTAAAACCCTGATATCAGTTTCAAATATATCCCAAAATAGCAAGTAAAAACACCAACTTCTGGTCTGCCATTAGAGTCATTTGCTTTTTTCTGGCAACATGGATAACCCCTTAATGTTCAAATAAAAGTCCCTTCCTTTTATCTCAAATTTATTCCAAACCCACTACCTTGCTTTGAAAAAAAAAAAAAAGAACCATATTGTTCAGAAAGCACACAATGTACATTTAGGGTCTTTAACTCTCTATTGTCCTTCTTCTGCTCATAGACACCACGGAGCTTCAAGGAAGTTCAGCAAGGACAGCTTGTCTTCTTCCCTCTCTCAACTGGCAACCATCTAAATAAACATGAAGCTCAGGCAAACCAAAGCAAGTGCCAGGCCACGTGTTATTCCTAATGGAGGTGATGTTGCTCCCTAGGAAACATTTGGCAATGTCTGCAGACAGTTTCCATTATCACAACTGTGGCAGCAGTGCTACTGGCATATAGGGAGAGGCTAAGGAGGCCCATAAACACCCTACAATGCACATGACACAACAGAGAATTATCCAGTCCAGAATATCAGTGCCAAGGTCGAGGTGCTCTGTTCTATTTAGACTAATAGGCAATGTGACTCATTTGTTCTTTGCACACAGAATCAAGCACCTAACATATCTGAGTGGAGACCTAAACCCTCCAAGTCCATGACAACTGGACTAACACTTCTTACCAGGACTTATTCCTAGGTCAGTCCTGTCTGGACAAGATGTTAATATCATGACGTTTGCTAACTGACTGCTGAATTTAGAAGCACTTGATGTACTTGGATATGAATGCATTTCCCAAATGTATGAGGCACAGTCACTAGAGCCATGGGCTATGGAGTCACATGGACTTGAATTTGAATTCTATCTCCTCTACTTTCTAGCTGTTTGAGCTTATACAATGTCACGGTTTGAACTGTGTCCCCTGAAAAAGATGCAGAGGTCCTAACCGGCAGTATGCGTGAATGTGACCTGATTTGGAAATAGGATCTCTGCAAGTGATGAAGTTAAGATGAGGTCATTAGAATGGGCTCTAATCCAATAGGACTATGTCCTTATAAAGGAGGAGAAATTTTGGCACAAAGACACACACAGAGAGAATGTCATACGTAGATGAAAGCAGATGATGTGTCTACAAGCCAAAGAATGCCAGAGCTTGCCAGCAAAGCACCAGAAGCTGAGAGAGCAGCATGGAATAGATTCTGTTTCACAGCTGTCAGAAGACACCAATACGGCCAACATCTTGATCTGGACTTTTTTGCTACCAGGACTGAGAGACAGAAAATTTCTGTTGTTTTAAGCTCTCTCATTTATGGTACCTTGTTAAGGCAGCCCTAGAAAACTAGTACAGGGGACTCTACCCATCTCAGTTTCCTAGAGCTGTTAATGGTACTGAACAGAGTTGTGTCTAGTTCTAAGGCTGCTGTGAAATGCAGAGAGATGCAAAGTGACACCACAAAGCAGCACATAGCCCGTACTCCTGCCATTAGAAGGGCCACATGCAGTATCTGTCTTGTTAGCATGCCTGGCCTCAACGACACCAGCCACGTTAGCTCTACTTCCGTTGCATCTTCACCTTTTTTAAAAAAACCACATTTTGCAATTCTAATCCAAAATTTAAGAAGTAAGCATAGTGTCATCTTTAAACTGAGCGTAATGCTATAATAATAGTCCTATATTAATTGCTGTCTTAAATCTTACAATGCAGTAAAAGCATGGACTCAATTCCACTAATACTTGAAGCATAATTGGGCCTTAATTACAATATTAACCACAATAGCAATTTGTGATGTGAGTGTATCAATTCAGAACAATCAGAAGCAGGAAAGCCTAAGACATAATTCTACCTGGAAAACTCCCACTCATCATCTTCCAAGATTCAGATGAAATGTCACCTGCTACGTGAAGTACTTCCTGACCAGGGAGTAATCATTCCCCTACCTGCTTCCCCACAGACCCTCGGGGGCAGGGACCACTTTCTGCTCCTAATACAGGCCATCATTCAGCCTTTATAACTTATCTATAAACTTAATTTGGCAACATACATGCATCTCCTGTGTAAGTGCCACGTAGAAGGAAATCACATCTTTTCCATCTCTGAATGCCCTGTTACAGGCTGCTACATGCCTAAAAATGAAGGAATACGCAGTTCTATGAAGACTATGACATGTGATTTTTAGGGTGCCTGGGTGGAGCAGCTGGTTGAGCATCTGACTCTTGATTTCGGCTAGGTCATGATCTCAGGGTCATGAGATGGGTCCCCCCCGCCGCCCCCGTCTGATCCTTGCTCAGTGGGGAGTCTGCTTGAGATTCTTTCTCCCTCTCCTCCTCCCCCTGCTCCTGCTCTCTCTCTTTCTAAAAATAAATAAGTAAAATAATTTTTCAAAAGACTGACATGATTTTTTAAAAGCACAAACATGCTTTGTTTCCATCTCCATACATTTGGAAAAATTCAAATATCTCAATGAGACACATGATTAGGCAGCTGCCTCAACCTCCGCTGTTCACTTTGGCTCTTCCTCCCTACTTAGTTTTCCTTCGCAGACAGGTGAAGTCAAGGGACACTCAGAAGAACCACTGACTTTCTTGATTCTTTTCATCAAATTACCTGGTCCATGTTTCTCTCCCTGGAGGACCAACAAGAACAGCAAGCCAATTGGATCCAGTGACCCTTACAAATGGGTTTGCAGACACTAACACCTTAAAAATTGGTGACAAACTTATTAAAGACAATTGAAGAGAAAGAAGACCAAAGGAGAGATAAAACTACAATCTAAAATAGTAGCTAACTAATAATAGATGCTCGATCACTATAGAGGGCCTACTGCAAGATTCTGAAGGCAGACAGGAGTTTTCCCAGAGTTATAGATGCCACAGAAGTTTTAGTATCCCAAGAATAATATTCTAATGCACTAAGAACTAGGCTATCAGCAGTGATTAAGTTTGGTCATAAACAGGCAAAAGAGGACAGGGAAGGACCCAAGTTAGCAAAATGATAGCTTTGGGGTAAAGAGAAGTTCCTGGGGATCCCTGGGTGGCGCAGCGGTTTAGCGCCTGCCTTTGGCCCAGGGCGCGATCCTGGAGACCCGGGATCGAATCCCACATCGGGCTCCCGGTGCATGGAGCCTGCTTCTCCCTCTGCCTATGTCTCTGCCTCTCCTTCTCTCTCTGTGTGACTATCATAAATAAAAAAAAAAAAAAAAAAAAAAAGAGAGAGGTTCCTGACTAGAAAGGGACATCCATGGGTGTACATAGCCGTAAAAACCATCAAGCTGTACACTTACTACCTAAAAACTTTACTATAGACATGTTATACTTAATAGAAAGTTTCAAAAACTCAGCAATGAAGGAACAGCTGGCTTGGCATAGCTAGTAAGCCAAATTACCTAATCCAGTTTGGGTCTTCTGACCCTTTAAAAGCCTTGAGAGTGAGGGAATATAGGAGAGAGAAAGGCTATCTATACTTTTGTTTACATTTAGAGGAGAAGAAATCTCAGAACAGAGACCATTCCCTGAAGACCTGGAGGGCCCCAAATATAACTTGCTGCATACTTTTTTATCCCCAACACCACAGGTGTGAACCAGATGCCATGCTTATCTTTCCTACAGCAAACAAATTCATGCCTTCAGAATACTAAGCACCAGCTAGAAAAATTTCAAACATATTAAAAGCAAGGCAGTGAAGTTCAAAATACAGATAATCGCTCACAAATTACTGATTTCCTTTGGAGAGTAATTACATTTATAAATATGAATACAGTCTATATTAAACCAAGAAAAATGACACTCAAATATCTGTCAAGAGTTTGATGTACCCTTAGGAAACAAATTGTTTTTCGAATCCGAAAAACGCACACTAGCACATCCTTTTGTCAAATGGCACTGAAACTGAAAAAGCAAATGGAATTTAAGAGACTCTGATCTGAAGAATAGTTTAAAAATTAATGTGTGGCCTGGAATGAGCTCCCTGGCTACTCTGGGTATCTACCTCTTTCCTATCAACAAAGCAACATGCAAATGAATCTGACAGAGTGAAGGCGATTTATTAACAAGTAAATACGGATGAGGTATTTTCCTTACAGTTTAAATCTAAAGCTAAATGGCAGTTTATTTTTGATTCTTCTCTTTTGTCTTTTTAAAGTCAAGCAATAAGGAAATGAAAGGGTAGCCAAAGGTACCATAATAGGGGGCCAGGGCTCCAAGGATAGTAATAGAGTGTGGTCTCTATGTTTTTAAGATCATGTGCCTACTACACTGCTAAAAATTTTTCTGCATTGCCACTTTTTTTTGTTCACTGATAAATGATCCACCTGTATTTCCATACTAAGTAATACAATTATGTTCCTTCTAAAACACACATGAAATAAAAAACGAATATGGCAGGGTTGAAATAAACATTATTTCAAAACATAATGCTCATCTTTACATTATTATTTGGTAAATTCACTGAAGACTGTTTCAGATGAGACAGAGGACATAAAATCACATACCAAGTTATCTCGATAATCTATAGTTTCCTTGTATGAGTCAATTAGAACCTAATTAATTTTTACCCATTAAAATAGCTGACAGAGCTATTTGGTGAATGGACGTTTAGTTACAAACGTAATATTAACACATAGATTCACTTATACAGGGATACATAAAATGCAATTGACTGCAATATGCTGAAAGCAATCGAAAGCTCATGCATTTTGGCACACCTTTCTTTCCACTGGATATGTGCCATAGAAGACATGACCACCTGGCACACAGACCACGTGAGGGCGCCAGCTGCCATGTATATATCAAATATTAATAAAGCTTTCCTTTAAAAAAACATAAAAATAACATTCTACCAAATACTCTTCCCTGAGCCCCAGTGGTTCAGGGTTATGCAGCTCACTTCAGAGAATACTTTTATCATCTATCAGAATTTCCCTGAGTATCTTGAAGAAAATAAGGATTCCTGAGTCTAGAATCAGAAATTCCATTAGGGGTCCTGGAATCTAAAGAGCTTAATGCCAAATTAGGTACTCCAGGACCCTAGCTTTGAGAAACTCCAACTTGATTTACCCATACGATAGAAAATAATCTGCAAATGACTAATAGAAAGACATTTTTCTTCACTTAGAATACTCCTTGTTAGTACTGTAGTTCCTCATCAGGAGGCCTGTTAAAAGAGCACATTCCTGGGCTCCCATGCCAGAAATTCTGATCTACTAAGTAAGTCCAGAGGAGCTGTGCTAAAGGATTCTCATAGCAGCCAGCTCTGGATACTAGTGCCCTAGTGCCTCTCCAACCCAAACTGGGATCAATTTGGTAGTGAAACTTACTACCTTCTATACCTTGCTCCTAGATGACGTGCAGTTAAATGTTTGTCGGATTAATAGTCCCAATGGAAAGAATGGCAGCCTGATGTCTGAGTCAGGATACCCGGAGGTGAGCGTGAGTTCAGCATATAAGTAGCCTTATGTACCACCTATGGGACACCTGGAGGTCTCTCCCCCACCTCTGACAACCAAGTGGTGATTTGCTTTGAATAACAATTCTTTCCCCACCCTTAGAAAAAAAAGCTTTCTATGGAGTCTTGGATTGATGGAAATGTGATCCATTCAGAGGAAGACAAAATTTAACGAAACTTTCCTAGAAATATTCAAGGAAGTATTCTCTTTTCCATGCGATTTGAACCGAGGAAGGTATTAGCTGGAGTTGATGTAAGCAATGCCAAGAAGACTGCGTGCTTGAGAAGAGGAGCCAGGTCATCAAGAGAATTTCCTGATAATTTGTCTTCATGGTCATAAACCAATCCTACCCCTGGACTTGGTGCTTAAGTGAGCCACTAAATTCTGAGATTTTTCTTAAGGAAAATTCTGTAGTTCCTAATGACAACAATATCAACACAACTGTGTAAGTCTTTATTATAGCTGTTAGTCAATTTTCTTCTAAAAAAAAAAAAAAGCCACTGGGTTGTCTCTCAAGTACTTGCCAAGTGTGTATTTCTGTTATTTTCTACACAAGTCAAGAATCACTGTATCCTATTTTTCTTTGAATTTATTGTGTTTTACCTGTTGTACCTCTTTTAACAATTTCCCTATTTAGATATTATCCTTTTTCTGATACTACTGATGTGTACAAAAACAGTGAACAAGCTTAATTTTTTAGTTCATTGACAGTTTAAAAAAAAAACTCCTTGGTGTCAATTTAATCATATATTCAATTATTTCTAATATTTTCCTACTTTAACACCACTTTGATGTTTTTCAACATGCAAGGGAAACAAGATAAATTCTATAGAAAGTCACATAAAAACTATTTCCCAACACCACTGTACTTCAGCCAACAAATTTTAGCTTTCCTCAGAATTTATCTGAATGGCTCAGGAATGTTTTTCTTCCCTGCTTTGAATTCCTTTTGACTTACCATGCAAGCTGAGTACTGCAGAGTTCATAAAGTGTTCTATATCTAAGTTTCCCTAGAAGTTTTCCCATCAACCTGTCATGGTATTGCAAACCCATGCAAGTTGAAGAACAAATTACCTTCCAGCATCTTTTGCTACTTATCTAGCAAAGATAAGCAAAAATCTAAAAATCCAGTTGATGATTTTAATGGGCACAAGACAGTGAAAATCCTGCATATCACTCAGAAAGTTACTGAGTAAAGATGCATTTGATCACATGAAACAACGAGCATCTTCAAAGTAAACTCATTAAACATGCACTGCCATGTAAATATTTCCAATGGGAAAGACATTTTTATCAGACTGAGACATTCAAAATTACTTCTAAACAAACCCTTCTGTACACAGTATATCAAATGACTGGGAAGCTCATTAATTTATTTAGAAATGCAGAAATTCTATAAACTAAAATTCATTTTCAAGGCAGAAAAGAGCACACATAGGGGTGCCTGAGTGACAGAGTCAGATAGTCATTGGGCTCTTGGCTTTGGCTCAGGTCATGATTTCAGGGTCATGAGATGGAGCAGGTCAAGCTCTGCACTGGATGTTGAGTGTGCTGGAGTTTCTCTCTCTCCTTCTCCCTTCCCCCGTCCTTATCCCTTTGTGTGTGCTCTTGTTGTCTCTCTCAAAAAATTCAACAAATCCTTAAAAAAAATATATATATAGTCTGGGGCACAACCTTATGAAAGCAAACATGCTATTCACAATATAGTATTCCCTCCTTATTTATGTTTTTTTCTCTCCATGGTTTCAGTTACCTATGGTCAACCACAGTCCGAAGTGGATGATCTTACTTCTGATGTGTCATCAGGTCAGTAGCAGCCTAACGCTACATCATAATGCCTATGTCCTTCACCTTAGTTCATCTCACCACACAAGCACTTTATCATCTTACATCAGGACGTGAAGAAGAAAGTACAGTACCATTAGATATTTTTAGAGAAAGAAACTATATTCACATAATTTTTATTACAATATATTGTTATAATTGTTCTATTTTATTGTTGTGGTTAATCTTTCATCGTGCCTAGTTTATGAGTATATAGGAAAAAACTTTATCGTAAGTATGAATATATAGGAAAAAACTTCGTATATATAATGTTTAGTACTATCTGTGGTTTCAGGCATTCACTGAGGGTCTCAGAATGTGTCCTCCAGGAATTAATAGGGAACTATTATATATAAATCCCAAATGGACAGGAAGTAGTTTGGGACTGAGTTAGATGAAGGATACAAAGGCAGTACAATGAGAGATTTTTCTTTGCCTAGATCCTGTTTTGTTTTTTAAATACTTTTTAGGATCTTCGCCTTCTAGCACTGTTTTTCAATGTTACCAACTTCAAATTTGTGTCCAACTCTTTTTCCTTCTTTCCATGTCCTCATTCAGTTCATAAAAATTCAGTTATACATTGTATCCCCTCTGAAAAGGCCAGAAAGAGAAACAGGCAGCGGGTCACTTGTTCAAGCTTATCTCAAACTTCCTTTACTCAGAGCCTTTAAATAAATGAAAGTTATGTGCCTTCACTGGACCAATTTTTGAATTATACATATTCTCTGGCTTTGTTCCTTGCAAGAGGGGAAAAAGAACACGTTCACCTTTACAGATCAAATAAAATGTGATGACACAGCAGTTATGTAATGCTGGAAACGTGTATGATTGTAGATGGAGAACAAAGGAACACAACATTTTCCTTCAATTTCAGTCTGTAAGTGTTCCAGGAGCCTCTAGGGCTTCAGAGAAACTGGGTGGTAAACTAAAAAGGTGGTAAGACATAAATTTACAAAAGTTGTTCTTCCTGTTGATAACATTACAGGTTTTCTTACCTCTCAACTTTAGAAGAGGTGATTAAAAGCCACTATAATTTTCCACTGAATAGACAGAAGGATTTTCTTCTACCTATTATGTCTACACTTAGTGGTCACAAAATACACATCTTGGGAGAAGTAGGGACAGTCGAGATTGAGCTAACCTCAACCCCTAAGAGTCAAAGGCAGGTCGCAGAAAAGTTATAAACTGCCAAAAGAGCAGGTTACAGCACCCATTACCCATCAGCACCTGACTAGATTTGAGTGGTTTTTTTTTGGCTTATGTGTAGACACTATTTCATGGGGGTGTTTTTTTTTTTTCTATCCTAGGAAAGAGCAACATTCATTGTCACCTTCTTTTCTTTCTTTTTTAGAGTAGGCTTTTTTATCATCAGTATATAATTCACCATCTTTTCTCCATAAAACAACATTATTATGTTAACATGTTATATTAAATATGAAACACTGAGAGGCGGCTTGCAGAGGTAATTGTCTTACTTTCAGCAGGCTTCTAAGAAAAGCAAGTTTCACTTCCCAATATGAAATATAGTAATTAATGGAGTGTCAGGTTACTAATGCACATTTACAAAAATATGAGTGAAATTAACTATGCATCCCACTGTTTTAACTGCAGACTGGAGCTCAATAAACGTGCTGAGTTTTTTTTTTTTTTTTTTTTTTTTCCATTCGTGTAAGTCTCAACTTGAAATCCGTTTTAAGAAGGCAAGGGAGGGAGTGGTAAGGACAGGAAAGAAGTAAAGCTTACTGCACTGATGAACTCAGAGACAGTGGAATGATTTCTATCTGGGACGAAGGGGTCCTACCATCTTGAGGCATGTGCTATCTCTGAGGAAGCCAGCATTGACATCCAGCATTGAAGAGAGAGGGAAATTCATATTATATAAGGTGACAGCTGAATGGGGTAGAAAAAAACTTGAACTTCATGCCAGTCTAAAACTGTAAGCAAGGCAGTCAGGGATACTCTGTAAATAACAGGAGGTTGTGCATGTGAAACAAGAAATCCAAATAAATCCCTGCATTCAGCACAGGGACATGAAATAGAAGTTGATGGGGTTGTGTCAGACAGCATATTTTAAACAGAAAGACTAGGATTTAAATTCAAGATGAAGATGCAAATCCAGAAGATAGGAATTTTAATTCTGGGCTCTCTTTGTGGCTCTGACACTTATACACATGGTCAGATTATCCTCTCCAAACCCCATTTATATCACCCATAATACGGGATTGTAATATTACCTACTTAGCACATTTGTGAGAATTAAGTGCCATAATGTTCATAATTAGCTCAGCACACAGTCCTGTACCCAGTTTAGTGCTCAATAAACGGTAGTGGTTATTATCAGCATGTTTTTCCAATGTTTACAGCAGGTCAAAAATGTCCTTCAAGGATAGGGTCAAAACAATCTGGATAAGTAACAATATCTACTGCTAAACTTAAAGATGATCTTCCCAAAAGTTTTTTTTTTTTTTTCAATATTCTTCCTTTGAATGAAATCACACTAAAGATTTTTTTCCTTTGAGGTATAATTGACATATACAGAGATTTTTGAGAAATCTGACTACTGAGAAAATGTGACTAGTTCAGATTGTAGGTGGTACATGAATTCTGGAAGTTTAATTTAAAAAAAAAATCAGCACATAATGGTAAGAGACAGAAAGCTCCCCTAGGCTGAACACTGGGAAGAAAGAGTTGAACTTGAATCAAAGGTTGCAAATAGGTTTAATGTAGCATGCGAATGCTGACTAATTGGTGGTGGCTGCTTGGCTCCAATCTTCCAGAAGGATTAGGAAATCCTATTAGACTCAGGGGAAAGAATTCTATGATCAGGTTGTGAGGTCTAGCATGGGCTCAGGAGTTATACACATAAGGCACTTAGAATTCCTCTATTATGTACTGCTGTTGTCCTCTTGAAAGAAAAGGTCAGTCAGTGGAAGGTGGACAGTCACATGGGAAGGAAAAAACCAGAAATTCTACAGAATGGCACCCTTGCACGTACCTTAAAGCACAGATAGGGCAGAGGAGATGCAAATGCACAAGGACATCTTTGGGGAAAGAGCAACATCATCCAATTTTAAGTATTACTCCAATACCATTCTTACCTAACAGGTTATAACTGACCTTCTGTAGAAGGTTTGTAGTGGAAGGTGTCCTAGTGGGGTAACTAGCATTCCATAGTTGATAGTTATGGTCTTCAATAACAACAGAGAGAGGCAAATGCAGCTTTATGCCACCATCTCAGGTGGGGAAGGTGAGGGAACAGAGCACCCCTCAGAGTCAACCACCTAATGAAGCACTCAAGACTGTGGGGGTCCAGCTGGAACACTGTCCTTGAGATGCCCTGGCTGAACAGTCACTCAGTCTCTGGCCCTACCCCTTTGTGGCATCTGCTTAACCAAAGTGTAATTCACTCCCATTTCAAAAATGGAAAGAGTTCAGTCAGATGAGTGTCTCTGACTCTTGATTTTGGCTCAGGTCATGAGCTCAGGACCATGAGATTGAGCCCTGCGTCAGGGTCCATGCTCAGTGGGGAGTCTCCTTGAGATTCTTTTTCTCCCTCTCTCTCTGGCCCCCAACCCCCCCCCCCACTCTCTTTCTCTAAAATAAATTAAGCTTTTAAAAAATGGTATCTATGAAAGAATGCAAAGCTTGGACTGTAAAAGGTAAAGTTTAAGTACAATTTTCAATGCCATTCCAGTAGGCTTGGGGGTAAGGAGGAGCTCAAAACCTATGAGTTATATAGGTCATGACCTACTAAGAGAAGACTTAACATATTTTATTTAAGATAATGACTAGAGAACAGTGGTGAGCACTGAGTGCCCCACTCTACATGTACTAAAATATTACAACTCATGACTAAGGGCACTTGACACGGTAGGGGACAGCAGCTTTCAGGGCCATGCAATCTACCTACATGGGCTATTCATACGCTTTCTGATTTGTAGAGATTCAAATCTAAAAACTGGACAAAACAAGGTGGGATGCCCCATAATTCTTGTCTTCTGAAGAATTAAAAGGAATAAAAAAGTCCAGTGAGGAGAAAAACGTATCAGTTTCCTTTTCTGTTTCTTGGCTAAGGGCTGCACAGCTAACCCGACACCAGCTTTGGAGCCTCCAAGTGGGTAAATTTAAATTTCCTTCAGATAAATGTTTTCCCAAATGAGAAAATGCTATTTTTAATGAAACCAAATAGCCTTAATTGGTTGTGATGGGAAGTAAACTCAGAGATAAACACTGCATAAATAATTCAAGGCTTTCCATCTGGGGAAACTTCTTCCTGAATTGGATAACGAATATTCGACCTAAGACAGAGTTTGCATCATTTGAAAGCTAGCATTCAAACATACAGCTAAGAATCAAGGTAGCATTCTGGGGCAACTATTGAGGGCTTCACAAAGTGGTTGCCCTTACTCCCGACACTGTCTCCTCCCCATTCTTGCAATGAAAGCAAATTAAAACACCCATCCAGGTCACCGTCTTTTATCCTCTCTTCTACCACCATGCTATTTAATTTAAAATAAATTACTTTGCTCAGGCTTGATTAAAAGGATGGGTAAGAAATGGTCCCAAGTTTCCACGACATACATAGTAAAATCCATTAAGTATTAAGGGCTATAATAAACATACAGGAAAAAGTAAATAAGAATACAGAAGGGTAATTAATTCCAATGGGTGACGAGGGAAAGCTTAATGGAAGAGCTGGCATTTGGGCTGAGCAATGACATATCTGAGATTAGAAGGATATTAACAATAATGACAATATGGCTGCATAATATATGTTATTGATTATTTGTATTTTTTATTAATAGCCACAGCTAAGATTTCAGAAGTATATACTGTGTGACTGGCCCTGAACTAACCACGGTAAATGCAACAGCTCATTTCATCCTACAATAACCTCAAGAGGGAACCATCACTATTGACTTTAAAGATGGGGAAACTATGCACAGAGAGGTTAGATGACTTGCTCCCTACTACTGCACAGCTACTAAGCAGCAAAGGTGAGAATCTGCATTCCTAATCAGATTCTGGCAATCTACCTCTGAAAATGGGCAGCATTTGAAATGTGATAGTCACTCCGAAAGATTGCAAAGAGAGCCGAAGAAAGAAAGAGGAGCTCATGGCTAGGTAAGAAGGTGTTGGCTCCATTACCACTGGGAACGGATTACCCGCCCTCCTCCCCAAATGCCTTAACCAAGAAAAATGAAAATTTCCACTTTAATCTTCCATGTTTTCTAGCTCTTTGTACATATGAACCATTTGCACACTAGCCCACTATGATTTCCAAAAAGCTGTCCTGTTATCAAACGGGCTCTAACAGAGATTTCAAACTGCATTTCAGCGATAATTTTGCTTTCTCTTTCATGTATTTTCTAACTCATACCACCCCTTGGATGGAATTGGGTCCTTCTACGTTTTGGGAACCCAGGAGAGACTATCATGATCCTGATAATAAACCTGGCAGAACTTTAGAAATAAAACTGAGCCCTGACGTCAGCTTGTTTTTCTACACCAAAATCAAGATGCCCTAAATTCCACACATTTGAGAGTACCTCAAGTTGCTGAATTTTCACCAGAGAGCTGCAAAAGACCTTTTAAAACATAGGACAATCTAATCTGTCCTTTAGAAATAAAACAAAGCCACCTTCCTTCCCTGTTGTGTTTCTTTATTCTCTCATGCAAAGGGTTCTGTGGTGATTGCATAAGAGGACAAATTCTAATTGCATTATCCCAAGGCAGATATAAAAATTCTTTAATAAAATAAACACCGCCGCATTAAAATCATTTTGGAATAGGCAGAAAAGTCATTTGGCGATAATTGAATGTTGATTTAAAAAGTCTTGATGTGTGCTGCTGGAGAGAGAAAATAGGATATGAAAATAAACAATATTACATTTTGGAAAGCAAAATGCTGGAGGTGTACCTATAGCGTTGATTCTACAAAATAAATATAGAAGCCTAATGAAAAAACATATTGGGCTTCCTCATATTTGTTGGGATAATCTTATATGATCAAATTAAACAGAGAAGGAAAATGAGTTTTGCCTTTCCTTATGTCTTCTGTCTGTTAAAAATGAAAATTTCAAACTGATGGGTTTATTATCCCCATTATCCTAATAACCTCCTTGACACATGTTGCTCAATGATAAAAAAAAAAAAAAAAGTATACCCTGAAGAGTATCTTCCAATTGGAAGTTTATTTTTACTACATCTTGGTTAATTGTATGTAAGTAAAAGATTTGACCCTTTTACACTGTGGGCCTAAGATAAAAGGGTTACAACCTTAACTATTCTATGCTCCTTGATATGGTTCAGATATACAAACATGACATGAATTGATTCAAGGAGGCAACTAAACCTTACTGAGTACCTACCTTCTACTGAGGCATATTCCAAATGCTGAGCACAGAGATGGACCAGGCTGAGTTAGCAATTCCAGGAACCTCAAGGTCTCAAGAGAAAGACAAGGAGGAAACAAGCACGCTGTGACAGAGCTTAGGAAAGGAGAAGATGACCCAAGAACACCTAGGAGAGGCAACCGAGTAGGCAGTTGGAGGTCTAAAGGATTCTAGAATAAAGCAACTACAGCAAAGATTGGCCATATGGGGAGGGATAGCAGTGGGAAGAAAGTTTCAGGTAAAGAAACATCAGTCTTAAGGGCCAGTAATACAGAAAGAGAGCATGAGGTCTGGAATAACTGTCAGATGATCAGAGTTTAAATACAGCAAGAGTTTCAGTCTAAGAAGGACATATTGTAGAAGTTACAAGTCTTTAAAATATGGAAAGTGAATCATCCTGGGACTTGTTCTGAAGGCACATGGTCATTTGGATCCCACCTTCAAATTCCAGGCTTATTCCACACTAGTTCCTGGGATGGCTTTAGAAGGGGGCATGTTCCAAAAGTGTTGGAAACACTGTTTACATCTACCTCTGCCTCCGTAGGTGGAGGGAAAGCTCCAGGTCACAGGTTCCCATCTCTGAGCTTATCTTAGGAGCTCTAGAAGTAACTGGCACAGCAGTGAGGTCAGATCTTCAGTGACTCTCTGAGAGGCAGTACACAAAGCAGTCAGGAGCTGAGGCAGGTCTGGATTCTGACCTATTTCCATTTCCTATGTTAAAGCCCTGAGTAAACTAACATCTGTTCATTTAAGAGGAATGAAGATGATATATAATTAAGAATGGGATAAGGTAGGCAAAGTACTTAGCACCATGTCTATCACATGTTAATAGTATATACAAGGGACCTGCCATCATCACCAAAGGTATCATCATCAAAATCCTTTAAGATCATCTTCATCATCATCTCTCTCACCTACCACGATCACTGCCAATATCTCTATCACCAAAATTATCAGTATCATCATTACCACCATCACTGGCATCACCACCATCATATCTGGGCAAAAGGGTCTAGTAGAAGATCTTGCTTGCAGGCAGAAATGAGAAATTTCTTTTGGTTTACCTCTTTAATCCAGGAGAATCTCCTGAAATACCAGATGTTGGGGTGGGGGAGGTGATTTCTGAACACAGTGGGAGAAAGATCTGGATATTCCAAGTAAGGAGTCATATATTTATCTGCAACGAGAGATTTTAGTGAATCCCCTTGCATTACAAAGGGGAACAAATTCAAGGACAATCTCAATCCTTGGTCAATTTCAGCCAGAGTCCTATATGGTTCCAGAATTCATATATGGTATCATCTCAACCTTCTGACCACAATGGCTCACACTAAGGAAAATATGTCAGTGTTCTTCAAATGCTGTAAGAAAAAAAAACAACCTTTTGTGTCCTGGACTTAACGAATTTGACATAGCAATACAATGCCTCTATGTCTATGTCTCTAAGTCAATCCTTCTCTGAAACAATGCTGCACACGTACACAAAAATACAACATTAAATATTTGATGAATACTTAATATATTGTGGATGCTGAGCAGAAAACTTCAAAAGACACTAGCTCATTTAAAACTCACAATCAAAGGGATTCCTGGGTGGCTCAGAGGTTTAGTGCCTGCCTTCGGCCCAGGGCGTGATCCTGGAGTGCCAGTTTCGAATCCCACATCGGGCTCCCTGCATGGAGCCTGCTTCTCCCTCTGCCTGTGTCTCTGCCTCTCTCTGTGTCTCATGAATGAATGAATGAATGAATGAATAAATAAATAAAT
Organism: Vulpes lagopus; assembly: GCF_018345385.1. NCBI lineage: Eukaryota > Metazoa > Chordata > Mammalia > Carnivora > Canidae > Vulpes > Vulpes lagopus. The sequence goes on along the minus strand of NC_054830.1, from coordinate 29,198,948 downwards.
ATCTTAAAAAAATAAAACTCACAATCACAAGAATCAGATATTACTATCTACATTTTATAGAGGAAGAAAATGATCTAAGGAGTGGTTAAGTATTCATTAGACTGGCTAAGCCAAGTGGTCAGGGTCAGGACACAAAGCTCGGTCTCTGAACATCATTATCTCTGTCTAATCTCTCCATCTGCCTCCTGCAGCATGTCAACCCCAACGCCAAGCCTGAGTGAGCCACCTGACCAGAGTCAGCAAGATTATCAAAGCTGCTGTACATGCTGAGGGCACGCGAGGGCTTTCAGAGCGATAAACTACACAGGCCTAGGATGGAGCTCTCCCAAAACACAAATCAAGTTGTGGACTCATTCCTACCCATTGTCGCTGACCAAGCTCTGAATTCCTGAACTTCACTGCCCTATGTTCCACTTTAAAACTCCACTCCTGGGAACCATGTACAACTTCAGATAAACTCAGTGAAGACAAATTGACTTATCTGTAACGTCTCAGAGAGCCTCCATGGGAAACAAAATTATATGTCTTAATCATTACCCACAACACATTCCCTGTAGGTGCTCAAATGCTAGATAAATACATTTCTTCAATTGTGCCTTTGTGTCTGGTGTCTTACAAGATATTAAAACTGATATTTGGGGGGGAAATTGTCTCCAATTTGTGAAACTTGGAATCTACTTTGGTGTATGAAATATAAATATGCTTAGAAAATGAAAATGCTTTCTTCTTATGTTCATTAGGAGGAGTCTTTCAAAATTTAGAGGCAATCCTCATGCTATGTTTTATACACAGATGCACCAAGCAGCTATAAAAGCAACTTTTTAAATATTAAACACTTGGAGCTGGTTGTCGGGTGGAAAAGTAACTACCTATAAAAAATACTTAACACTGAAAACCATCAGAAACCAACAATTTCTTATTAAATCTATTTAATGTCAAGAGTGTCTCACTGAGTGGAATAACTTTCTAAAATATTTAACACATAGAGTCACTCAGAGTCTGAGAAGGTATTTTTTATTAAACATACTTAATGATTAGCACTGCTCTGGGGGGAAAAAAAAGGCAAGTACCATAACGATTACAAAGCAAAGGCGCCAAGTGTTTACAGCTGTGCTGGCAGTAGACCAGACTCTGTATCAAGCATATTTAAGGATCACCAGCTGGAGAAGTCCCTACAAAGACTATCACCCCAAAAATATTCTGAAATCAATTTAACACACAGCCATATTTGTTTCTATCATCCCTGAAATTAATTTCTTGGAATGGTAAATAATAGTTCTGTACATAGACTCTCTTTAGATCTACCCCCAAATCGATAAAGTTCAAATTTGTGTACATGACTATGATTTGCCCTGAGAAAAGGAAAATGTGGGACAAACAACAAAGTATTTGGAAAACCTTCTATACTTTCACATGGCTATTACTCATCTTGTTTCCACAATTTCAGGAAAGGAAAAGAGTCCTTCCCCCCATTGCATAAAAACATTGATTCTTTATGGTAAGGAACTTTCCAGAAGGTTCTTACTAGCTTAAAAAAATTTTGTTTTACTTTAGTTGTACATATACACACTTCTACTTGAAAAAAAAATACATCTCTAGATCTATATATAGATAGATAAATCCCCATTTAAGTACCCTTTGCCTCTTTTCTGCTGTGACAATTCTGGTGACGATAAAGCATAATTACTCACTAGATAAATTATAGTAAATTTAATTACACATTTGTTTAAAGATTTTATTTATTTATTCATGAGAGAGACACAGAGAGAGGCAGAGACATAGGCAGAGGGAGGAGCAGGCTCCCTGTGAGGAGCCTGATGCAAAACTCGATCCCAGACCTGGGGATCACGACCTGAGCCAAGGCAGATGTTCAACCACTGAGCCACCCAGGTGTCCCTTAATCACACATTTAATCAAATGCCAAACAAAGAATATACCACCGTACTACAAGCTTCTATTTCAAGGTGTTTTTCCACCTTTGAAGGTAGTCCTGTATCACCAACCAAGGGTATGTGCGGTGAGTCAGACTTCTGGAGAAAATGAAAGAACAAAAATCTCTTTCCTGTTAAAAAAAATCACACATCTGGGGACAAACTGTTTCTTTTAATCTCCAAACCAAACCCATGAGGCAAACAGTTTTTCTCTATTTAACAAGTCAAGAAAGAGGCTAAGAATGGTTAAGCTGGAGCAAGAGTGAACTCTCCTCTTTATGAGTTCATCTTCTCTCTTTATTGTTCCAACACATCAAGGCTCTGTGCTGTAGGTCAAATGTTTGTGTCCCTTCAAAATTCTTACGTTGAAGCCATAACTCCCACTGTGACAGTTTTGGGAGATGGAGACTTTGGGAAGTAATGAAGAGGATGGGATCTTCATGATGGGATTAGTCTGTCTTATATAAAGACAGAAGAGAGCTCGCTCTCTCTCCCAGGGCACCAAGAAGGGGTCATATAGGCACACAGCAAGATGTGTTGGTCAAAATGGAACCTATGTTGCTGGTACCTTAATCTTGGCCTTTCAGCCTCAGGAAATGTGAGAAATCAATTTTGGTTGTTGAAGCCACTCAATCACTGGTATTTTGTTATGGCAGGAAAGTTCCTTGATGGGTTAGAAATTTGACTAGACACAAAGAGCTTGATTTGAGTGCATGAGAACAAGTCTGTGTATATGGAGCATCTAGCAGAGGTTCTCAAATGGAGGCCATCTCACCCTGCAAAGTACATTGGGCAGTATCTGTCAAAACGTGAGAGGAGGTGCTATTGGCATCTAACGAGTTGAGGATAGAGGTGCTACTAAACGTCCTACAGATCACAGGACAGCCCCCAAAACATAGAATTATCTTTCCCAAAATACCAGTAGTTGTTGAGTTTGAGAAACCCTGCTCTGGAGCACTGCCTGGCATATATTTACATCCTCAATAAACACTGTTGCGTAAGTATGTGGATGAATTCAGCAAATATGTATTGAACACCTTCTCTGCCAGGCACTGCCTGTGGCTACAAGGAAAAGCAGGCATTGGTCCTTCTGCAGGTATGTTCATATTCCTGAATCTCCCAGAAGCACCGGAGAAGTGGCAGGTAGGGGTGACCTACTTTATAAATAGGTATTAACTCTCCAGAGTTTTAGAGAAAGGAGATCCAAGTATAGAGAGCACATGGATAAGGAGAGACAGATTAAGGTTAAGATGTGAGTATTGGAGATGTTAACCTACGACATCAAGAGACAAATCCCATAGGCCCTATAATCTGGCACCAAGTCAATATAAAGGACTTACCTGGATGTATTCTTGCATGACCCCTTGGGCCAGCCTGCCGGGGTTCCCACCCTGACCCCTTCACTTAACTAGCTGGATGTGATAGGCATCGTTAAATTTCAAGACACGTGGCCTCCATTTCCATATTTGTAGACTGAGGATTTATAAAAGCACTTCTCTAATAAGGTTATTGTGAGATTAGATAAGGGCCCAGAAAGATGATTATCATGAAATAATTACCATTACTGGCTTCTGTACATTAGGGAATACTATGTGTGTGGTTCTGAGGGTGGGGGGGAATGGTGGCAATTAGGCCTGAGTTATCTGTGTGCAGAGCTACATACATGCGTGTGCTGTCCCACAGCCACAACAAAGAGCAATGGAAAGTGCCCCGGAGGCCTCGATGATTTGCTCATGGCCATTTAATCAGAGATGGTACAAATTACCCAGCATTTGTCTTCTGGCTTGTTCTGCAGCACATTGCCTTAGCTACTGCTTCTCTTGCTATTTATTTACACTGTTTCTTTTTGGACCAAAATCTCAGTAAAACTGCTCTGGGGACATTTTTATCTTTTCCCTTCCTACAAAGTTGCATATATAAGTGAACCATTAGAACGGAATCAGGTCAGTGAATCACAGTGAAGGCCAATAAAAGTGAGGCAAAAGCATGCCTGAAGCCCACACCCTCCATTTGTTTAACTCTTGAACAGATCTCCTGACAAACTGAAAGCATCACACACAAATGTCACCTTCAGAAGGCTCCCAGTTTTGTCCTGTTCCCCTTAAAGTGAGGAGTGGCAGGAGGGTTGGCCAGTATTCTCAAATATTGCCAGGGCTTGAATAAAAGGAAAGAGGACTTAGAAGTTGGAAAAAAAGGAAAGGGTTTTTAGTTTCCAGCAACCCAGGATTTAATATTCTCCAATATGGATTTTTTCTACCTAATGTGGAATTCTTTATGAGAGCTCAGAGATATTCCAGGTCAGACTCGCCTCCTTCAAGGCTTTACTTAAATGTCACTTTCTTAATGAGGCCTATTAAGCTGTAGCCCATGACCCCCAACAAATCCCCAGCCCAATGACTTCCCTTAACATACACTCTATTTTTTTTTTCCAGAGTACTCTTCACCTTCTAACATATGATAATTTATAATGTTTTTGCTTTTGTTTTTTGTTTTTTTTTTTTTTTGGTTTGCCTGCCTCTTGTCAGAATGGAAGTTCCTTGATGATAAGAATTCTATTACTCATATATCCCAAGTGCATAGATAGTGTCTGGCACATAGAAAGTGCTTCATAATATGTTGGATGCACCACTGAATTGACGTAACATTAAACCTACAGTTAAAAATTAAGTGTTCCCACCAATTGTGGGGCATGCACCTACAACTGTGTGAGATGTAAACAGTATCCAGTGCCGGAGACGAGAGCTACTCTCTGCAAGCACTGCATTTAAAGTGAGGAATTTTGCATTGGATGCACCCGCCAACTTTCCGCCTAGAAGCTTATACCTCCTCCATTAGAGAATGATAAATGTCAGTGTCATAATCAGAAATTTTCTGTGGTTTTCAATATGCTGGCTTTTATGCTGAAAGACAAAGCATTAATAAAGCAATGGAAGGGGTAGGATTATAAGTCTATGAATGTCAGTGGCAAGGTTTCACATATGTCACTTTGCAATAATAAAGGACTTCAGAGAGAAAGTGAGGCACTCCGCAGAACAGGACTACTTGTATTTTTTTTTAAACAGAGGATAGTGAAGACAGGACCAAAAGCAAATAAATGAGAAAAACGAGGGCAAATTCAATTAATCATTTCCCCTACTGACATTTTAATGCATTATTGTTATAATTGCTCTAAAATGTCCTGGATGAATCTACACCTTCTCACCGCACCCTGTCTATTTGTCAGGGCATGAAAGCCGAATTGCAACCCTTTTGATTGGCTTTTATGTTTCAAGGAACTACCTCCCTGCTTCCAGGTACTGCAAAGGTTTTTTTGAAATATCAGCCTTGACTGATGACCAGGCATTCATGTCACTCTCTTCTAGCTTTGACTTGAAGTTGGCGAAGAGAAAACAGTCTTCAAAATGCACAGTCTGAATACAGTATCGTTTTCAAGGTCCAAGCAGAGCTTTGAGGTTCAGATTTCAACTTTAAACTTGTTCCAGGGTTTGCATTTCTGATCCCATGGCACTAAAGTCAGAGGCTGGGGGCCTGGAGGAGGAGCCCTACAATGTAGGGTTCCTGTCCTGCCTCAGAACGCTTAATATTCTCATCCATCACCTGAATCAATACAAAGCAGACCTGCTCCCCAAAAAAGCAGACAGGGATGAGACCAGCCTCACAGACTAAGTTAATTTATAAGTAATAGAGTCAGATTGCTTCCATTACATTTATCGAACCAGCATCTCCAGTGACTGGCTGCTGTGGAGGCCTCAAGCCCACTTGCAGACAGTCAACCAGAAGACCCAGCAAAGCCACAGTGTTGATTTCATTTATTTTAAAATCATTCATAGTTTTCTTCTGCTGGGATGGATACTTTTAAACTTTGGGAGTAGGGAGTGCTGACTTAGTGCAGTCAAAAGTCCTCTCTCTAGATCAAATGACTAATCACTCTCCGAAGACAGAAACCTACACCAGCTGTTAGGAGTCTTAAGGTAGGGCAGCCCGGGTGGCTCAGTGGTTTAGTGCTGCCTACGGCCCAGGGCGTGATCCTGGAGACTCAGAATCAAGTCCCACGTCAGGCTCCCTGCGTGGAACCTGCTTCTCCTTCTGCCTGTGTCTCTACCTCTCTCTCTCTCTGTGTGTGTGTGTCTCTCGTGAATAAATAAATAAAATCTAAAGAAAAAAGAAAAGAATCTTAAGGTATGTATATGGCTAAGTAAGTATAACCAACAAACTAGCAAGTTGAGCCAAGAGAGGTTTGAAAGACATTCTAGCAAGAGACTAAGCACTCGGCTTTGAGCATCTGCCTTTCAAAAGACTCCACATCCACCATTGGAGCTCACAGAAGAAGCTGCTCCAAGGTCTGAACTGCCTTAACATCATGCACTTCACTTACTAGCTGGGTGACCTGGGCAGGTGACTTAACCTCTTTGTATCTCAGTTTCCTCCTGTGATGTGCATGAAGACAATACTGGTATCAGAAGGTTCCTGTGAGAATTCAAATGATCCATATGCTCAGCACATAATGAGCACTCAATAAACATTAGCTTGTGTTATCATTTTCTCTGAGAATCATCAGTTGACAAGAAGGTCACTGAAACCTCAAGAGTGGTTCAAAGTGGTGGTTACCAAATTCCCTCCTTTCTTCCTTCCCTTCCTAATTTTCATTCACTCAAAAAAAGTATAAGGGTGAGACTAGGGAATGGGAACACTAGATCTCAGCAGGAAGACCCCTTCCCAAAGTGACATGCGCACTGAGACTAATAAAAAGAGAAGTCTGTTCAAAAGTAAGACAAGCCAAGAGAGTAGGTCCAAAGGTCCTGAGGCAGGGAAGGCAAGGTCCTTTGAAAGCAAAGGGTCACTAAACAAGTGGAGAAAGTATTCCCAGTGGCAGCCAGGGGTGGGAGGCAGGAGTGGGGGTCATGCACATATAACATTTTTATAGGAGGTCTATGCCAGCATGTCACAGGAACATTGAACATCCAGTATGAGATTACAACAAGATGAACTCGTCGTGTCTCTATCTTAGAACTAGGTCGGTCATTCAACCATTTCAATATTATCTTGCAGGAGCGAATTTATAGATAAGCCTGTGCAAATTTTACCATCTGATTCCCTTTAGCATTAATAGTTCTGCCTGACAAAACCATCTGCACCGGCCTCACACTCCACTCTAAGTCTCTTATACATGAAGAGGCGTCATGATTTTTCACTGATCTGAAATTAAAATTTCCAGCCATAAAAAATATATTTAGATCCAAGGCTACATGTCACTTCTGAAATCTTGTCATTTAAATCACGTTAGGCGTTGAATGAGATATAGGTGAAATTTAACTTTCACTGCATTTTAGTCTCGATCATGGCAAATTTATAACCCAGGAGTAAATCTTGCTGTCAAGGAAAATGTCTTCACTAAATCAGATTTGTTGCTTCCCTCCTTCCTTCAATACTTCTGTAAAATTGGAATGCTTTTCAATAAAATTCAGTTGTTCTGTTCCTTCCTGGCCACAAAGGGTCTATGGGGGCAGCCAGCTTAGCCACAGGAAACTTCAGAATCTCCTCTAATAGCATATTCAGTATTCAAGTTGGTTCAGCAAATGGTGTGTTGAATATTTCTATTTAAATCCATAATGATTAAATCTAAAGCAACTGTTTGGGGAATGGTCACCAATCTGTCTTCCTGTAGGTGAATTCCATGGGAGTCCTTGGATCCGTGTGGCTTTAAAGAGAATACCTGGTACTACTGGCTCCTTTTGTGTTTCTCAAAACAAGTGTGTCCCCTGGCCTTGCAAACATGGGCTTCCCTTCAATTTCTGTGACTATCCCATATCGGTCTCCTCAGGAGAGCCCTCCTGCACAGGCGTCTCCTAAAGACTGGTGTCATTCACGGCTCATGACCACTCCACTGTCCCTGGTCACCCTCATCAGCATGGAGGCATGAATTTGTGCAGGCATGTGAACACTTCTTAAATCTTTCTTTCCAATTTTGACTTGTCTCCGGAGTCACAGATCCATCTAACCAATTGGCTTCTTAGACATCTCCCATTGGATATGCCCTGGTATGTCTAAAACAGGATTTCAGGGCCTTTACAGGGCATACTGTCTCAGTGGAGCAACACTTGGGATGCAGTTGTGCAAATCAAAACCCTTGACATCAATTCTCTGTCTTCTTTCCACAGCCAGTACCAAGCCTTGTCAAACTCACTTCCTAAATACCGCTCAAAGCAGTCCACATCTTTCCCTGGTATTGGTCTCCAGCCATATCTAGGAAAGTAACAATGATCATTTACCTGTATTACCTTTGGAGCCTCGCAAGGTGATCTCAGACTGCAGGCCTCCTCAACCCACTGCATCATTCACACTACAATCCTGGTAATTACCTAAGATAATTCTTATCACCTTGTTCTCCTTCTTCAGGACACTTTAAGGGATTCTCATTTCCCTTAGGATAGAATACAAACTCATGACTGTCCACATCTCCAGTCTCCTCTCTTTTGCTTTCATTCTGTCCATTAGCCATCCTAGGTTTTTCTCCTCAACTGTGCCATTCTCTCCATAATCTCTGGGTGCTGACATATTGTGCCCTTTGCCCAAAACACACTGTTCCTCAGTTTCTCCTACCCAACTCTTCCATATTCTCCGAGTTTCAGAGAGTCTGTAACTCTTCTCAGGAAGTCATCCCTGAAACTTCAGGCTAGATAAATCACTTATCTTTTTTTTCTCCCCATAGCCTGCAGGTCACCTGTTGTCTGTTGACGGCACTTAGGGCACTAGTTCCACTTTGTTCACCTAACATAGAGACTGGCATCTTTGGTTGACTATTACAAAGGCAGCGGATACTCCTGGCTCCTTTTGTGTTTCTCAAAACAAGTGTGTCCCCTGACATGGGGGTCAGTCTAAATTTCAATCCCATTCCAGAGGTGAGTCAGTCTTCATCCTGATTGAAGTCAATGACAATTTCCTGTCTTCCTCAGATTGTTGCACCACTAATCCCATTAGAGACACTCATGTCTTATCCTTAGATTTGTCTGCAACTCAACAGTCTCCATTTCATACTGTTTGCTGTTCATTAAGTGGCATGAGCACACCTCACATCCCAAACTGGATTTTATGATTTATAAAACCATCACCATTCCAAGATCTGCACCTCACTACTCACTTGAAAGTCCACTGATGGATCAGTGATGGCATTTCCAGTAAAAGTCTGATTCCCTTTACCCGTAATTATGAGACATGCTGAAGCTGACTAATACCTATTTAACCACAATTGTAGAATAAATCCCTAGGCTGAAAGTTTTAATTTATAGAAATGTTGTGCCATCTATTAAAAAATACTAATTAGTCTTATGTATATTTTGTCCTCCTACCTGCCTCAAATTCCCTAAAGCACTATTTCAATTAGACTGTTTTTATAAGCAACTCATCTATGACGATTTTGACAGCCTGACATTAGGTTACTACATGAATATCAATAACAACAAAAACATATTTTTAATAAACTAAACTTTTTGGGGGGTAACGTGCTAAAATAGACTTAGATAAAAGAAATGCAGGAAATGACTTAAGTTTTAAAGAAGGGAAAACAATTCTGTCATTTTAGAACTGTGTGTATACCTAAGACATATTTCTGCATAAAAGTTAAACCTGTGTTTGGACACACATGATTTCACTAAAAGCCTCGTGTAATTTAAAACTTGAATAACTCAGAATAATAAATGATGGAGGCAAATTGTAAACAATATATTTACACACCTAACCAGATCCTCTAAGAGAACGTAAGGATAATCATGAAAGCAATTTATGAAGTCATTCAAGCAGAGCCAGAAAATGCAAGTTGGAAAATCAGATTGGACAATGCCTTCTGACAGGGGTAAAGTGGTCAGGCAAGAGGAAATGCACTATGTTATTTTAGGAATGTGACTCTTGGATGGTATTCATAACTCACACTTTATCATCGCCTATAATACAAAGTTTAAGGTAAATGCAAGGTCTTATGAAGGAAGACCTGATCTCTCCAAATAAGCAGGAACAGATATATCTGTGTGCATGCATTTTCCTTTTTCCTCCCCCTCATTCTGTGCCATCAGAATAGGAAATGCTGTCTGGGAAAAGAGGGAGTTTGAAGGTCACCCACATTATAGTCAACTTGCCTTGGATTTTAATTTATGTGTTTTTTAAATGTGGACAGCATCCAGATGGTAAGTTTTCCAACGGAGATGGATAAATTAATAAATAAATAACCCAGGCGTCCCTTCAGAGGACATGCTGCTATTTTGACTTGTTCATAAATAATACCCAGTGTTTTAGCAGTTTTTAAGGGCGTGCTAGGAATATGAATGGTAGCTAGGACACCTCTGGTCACCTTTTGATAATGAGCCCGCCTTTAAACAATAGACACCTTCCTCTTCTGTTCTAGGAGGCAAATTTGAAGCATGCGAAAATGGAAGAATGAAGTAGTAAGTAGTGTCCACAGATTAACTCAGACCTGTGTCAGTCATGCTTGCGAAACCTTGGTTCAATCATACATAGAGCGTTCTTGCAAAACCATCAATTGAGATCTGATGCTGGCCCAAGAGCACTGAGTCTTTCAGAGGTAAAAATAAAAAAGTTCTTAGTGTGTGAGGCAAGGGACATTTTAGGGACTCTGCCAGATGCCTTTTCTCTGGAAACATCCACACAGAGGATCACAGGATAGGCCCAGGCCTGACATATTGTCCTTACTCCATAGCCATTTCTGGACCAGAAATGAACCACCTGAGCCAATCGGGTCACTTAGTTTATCTTTCTTAGGTCTTTGGTCTTAGGCCCAAGGGACTATCAGAATCAAATCTATGACCCCAAGAAGTCTCATTAACCAGTATGTATCACCATGACTGAGAGAACCTATGTATATCTGAAGATATAAGGGAACAAATCAGGAAGACAAACAGGAACTGAATATGTTAAAAAAAAAATTCTGTCCACTTTCTAGCCCCTTTGTTCCCACAGTTACTCTTGAGTTCCACAAGAAACTCCTATATATTTATGATAAATTATTCTTTTGTGTTTAAGCTGACCAGAATGGGTTTTTGTTCTGGGCAAGCCACGAATGCAAACAAAGCCACAGCATAAGACAATTTTTGGGGGACACCTGGGTAGCTCGGCGGTTTGGTGCCTGCCTTTGGCCCAGGACATGATCCTGGAGTCCCAGGATCGAGTCCCACGTCGGGCTCCCTACATGGAGCCTGCTTCTCCCTCTGCCTGTGTCTCTGCCTCTCTCTCTCTGTGTGTCTCTCATGAATAAATAAAATCTTAAAAAAAAAAGACAATTTTCTGACTTCAAATTGTGACATGACTTCCTTTTTTGATGGCTACCAAGCAACATAACATAATATGGTGGCAGGTTTGCCTACAAATATAAGGTCTGTGCATATTGGAAATGCAATCATAATACCTCAGCATTCCTGTTCCTCTATTTGAACTAAATAATTTTCTTCTGACTGAATTAACAACAGGATTTAATGAAACCACATATTTCATAATGTGGTTGGTCATGCATTTCAGTTTTGTTTGGAATCAGAATCACTTCTATCCCAGAATATGACAGATTAAACTATTAAAAATGTATAGGCAGTAATTAGTGTATCACTGCCAGAAACACAAGAATATTTTCCAGTATAATGTGGATGTCATCAGAAAAAGATCACTTTTAAAGAACTCTTATAATTAAAAAAAATGTGTATCTTTCAACAGGATATTAAAAGAGAATCGCTAAAAGTGGTTCTCCTTACTATGGAGGACTCCTTTTCTCCCCTTCAGAACAAAGCATCATGCAGATTCTGACTTCCAGTAAGCCACTGACTTATCCCTTTCAGCAATTAATGGATGCTTTGATACTAAGGAATCCTAAAGAACATTTTTCAAGCCTTAAATGCAGGCTGAGCTGATTCACACATAGCATATCTAAAAAGATCTGGGGAATAAATAATCACGAGTTGCAAACACTTGCCCGGAGCATTTGGGCACCAACCAGATTTCCAACAAGGGATGTGATTTTTTATTACAACAAGGAAAATTACTTACTGAAACATAAAAAATGTGGCTGTCTTCTAACCCCTGGCCTTGTCCTATAGACACACACACACACACACATTCCCCGGGCAATCATTTAGCAAATCTTTAAAAAAAAGTAAAAACAAAACAAAACAAAAAAAAACACATTGGCTGTGGGTCATGTTTTTTTGACAGATTTGGAAATCTGTGCTCACAAAGAAAGTTTATTTCTTTGGCTAGGCCTCTGACTAGGTAAAAATCAGATTAAGCCAGCCTACAGGTAAATTTTCATCAGCTGCTTGGCTTAATATATGAATTGGCACTTGAAAATATTTGGAGACATTAGATTTAGCATGGTAGAGAGGCTTTTTTCAGGTAAGGAACAAATTGTTTTTAAGGAGGCATTTGCTTTCAGCGAGGATCCTGAACATCTAAAACTCTATCTGCTGAATGGGTGTCTGAGGAGCTGATTTCCTTGGACACAAGCCCATTGGGTGAAAACTGCATCTCTCAGGAGAGGGATGGGCATGGCAGTAGGAGAGCTCTGGGTGGCTCTGAGCTGAAGCTGCCAGTCACTTTCTATGACCAGAATCAGAATAAAGTACAGGCAGTGAAAGCCAGTTTAAGGGATTGTTCTGGGGACAGTCAGGGCATAGGATAGTACATAGAAAGATGTCCTCACATTCCCAGTGCTCTTTGGAGCTAGATCTGCCCAGAAGGTAGGTCTTCTCTGCCTATTAACTAGTGATTTTTAAAATCTTTTGCAGAAAACCCATTCAGGATTAATATAATGAGCTTCATTCCCAATTTACCCTATTAAATAGCTCTTGGGGGAAAGGCACTATGATAAAAGGAAAAACACCCCAGAATTTAAATCTTCCTCAAAAGAATATAATACCCATGCTGACTCTCAATGATTGCTGTGCATGAGTCTTGATTCAACTCAGTAGTAGTAATAATAGTTGATAATAGTAACAATCTTTATCCTGTTTGTCTGCATGTTGGGCATGCTGCCAAGTACCATCAACACATGGTTGTTCTGTTTTATCCAACAATCTTCAAAGTACTTTCATTCCCATTTTTAAGATGAAAAAAAAAACTGAGACTTGCAGAATCAATTTAAATGTCTGGGTCACATGGGCAGGAGCAAAGAGGCTGCCATCTAAACCCAGGTCCATGTCTGAGTTCAAATCTTTTTTTTTTTTTAATTTTATTTATTCATGAAAGAGAGAGAGAGAGGCAGAGACACATGCAGAGGGAGAAGCAGGCTCCATGCAAGAAGCCTGACATGGGACTTGATCCCAGGTCTCCAGGATCATGCCCTGGGGTGAAGGTGGCGCTAAACCGCTGAGCCACCCGGGCTGCCCCCTGAGTTCAAATCTTTGGAGCTTAGGCACCACATTGTTCTTTGTGTCTCTGAGATGAGTACAAAGGGGGTGCCTGCAGAAACTGTAACTCTACTGAGTGCCAGAAAAGATACATCCAGGATGTAAAATACATGGACAAGTAATTAATGTGAAAAAAATTTTGTCAAAAATATCACGTTTTCAATCTTTTAAGCATGAAGTTTCCAAAGCCTCCGTATCCAAGGAAGACTACGGCTAATCAAAGGCCAACGTTTAACACAGTCATCATTAAAGCCTCGTATGTGATAAAAGCTGCTTCAGCCTAACAGATCAATTCCATTATGGCTATTTATGCAGTGACGCTAGTAAATCTATGAGAAATAAACCAGCCTCACTTACACCATTGATTACCAAGCCTTAAAACAGATAGCATTGCATTGTTTAATGCATGGGTTGGGAAATAATTTTTTTCTTTAATAACATGCCCTATTGAAAAAGAAATCATTTAAGTATCATGACAATACAGCATTTTCTATTAACCTTTCTGAAAAACCTGTGATTATAAATATATCAGTAAAATATGAGAAAGGATATAAAAATGGTTTTGCCTTTTAAAAACCAATACTTAAGGAAGACAATGCTTGAGGTTTTCTCTTATAGCTTGGATAAAAATTAATTAGGTTATCACTGAAGATTCTATGCAGCCTATCCCAGCTATTTTTCCCAATAAAATTGGTTTTATTGTGCTTTTATGCTAAAACATTAATAATTTCTATATTGCTCAAAACAGAGTTGTTCTGAAACTTGATTTTTAAGGATGGGTAGATACTAAAGGGGAAAAAATTAGAATAATTGGGGTCGAATGAAAAGAATTCAAAGCAGAAAGAAATTACTCCAGAATCATCATATTTTACATTTGTCAAGAAACAAAAATCTTGTTTCCCTTTTGAAGTCCTAGTAACTTAAAACCAGGTCATCTCAATTCTAAATAAATAAATAAATAAATAAATCTGGTTACTGTAATATAGGAAAAATAGTCATCAAAAGAACTTGAGAAAATGGTTTTCCATCATATTGAGTTGAATATTTCTAAAAAATAATTGTAGGTAGGAGCACACAACCACATGCACTCAAAGTACTTCCCAGTGCTCCTGACAAGGTCACAAAACTAAATTCTTGAAGGCGAAAGCAAAACGTAAAGCAAAAATTCCTCATGATAACACTAGTACATCTGCATCAAGAATATGTGTGTTGCTATATATATATGCGTTCAGACCTATAATTTTTTTTACAATACACTCTTCTCTTAAGCACAGAGGTGGGTAGTGACAGCTAAGGCACCACATATTAAAAATTTTTAGTGCTTCATCCCACTCTCTGTTACAGTGTCTAACTCTGGCTTCACTGCCCACATACAAAAACCTCCTGGTCTAACTCCCAACCTATTACATAAACATCTCCCCCTTCCTAACTGGGGTCACAAGCATGACATTCACACTCCAGGAAGATCACTCTCATACCAATAAACAAAAAAGTGCTCTAAGTGTAAATCTTAATGACAAAGGTAGCAACCAGGTTTTCAAGACCAGTAATTACTGACAATGTGGTAAATAATTTCTCATTACCTGATCCTGGCAAATACGAAGATCTCCTGTCAAAACAAAAATTAAAACGAAAAGTACAAAGCAAAGACTAATTCATGATCCTAAGCCCAGTAATAGAAATTCAAGTCTAATGCATTTATCAGACCTACTGAGTTTAAATTCATTCATTAATTGATCAACTTTTATCAGAAGATGCAGTAGGAGTTCAAGAAGACTTGCATCTAAAAATACTTACTTTCTTTCTTCAAATACCCATTTGATATAAAAAGTGGCAAGCAGTAAAATGCCAAAAAGATTTCAGAAGTGAGTAAAGTGGAAAATTCATACACAGCTAATGAAACTCAGTTCAACTCTCATCTCAGTCCACCTTCCATCCATCTGATAAAATACAAGTAGTGCAGCCTATCTCAGTTTAATGGAATGAGAAATCAAAAACATTTCATGACAGTAACAGAGCTGAATAATCTTTTGAGGTTGGCCTGGCATTCAAAAGGTGTATGTTCTAGAACTTTCTTCTAGCAAACACACGACAAAGATGAAGTAGTGGATTTTCATTAGCTATTGCCAAAGTAAATTACATCATGAAAAGATGGAGACATGGGAGTAACACTGTTTTGATAGAAAAAGAAATTCATTCATTACTACCAACAGGTTCAGTTAAACCCAAGCACTGAATTAGGGCACAAAGCATTTTGGAAAGTGATGAAAGTGAATGTCTAGAAAGAGTTGGTAGGTACAACTAAACAGACTCTCTCATAACAGCCTTACTTCATTTATCTTTTCAAAATTGACCACATTCAGACTTCTTTGAACCTCTTCATGTCTGAAAAGACAATTATTATATGCCTCTAAGATAAGCTTTCCATTGAGGATTCAGTATTCCCCAAAAGGAATGCGGTTAATAACATTGTTATTGAAGGATTACTGCATAGTATTTTGTAATCTTTTCTTAAAAGATTTACTTGGAAAGAGAGAGAGAGTGTGTGTGTGTTCACATCAGGGGAGAGAGGCAGAGGGAGAAAAAAATCTTAAGTGGACTCCAACCTGAGTGTAGAGCCGGACACAGAGCTTGATCTCAAACCCTGAGATCACGACCTGAGCTGAGACGAAGAGTTAGATGCTTAACCAATCGCACCACCCGAGGGTTCCCAGTATTTTGTAATCTTGTCTATATTTTCAATAAACCTTACATTTATCTATGTTCTAATATGTTCTAAAACACAATAACAACCATTACCTTCCTTAATGTTCACCAAAGACTTGGAAAGTAGATTTAAACTTCTTCATAATCAAGATGTGGTATTGCCAAAGTTGGCCCTGGGATCTCAGAACAGTCAGTCTCTCTGAGTTTCCATATTAGTTATAAAAAGGCAGATTTTCACGTCATTGAAAATTCAGAAATTTTAGTCATTTTTAGTAACCATGCCTAGAAATGATTGGTTTTTTTTTTTGTACTAATTGTGTGTTTTGTGTGTTTATCCAAGTATGATGAAGAGAGAAGAAAGTAACACATATTCAAAACAATACTTGGAAAAATGCATTAACAATCAGAAACCTTCCAAACCAGATGGTGCCATTACTAATAACTAAAGAAAAATGGCTGAATGGGGGTACCTGGCTAGCTCAGCAGAAAGAGCATGTGACTCTTTTTTTTTTTTTTAAAGATTTTATCTATTTATTCATGAGAGACACAGAGAGAGAGAGGCAGAGACACAGGCAGAGGGAGAAGCAGGCTCCATGCAGGGAGCCTGACGTGGGACTCGATCTGGGGTCTCCAGGATCAGGCCCTGGGCTGAAGGTGACGCTAAACTGCTGAGCCACCTGGACTGCCTGAACATCTGACTCTTGATCTTGGAGTAGAGGGGTCAAGCTCCACACTGGGGGTAGAGATTATTAAAAAATAAAAATGAAATATGAAAAAAAAGAAAAAAGGAAGAAGAAGAAAATGCCTGGAGAAATCCCAACAAGAAGATGTAAAGAGAACTTAAGAGAGCAGGGTTGGGAGCGGGGGGGGGGGGGGGGGGGGGGGAGCAGTGGGTGGACTTTGGCTAAAATTTCCAGATGGCTACACAGTTAGAAAATGTATACTAATGGACAACTGATGTCAATGCCATAATGACTGACTTTGATCAATTCCATCTTTAGCAGAGGAAAAGTTCTGATTTTCTAAGGACTAGGAAGGTAAAAACCTTAACATCTGTTTGCTAATATATTCATATTTGAAGTTGATTCAGGGTTATGTGTAAATGTAACAGAGAAGTATAATTTACTGAATAAAAAACAGGCATTGTTATTGGGTTTTTTTCTGTTTTATTAAACTATTTAGAAAAGGTAATTTAACCACAAATATGTAGCAGTAACGTTAAGCTGCAGCCTTTTGAGGTCAAATTTAATTAATTAGTAGAGTATCTTCCTAAGTAATGAGATCGTTTTGTTTTGAATTTACTTATCATATTATTTTAATAAACATACAATAAAAAGGCTAAAGAACAATATTTTTTTAAAAAAACAAAAAGAACAGCCAGGAAAAATCAGAGGCTTCAGATAAACAATATATCACTAGGCAATCAATTACCTACTTTTATGAACAAAAACAATAGCTTTTATTTCTGCAGAAATAATAGTTCTACAGAAAAGCCACTTACAGCTTATGTGCAAAATACCTTTGAAAAGCTAGTGCCACTAGGTTTGTTATCTTAAGCAGTTGCTGGGGTGAATTTCAGACCCAAAAAAGTATATCATTCTAGCTCTTAGCAAATCGATTTACTAATCCACCCAAGACTCTATCAATCCTGAAGCCAATCTTTCTACCTATCACCAAAAACCAGGGATCCATCCCCATTCATAAGATCATTAGACATGTCAAATAAATTGAAGGTCCTATTCAAATCCCAGCTCCCTGCCAGTTTTCATCTCCGTCTCCATCGTTCACACCGTAAGCTACTTAAATTGAACAAAGCCTGTTGGGTAAGATCTGCTGAACTTTCCACCCTCTCTCCTGAGCCAATGGAAGGTGACAAGCATTGTGCCTGCCAGTCAGTATGTCAAAACAAAATGCCCATCAATACTGATTCTGTTGTGCCAGGGTGGGCCTTAGGACTAGATTTCACTAAAAGATAGAGACGTTTTATGAGTTAGTTCTTGTAAACCTGAGCTTGGAAAGCTCCTTATATGTCTAAATTAACTAAGATAGAGAGCAGTGGATGTATTCTTTTATTTTACAAGAAATTTAAATAGGGCACCTGCAACATACAAGGTTCTGTGCTTGGCACTAAGGTTATGGAAATTTACAAAAGAGCAATGGTCTGTGCCCATTGATGCTGATAGAATAAGCAACATCAGCCTTCACTGTGAGCTTTCAGGACTCTAGATAATTCATGAGACTAGTAATGAGGTTATGAATAAAATTTTATGTAAGCTTTATTTACGTTGTACATTAGAAAGTAGAAGACAAATTAGTCCTGTACAAAATAAAAATCTGTTCCTTTCTCTCCAGATTCTTTACTATTTTAGAGGGGGCTTCAGGGGAGCGCAGAAAAAAATACCAGACTCTAAATAAAGTATTAAATCCAAGAAAAAAGAAAAACAAAAAGGAAAGAAAAGACTCCTAAATTTCAGGAAGTTTATTAGTCTCATATTAGGAACTTACATGCTTGTGGGTAAAGTCATTATTATTATTATTATTATTATATGGAGTTTCATAATTTATATACAAAACCACCAAATTATAGTATCATAATAATATATGACTGACTGACTTCGTAAAGCATGTCTAACATATTTTTTAAAGAGATGTGTGGGGGGGGACATGATGGGGGAAAATCAGCAGAGGGAGAGGGAGAGAAAGGGGGTAGAGGGGAGAAAGAGAAAGAGAATCTTGGGATCCCTGGGTGGCGCAGCGGTTTGGCGCCTGCCTTTGGCCCAGGGCGCGATCCTGGAGACCCAGGATCGAATCCCACGTCGGGCTCCCGGTGCATGGAGCCTGCTTCTCCCTCTGCCTATGTCTCTGCCTCTCTCTCTTTCTCTCTCTGTGACTATCATAAATAAATAAAAATTTAAAAAATTAAAAAAATAAATAAAGAGGATCTTAAGCAGGCCTCACACCCAGCATGGAGCCCAACTGGAGGCTGGATCTCACAACCCTGCGATCAAGACCTGAGCTGAAACCAAGAGTCGGATGCTTAATCAACTGAGTCACTCAGGCACTCCATAGCCTGAACATTCTTAGTTCATAAAGATAAAGGCAGACACAGTGAGCGGTAACACAAAAAACTCTAGGACTGAGATTAAACACCCTGGATGTGAAACCCTATATGATCATCAATTCTTGCCCACCAGTAAATTTTGAAAACCAAAATAGTGAGTTTTGTTTTGTTATGTTTTGTGTTTTTGCAGGAGAGTGTAGTTTACACAAATGGTGTAGTTAGTACACAGATGAATACAATTTTGAGCTTCTTTTGAAAAAGCTGGAAGTTCTGACTAATGTTGGCTTATATTCCCAAATGTCAACAATCCGAAAAGCATTTTAGATAATTTGTACCTTTCCCTTCACGTCACATGGCTGGTCCCCAGAGAACCTAAGTTTATCCCAAATGTATGTTCTATAGAGCTGTAATGGTTACAATAGGAGAAAAAGGTAGAACCAAAATGTCCATCAATGAGGCATTGCTAAAATAAATTATGTCACACACCATAAAAAGAAGCAAAAATTTATCAACCTACTGTGTGATACTCAATTAGGTTAAACAGAAGCCCAAAGTCACAGAGCTCATAAGTAGCAGTGACAAGATTTGAACTCCCAGCAATCTGGCTCAAAGCCTCAGTGAAGCAGCATTTAATATCGTGATGCAGACAGCTACTTACTGACAATGGACAACTTCCATCATCTACTAAGTGGGAATGATCCTATAAAATTAGGTAGTGCATAATGGCATTTCTAAAGAGTATAGTATGTATTTGCAAGAGAAACATGCCCTTTCTTCTTTGCTCATGTGTTGTTTGAATTATTTTATAAGGAACATAAACTACTTTGATAATCAAAAGACCATGAAACTATTTGCATGCAATTTGAGAAAAAATTATTTTTTATGTTCTCATATGCTGTTTTTGTACCTGCTTCTGCTTAGAAAAAATAAGGTCTTAGAAATGAGATTAAATTACTCATTGTCCCGTTATTTTCTTCCCCAATCTTAAAGTTAAATCTGCTAATTGTGAAAAATTTGTAGAATGCACCAAGGTCCAAGCAAGAAAACTAGATTTTTATTTTTGAAGGAGAGAGGAATTTTTCAAAATATGGAAAATACTCATAATAGGTGAAGTGACTGAAGTAGGCTATGATTCACTTCAATACTAACTATACTTTTACCTTCCTCCTCCTGCCAAATATTAAAAAAAAAAAAAAAACCCAGATCAAAATGGTAACAGAGATCATTCTGAGATCACATGAATGTTGTACCTAATCTCAGACCACTAAAATCCTTAAAACTCAGTGTTAGGCTCTGAGATTTCATTCGCAATGACTCTCTTAACTCATTTTTCTTATCTTGAGAATAAGAGATACTGGTTACTAACTGCTGTTTTTATGGAAAGATGTTTCTAAGTCGTGATGATTAAATGATGCAGTTTACCGAGGTCTCTAAGTATACACAGTGGGTACCTTTTGAAGAACTACCTAACCTTATTTTCCTAGGAATTGTTTTGATAGAAAAACTATGGGGGAGTATCTTTTACTTCTTGACACCTAATGAAGGAGGTCCCCAGAGGGACTGAGGGAATGTGATTTTGAAAATCTCTTCTCAATTATGTGGCCAGGGTGCTATGCCCCAGCTGTAACCAGTTTCTTCATTAGAGTCAGCTTCTATAGGTCCTGATTCCACTCTGTGCACCAAAAGACTAAGGGGATTCCTTTTTCTATGAGAATCCCTTTGAAAATATCAAGACCTACTCTATCAGACTCTACCTGCACACCATGATTCATGCCAATCATCTGCTCTCCAGATGAGGCAGGCTCAAGTGCCAGGATCAATCAATCCAGTGTGTCTTCAAGATCTGATGCTTCCTCTCCCCTGTCCGTACCCTCGTTCACATGGTATCTGGGGCCTCCTTCATCCCTGGTTAGTGTCGCATCCAACCCTCAGGGAAAACTTCCAATCCATCTTACTCCAAATGAGGAGTGGATCTGATGAGTTTTATTAATGCGTGCAACAGATATAAAAACTCTTATATTTTGCTTTTTCCCTTCTGTTCGCATTTGAAGAGGCAACAATATCTGAACTCAAATGGGGGAACTTGAGACATATTCGACATTGACTTGGCCTCAATCAGTCGAAGAGATGAGTCTACTGGAAAGAGGAGGACATTCCCCAGAGTCTACAGATCATCTATTATTTGATTCCAAATCCAGTTCCTGTGTGAATCATGGGATTTTAGTAAAACACTGGAACTTTGAGCACTGTGGAGAGGCATAGCATTCACGTGAAGAATATAGAGCATTTTATTTGAGCATGGAAAAGCAGAATGAGTGTTTTTGTTTTGTTTTGTTTCCAGTTGGCAATAATGAGTGAAAATTACATAAATTCGATTTTAGAAAACTTTTAAAAATGCCTGCTTGATTTTAAAGTAACTTCTGGTTATGATTCATCCTGCTGGTCTCTTAGGTGTCATGAAGTCAAAGCACTTATTTGTTTTCTTCACTATGAAATTCCCAAATCCTAATCACAGTGCCTGGTTCTCAGTGATTACAGAGTCAGGCACTGGCCTGGTGGGGTGAAGGTGGGGCAGAGGAATTTGGCGACTTCATAAACATTTATGTATAGGCACTAGAGAACCTTCTAGTGAATGAATCTGCAGAAGGAGCAAGGCAGCAAATAACTTTGTGGGCTCCTGCCTTATGAATGAAACTGATAATCTCAATCTAAAATTCCCAAAGGCATGCCTTTTAACTCTGCTACAGTAATTGGTCATGTACATATTAACAGCTCTCAAAAACCTGGACCTCATTGACTAATTGGAACAATCTGTCTTGATATGTAGATGTAATGGTTGTTAATATAAGAGCTACACTCTGGAAGAACAGGCCTTAAAAAGAACATTTTTGTGAGCTGCACGACTAACCCCTCAGCCTCACAGCATGAAGCAACAGGATGATTGTGTTTGTTTGGGAGTAACTCATTTATTTGGGTCTTTCACATCCTTAATAGGAGAGGTAGTTTTAGGGGAGGATTTGCTTCTTTAAACATCCTTTTTATGAATGAAGTACATGTTTTCCTTCTCAGGATTTAGAACCCCTTAAACCCTTTAAAACCACTGAGACAAGAAGATGAAGATATAATAGGGCAATACTGGTTTCTTCATACATATCACTCACTGCTTACTCTTATGGGACTGCAGCCATCAGCAGTGAGATTCAGCAGCCAACAAGACAGACAGGCCCCCTCCCCTCCAGAAGCTGATGGGCAGTGTACGCGGGTGGGGAGGGGGAGGCAAATTAATAAACAAGTAAACAAATTGATAAGTAATTTCAAAAAGTGATGGGTGCCATGAACAAAACGAAGCTGGGAAATAGGAAACAAAAAGGGCTGAGTTAAGAGGAGAGAGAGTGGAATGTCACCATGGGTAGGACTTAGAAAGGAATGAGCCACACAAGAAGGGATAATCAGGGAAAGAACTTTCTAGACCCAGTGAAAACAAGGCATGGAGGTTGAGGGGTGGGAGCAGGAGGAGCCACATCTGGTAAGGCCTGGTAGAGCAAAGTAGACCTTTGGATTTATCCAACATATGACCTAAAAAGCACTGGAAGATTTATTTTTTTTTTCTCTTTCTTTCTTTCTTTCTTTCTTTCTTTCTTTCTTTCTTTCTTTCTTTCTTTCTTTCTTTCTCTCTTTTCTTTCTTTCCTTCCTTCCTTTCTTTCTTTCAAGAATTTATTTATTTATTCATGTGAGACACACAGAGAGAGTGGCAGAGACACAGGCAAAGGGACAAGCAGGCTCCATGCAGGGAGCCCGATGAGGGACTCAGGGTCCTGGGATTGAGCCAAAGGCAGAGATTGAGCCACCCAGGTGCCCCTGGAAGATTTCTTTAAAACAAAGGAAAAACATAATGTGCTGCAAGTGTTTCAAAGAACACTCTGGTTACTAGATAAGGAGTGGATGGTGAGGGGCAAGAGAGAGCTCTCAGGAACCTATAGCAGCAAAGGCCAGCACAGTCATGGCTTGAACCAGGATGGAAATAGTAGCAAAGAAGAGAAACAGATGAATTGAAGATACGCTGCCTAATGTAAGTAGAGGATCCAGACACAATACTAACAGCTAACTCTTAGTCTGTGCCAGGAACTGCTTGAAGCACTTATACCTATTAATTCAAAGTAAGCCTTCCCAAAGGGGGTTTGTTTATTACTGTTGTGTTTCACCGTGTCACCATGGGATATTCTTTTGTTTCTTAAAAGATTTATTCATTTATTTTAGGGGGTAGGGGGGTGAGGGATAGAGAGAAAGAGAGAGGAGAGTTGTGGGAGAGGCAGAGGGAGAGAATCTTCAGACTCGCCACTAAGCACAGAGCCTGACGTGTGGCTGGATCCGAGGACCCATGATATCATGACCCGAGCCAAAACCAAGAGCTGGACCCTCAACCAACTGCCAGGTAGTCGCTCCAACATTCTTCTGTAGTGTACAAGAGATAGTATGTAATCAAACCTGGTATATAATCCATATAACACAAATAAAATTTAAATATTACATCATCAATTTAAAAGAACTTTTTAAAAATTAAACAAAATGCTATAAAATATTAGAGACTTGTCACTTATCCATGATTTTTTATCCTAAAATTGCTTTCCTTTTTAAACCAGGAAATACAAACTTTATCACTAGAGATAAGCATATCTTGTCTCTCTTGATTAGCATATTCCTCCTTCAAAATAATCAGAATTCCATCTCTTCCTCTATATCCATCTCTAAGGCAGGCCACCATCACCTCTCTTGAAATATCATAATCACCTTCTGACTTCACTATCCACAGGTGTTTCCTGTGGTTATGTGCAGCCAAAAGGATCCTTCTAAAATGTAAGCCAGAAAATGTCCACTCTCTGCTGGGGACATTCCAAGGACTTTCTGTCTCATCTGGAGTAAAAGTCACAGAGCTGCCCATGGTCCACCGGGACTCTCATCACCAGGACCCCAAATATTTTGCTGACTGTATTTCTATTGCTCTGCCTTTTGCTTGCTCAAAGGTGCAGGGCAGGCTTCTGCCTCAGGTCCTTAGCACCCATTGAAATGAAATGCTAGGGCATTCCATGTCCTACACAGAGAAGGCTCTGTTAATCAACTGAATGAACACTGCTGATCATTTAGAAATGAAAGAAGAGAGTAATAACATAATTTAAACATTTTATATAGTATCAAGGCATGAAAAAGAGCTCCCCACTTAACTGTGTGAGGCAGGATTTCCTCCAAGTGGGAAATTCTCCTTATCATTAGCCTCTCAGAATAGTGAGAGAGAGAGAGAGAGAGAGAGAGAGAGAGGAAGAGGAGGAAAAAGAGATTCATGGTCAACTAAGTTTGGGAGATTCCTGGTTATATGAAAAGTAAACAAGTTTCTCTGTTGGAGTATTTCTTAATGATTTTACTATCTTAGCCCATGATCAACTTATAAGAGAAAGGCAGCGTTTCCTAAATGTATCTGATGACATATAATTTTGTGCACAGCATTTAGACCAACCAACAGAACCTGTACCAGGGGCTACTGCATATATGATTATGATGCTTCAGGCCACTTTTACCTTACCAATAAATAAATATGAATAAATAAAGTGATTAGAGAGAGAGACAGAGACAGGACTGGAGCAAATTTAGAGGCAGAAACAGGCTGAAAAATGTCAGGAGGTAATCAGATAAATTTTCTTACACTGTGGCCTTCCTTGATCAGGGAATGGTGAACACTGAGGCTTACAGTAAGAAGATTCTCTGAAACACTGAACTTTATAAATTAATGCAGTAAAGGTTTAAATAGGGAGATTCAGAAATCAAAGCTCTATCTATATAGTAAGAGCTGGGATTTAGGAGTCATTTTACTATTAACCCACATATCTTTCTTGTATTAACCTGAGTTTTAAAGCCCTGTCTTATAAGACATCCTCAAACATTCAAGAGATGAAATTTATATTTTTAAGTAAAATAAGACTTTTGGTGAATTTTCCCAGCTGGTCTCCATATATGGCAATAAATGTGGGATCCCTGGGTGGCGCAGCGGTTTGGCGCCTGCCTTTGGCCCAGGGCGCGATCCTGGAGACCCGGGATCGAATCCCACATCGGGCTCCCGGTGCATGGAGCCTGCTTCTCCCTCTGCCTGTGTCTCTGCCACCCCCCCCCCCTCTCTCTGTGACTATCATAAATAAATAAAAATTTTTAAAAATGTACCCAAAGCAATAACTGTGCTCAATACAGGGCCAGGCCATGAAACCAGGGAGGGAAGCTTCAGGAGTTTCCTCTCCCTTCTATTAAAGGGCCAGGTGGGGGAACTATGAAATTCTATGCTGGGGATTTAAAGGGAAGAAAGAAAATAGACTTTCTTTCAATCTTGACTTCTTTCTATTCCTTATAAATCTTCCTCACTGTTCTTTCTGAGTGGCAGTGGCACTAAAGAACTTGCTAAAGGCTTTAGATTTAAGATGGCTTGAAACCTTACTGCTCAAATTTTGACAGGACAGGAAAAAAAAAAAGTGGGGGGGAGGCAGTGGGGGAGTGTTTCTCTGAGCCCTATGCCCATAAATCCTCCTGACCTGAACTTACAATACATCTGATCTGACCGCCTGAGGTCTCTACCTTCCATGCACAAAGGTCTCCCCGAGCCAGTTTTATTTGAGTTCCTCAGCTTAGAAATAGATTCTGAGAAGAACAGTGTTCAAAGCCCTGGGAACAAATGTTGTATAAATAAATAAATAAATAAGGGGGAAATACTGAAAGCTTATAACGAAAAAACCTGCATCACATCTAGGTGAAGACTTTCAACAACTAGGTCAGAACGCAATACCAAGCTAAACCGTATATATTTTTTGGTGGGGAAAGAGAAAATGTGTAAATTACCACAAATTCAGCATAAAAATTTCTCCTAAAGAATTTGTTAGGCCTTTGGCTAGATTATCATCTAAATTCCCTGAGTGTGGTCTGGAGCCTGTTTCAAGTAGGGTATGCAGCACTAAGCATTTGAAAATTAGCCAGTCTGAAAAAAAAAAAAAAGAAAATTGGCCAGTCTGAATCTAGATGTGCTGTTAACATAAAATACACATGGGATTGCAAAGATAGTACAAAAAACCAATGTCAAATAGCTCAATAATAATTGTTTAAAATTGATTACATGTTGAAATAGTAATATTTTGACATATTAGGGTAAAAATCATAGATTGTTAAAATAAATAGAAATTTAATTGATTTTATAACAATTATTTACCACAAATTGTATAAAATAAAATAAAATAAATTATTCAGATAAGTAAAATCATTTGTTTCTTTTTATCTCTTTTAATGTGGCTACCAAAAATTTTAAAAGTACAATGAATGGCTTACATTTTATTTCCTATCAGGCTGCTCTACATGGGTAATAATAAAAAGACAGAAGTGGTCAATCCTGACAAAATATGTAGTGTTTCCTATAGACATCTCTAGGCAAAGACCTGATAGCATTTCCAGTTCCTCTCACCTCTCCTGTCTCTAAGTTTTACTACTGGTTCAGGTACTCTGAACACAGGAAGTCCTTTGATTCTTTTTCATTTCCTGTTATATAATAAATAGTGGTTAATATTCCAACAAAATTATTTCTACTACATCAGTGATTCTAAAAACAACCTAAAGCAATGACAAGAAAAATACGGAAGGGACTTTATCAAATAAAAACAATGCTAGTTGAGATTTTGTAGACCCCGAAGCCTAGATTCTGAAGTCCAAACAGTAAATTTCAGTCAAGCCACTTACCTTCTCAGAAGCTCAGCTGTCCCAAACTTAGGTCACTTATACACTTACCTCTCTCATAAGGTAAATGAGAGGATTAAATGGGGTAACATCTAGAATGTTCCCAACACAGACAATGCTTATAAACCACCACCACCAACAACCACCAGAACCACCTCCAACACCATCACCACCACCCATCAGCCTTCTTTTTCTTTGTCTGAGGGCTCCCCTGGGGTCATCAAGTTTCTAGATTGAAATTATCTCCATTTAACTGGGTTTCTGTCCACACGGTCATCTGCTTTTCTGGGATTCTCAGTACAATCCAACCAGGTATCTGCATACCACATGTCAGTGACAGACGATCCACTTCCTTTTTTTTTTTTTTTTTAAAGATTTATTTGAGAGACAGAGCATGACTGGGAGGAGGGGCAGAGGGAGAAGTAAAGAGAGAATCCCAAGCTGACTCCGCACACAGCATGGAGCCCCATGTGACCCGGAGGTCAGGACCTGAGCCCAAACCAAGAGTCAGGCATTTAACCAAATGTGCCACGTAGGTGCCCCTCCAATTTTTACAAGGAATATGGAATAGAAAAGGACAGGAGAAAGTTATATATCATTTCCAAAAGAGTGATGTTGCTAACATAAACTGAGGAGATAACGGGACACTGGTTTTATACAAGTCTGAAAAAAAAAAAAACTGAGTTAAATACAAGTAAACAGATTTCTTTGGTGGAGAAGAAGCCTTTAACACTGGCCAATTTATAAAATACATCTTCAAGAAGGCATAGAAATAGAAGGGATTCCCGGGTGGCTCAGTGGTTTAGTACCTGCCTTTGGCCCGGGGCATGATCCTGGAATCCTGGGATCGGGTCCCACCCACATCAGGCTCCCTGCATGGAGCCTGCTTCTCCCTCTGCCTCTCTCTCTATCTCTCATGAATAAATAAATAAAATCTTAAAAAAAAAAGAAAGAAATAGAAATTTATTTCTAGCAGAAAAAAAAAAAGGAATCCATAGAGGAGTGCTAGCCAACCTAAACATGTTATTTGTGCTCTAGAAGATCACACTATGGAAGCCAGGGATTGAAATGGGGGCTCAGATTCGGTGGACGGGCCCACATCAGAGTTGTGTAGTAGCCTGTCATATTTGCATGAATGTAGAGAGTTGACACCATGGGAGGCCTCCATGGGTGCCACAAGTGCATGAGCTCACCTGGGAGAAGGAAAGCGGATGCAAGTCACCCGGAACATAAGGTAGGAGTCCAAGAGAAAGATACTTATCTAACCAGAATGTAACAGAAACATTGGAAGAACCAAGATCAATTCACAGAATGAAAGGTGTTAACGCCAGCCTAACTCCAGGCAGGAAGATGGGAGCTGGGCAGACAGGAGGGAAGACAGCATCAAGTCAAAGTAACACACTCAAAGATGCGGATACTGATAACAACTGCCGGCCTACGCAGGCTATTAAAGTGGGAAAGAATCACAGAGCAAGGCCCGCCTAAAACAAGTAAATTCTTGCCCTCTGAACAAAACTTAATGCTAAGAATGTAATACACCGCCATCAGTTCCGGTACATACTGGGGACAAATAATTCAACACCTTCATGTCATGGTTGCAACTAACCCATTCTCTTAGGAACCTAAACCAGTGGAGCCATGCTACAAATTCAGTTTTTAAAACACAGGTCCAGGGGGATCCCTGGGTGGCTCAGCGGTTTAGCGCCTGCCTTTGGCCCAGGGCACAGTCCTGGAGTCCCAGGATCCAGTCCCGCATCGGGCTCCTGGCATGGAGCCTGCTTCTCCCTCTGCCTGTGTCTCTGCCTCTCTTTCTCTCTCTATGTCTATCATGAATAAATAAATAAAAATCTTTAAAAAATAAATAAATAAAAATAAAACACAGGTCCATAAATTCTTTATCAGTGATTATGAAATCTCAGAAGCTTTCAAGACCAAAGGTATCTTGTTATTATTGTTATTTATGGGCAAAAACTAATTTGGTGGTAAAACGATGTGAAGAAATGTGAGGCTACTTTGAATACTGAGATATCCCACTTACCGTGAATATTCATCTACATGTTGCAGGATTATTAATGCATTCAAGGAGTAGAGACCTCGCTATGTGTCCTCAGTAATATGTATAGCATATGCATCACAATACCTTTCCAGAAAAATTCCTGAATTCTGAAATTTTGGGCCTCATAAGTTTCAGCTAACGGATTACAGAACTGTACCATATGGTAATGTGTACCTGGTGTATATTAGGAAAAATGCCTTTGCTTCTATTCACTTGCTAGGATGCTCTAAACAGAGCTGAAATGAACCAGCTGTGAGTTTCACTGGAAAGGGCACACACAATCAATTTGGATCATTTAAGCTTATTGAAGACTTCAACTCATAAAGTACCAATAAGTCTGAATCAACAACTCCTGCGATCTCTTATGGTAATAAACAAGATTTTAATTACCTTAGACAACAAATATGCAATGAGCCTCCACTTTAATGGAGCTATCAAAGGTTTTATCTGGAGATTTCTCTTTGCATTAACTCCAACTTCAGTTATTAGTGGAAACACTGCATGATTCAATCCTATTAGTGTTACATGAACCTTTGTTTAAATTACCAATCACAGAAGAAGGAATGAGCAGGGACAGAGAGAAAACCTAGGGTAGACGCTGCCATAGACAACTGTGGTTGCAGAGGTAATACAAAGCTGAATGAAAAGCCATGGAAGAACTGGAACAGGACACATAACTGTTTCAATCACTGGAATGTTCTGAGCACTTCACGGATTCTTAACCATATCTCCAAAATCCTTTTTGCCATGTAAAGTAATATATATATTCATGAGTTTCAGGGATGAGAGAGTAAACATTTTTTTTTGGGGGGGGGCACTGTCTTGTCTATCAAAATGCCAATGATCTCTTTCTACTCCTTCAACTTACCAAGATCTCCTGCTTCAGGGCCTTAGCATGACCCTGTTCTATTGGCAGGCTCCAACTCATCTCTTTCCCCTTAATAAATATCACTTAATAAATATAGCTTCATAAATTATCTGTCTGGAGGTCTTCTATATCTCATGACAAAATATCCCTCTTCTTCAGAGACGGTATCACAACTGATACAACACGGCTCTATTTATGTGACTGTTTGCTTAATTTCTGTGTCATTACCAGAGAGTAAATACCTTAAGGGTAGGGACACTGTCTTTCTGGGTCACCTTTATAACCCAGTGCCTACATGACAGGAGGAACTCAAGAAAAATTTGCTGCTAGGCAAGGAACAAAAAGCTGCATAAAATAGAAAGTGAGAGTATCTGAGCATCTAAATTGTGTCTAAACTCCTAGGTGTGGCACTGTAATCTGCTTCTGACTGTGTCTCCTAACTTAAACTGAGCTGTAATGAAAGCTGGCTATTGAAGGGCATTTATTTTGTTTTATAAGGCCATTTATTTTTCTATTAGACAGGATGTTTTTAAGTGTAGGAACTCCAAAAACAAGCCCAGGATTCCAGACAGGAAAATGTGGGGAGGTCCGATCTCTGGATGTGTACAAAGTTGTAGGTGACATCAAGGAATTCCCGGGGAGCAGAAAAACCTACAAAGTTGGTTTTGTTGCAACTGACCCTCAGAGAGCAGGTTCAGATTCTTGCGGGGCATATGCTTACAGAGCAGCCTGCAGAGCTGAATTCAATACCCGAGGTTATGACAAAACCTCAAATGGAACCTAAAGGAATCAAGCCCAGCAATGCTCTTACCCATCAAGTGAGGTTCATTTCCTCTCTAAAACCCACAAGAACATAGAACAACCTCTCAAGCAGTGAGTCCTCAGGATGAAACAGACTTAGAATGATGCCACACAGGTAAAGAAAGGCTCGATTCCAACTAAACATACCACTTTCTCTGCTCTGGAATCTCATAACAGTGACATTTGGGGCAGATAATTTGTCTGGGGGCTGCCCTATGAATTGAATGTTTAACAGCATCCCTGGCATCTCTGATCACTGGATTCTAGTAGCATATCACTGAGCCTAATGGTAACAGATGACAATGTCCCCAGACAATGCATAATGTTCCCATGGGTGGGGAACACTGTTTGTAGTTGAGAACCAGTGCTACATTCTACCGATCCCAGGGCAATCTTCAACCATGACTCTTCTCCAACTCTGTATATGAGACAAATAATGTCACCAGTGCTGATAAATGACCCCATGATAAATTACAATTTCTTACTTTCATATTTTTAAAGATTTATTTTTTATAGAGAGAGCTCAGCAAGGAACCTGACCTGGGGCTGGATCCCATGACCCTGAGATCACAACCTAGGCCAAAATCAAGGATGGTGGGCTCGACCAACTGAGCTATCCAGGCGCCCCTTCTTACTTTCATTTAAATTTCTTAGAAAACAACCTGTTATATGGAATGAAATAAACCAAGTCTGAGATGTTCAAAGTGTAAGAACATCGGGGAGAGTTCATGTTGATAAAGAGCTCAAACAAAGCAATTTAACATAAAATATTACAGACATGTTTGGGGCAAAAGTGAGCAACTTTCCTTGCATATTTTAAAGTTAAATCTAATCCCATTACCTTTGATCTCTGAAATTCAAGTTCCTCCAAATATATCCACTAAGTAATTTAACATGTTTATCACATTAAAAAAAAAAAAACAAGCTACAAACCAGATGGGCCTCGATGAGGAACCCAATTAATACAGGCAGCCTTACCATCTGACATTACTTAAAAGAAATGAATTCAAACAACTTGGTTGAACAATAATTCTGTGCATTGTAGCTGCCATTTCTAATTAGCTTCTGAATTTCAGGGCACTCTCTGAGTAAAAGAAAACTGAAATATTCATTTAAAGTAGGGATTTTTAAAAAAGAACATGCATCTAGTCTATGCATTTTTCCAAATATGAATGGAATACGAGGAGACAGGCCATCTCCACATTAAGGGATGTGATTAAGAATGAGGCAAAAGTTCCACATTCCCATCTCTAGAGCTCTTCTTTACCAAGGTAGCTGCCAAAATAAGTTTTCAGTCTTTCAAAGCACAGGTCTTTTGTCTGAACAACACTAGTGGAACAAATGGCAGTGCAATTCTAAGATAAAGAGGCTTTCAAGAAAAACTAGCTGGACACAAGACTATCCCTTCAACTCACACCGCGAATGGGAACCAGTCAGCAAGAACAGAAGGGAAACCCCAAACTTCTAAAAGGACAATACAATTTTGCTTCTAGGAATCACATTTTCCAAGTACAAATAAAGCCAAGATCTCTAAGAAATGACTCATTCAGTATAAAAGAAGGAAGAGAGCCCATTAAAAAGAAACCCTACTCAGGAGACCTTGAACTAGTATGATTAGTAGAGAGAGATCCACAGATAGGAAAATCTTAATTCTGAGAATCTGTCAGCTGAACAAGAGAAAAATATGAAGTATTTTCTCAGAAGAGTTATCTCTGATTTCTCTAGCAATCACAAATAAGAAATAAATTTATATATGAATAGAAGCATCTGTAAACAAAGAAAGACTACTAATTTTCTCATCTTATAGGGATTCTTCACTTCTGGTTCAAGGATGCCCTAAAGGTTCCATAAATGGGCTGGAGTGCAAATCAGTGTGTACACCCGTGTACTTTCCCTTTACGGAGGTGGGTCTCGAGGATTCATCAGACTATGAAGGTATGTCAGGACTTAAGAGAAGTTATAAAATTTTAAGAGCTGTCATTCCATATTTAAGCCCAATCAGAGGCTTGAATGCATGCCCATCCAGTTCTTCCTCAAAGTTGTAAAGTTTAGGGATCCCTGGGTGGCGCAGCGGTTTGGCGCCTGCCTTTGGCCCAGGGCGCGATCCTGGAGACCCGGGATCAAATCCCACGTCGGGCTCCCGGTGCATGGAGCCTGCTTCTCCCTCTGCCTATGTCTCTGCCTCTCTCTCTCTCTCTGTGTGACTAACATAAATAAATAAAAATTAAAAAAAAAAAAGTTGTAAAGTTTACCACACAGAGAACCAAACAATCAACAAACCTGTGTGCCCCAACAAAAGAATATCCTTATCTTGATCATGATGAGAGGTAAAAATAAGGTTAGCAATGCAAGGGGTGTATTGCCCCCAGCTAACATTAATGAAGGAGTTTGGACACTTGCTCTCTCCCCCACCCTCACCAAAAAGATACAAACCATCAACTGTACCCACGTCTTTCTTCTGTCTAGCAGCATGGATCTATGAGAAAATTGACACAGGAAAAGCAAAATGTCACCATTGATCCCAGCAATGTTAACTGAGAGTCATACCACCAGTGGCCATTGCCTCTTTCTCGACAGCTGGCCGGGCAAACAAACCTTGCAACAGCTTCCCCACTGAGAGAAGGTTCTGAGATGCCTCTTCATTTATCAACTAGCTTTTCTCTTTTCTAAAGGGTGAAAACAGTCATCTGAGTTTCATACAGAATTTCACCTTTAGAAAGTAGGACTTCTGATATAGACAGAGTAAAGAAATTGTGTCACATGAAAGAAATGGCTGAAAATCCTTGGTCAAGGGTGAGTCTTACTGAAACCATGATGATGCTCATGACTTCCCCATGCTTCTCCAGTTAAACAAAGCTGAGAAGCTTGAGGAGGAACATATACCTGTCAGGCTGTGTATAAAAGATTTTAAAAGGAGACAAAGGTATGGATGGTACAAATTTGATTTTTGCAAAATCACTGGCAGTAAAGACGAAGCATCTCATGAATGTGAAGACACAAAGCAGGGCTACACTAGACATCTCGCCTTGTTCTCACCTCCACAGGAAAGCGCCTCCCATTGATGCTGTGTTCAGAGCCTGCAGAGCCATTGCTGTGGCCCCAGTGAAATTCCACCTTCTCGGCTTTGAATCTGCCAGGCAGGCCAGCACCGCTGACAAAATAGTCGTCCTTTAGAAGTATGGCAACTGTATAAAATGGAAGGGAAGGGGAACAAAGTGAGTTTCAAAACAAAAACTTGAATGACTTCTTCCTTTGCTTCAAATAAAGTTCATGATTACATGATGTGAATTATTTCCTCACGTTCCTATTTAAAAAACAAGTCAAAAACACCAGTTTGAATAAATTAGCACAATCTAGCTACAAAATATTCTCAAGCACCAGTTCACTCTAAATCACGAAAATTCCCAGGGAATGATCTCAGAATTTATCCATTTCACAGATGGGGCGGAAAAAAAAAAAAAAGAATGGAGAAAGTAACAGAGTAAGATGCTCTGAATCAGGGTCCCCTAAGTCTGCTTGATGACCAGGAGTATCTCGAGAGGGAAATTTTTCTTTTTGTAAGCACCGACTCCTGGGACTACCCCAAGGTTCAAGGTCTGGAATGCCAGATATGAGGCAAGTTTCTTTGATTAGAAAGCTTAGGCAATGGGGAGCCCAGGTGGCTCAGCAGTTTAGCACCGCCTTCAGCCCAGGGCCTGATCCTAGAGACCGGGGATCAAGTCCCACATCGGGCTCCCCTGCATGGAGCCTGCTTCTCCCTCTGCCTGTGTCTCTGCCTCTCTCTCTCTCTCTCTCTCTCTCTCTGTCTCTCATTAATAAATAAAAATAAAATAAAAATCTTTTTAAAAAAAGGAAAAAAGAAAGCTTAGGCAAAGATGCCAGGAAATGAAATTTGCAGTTTCTTCCAATTCTAGGGCAAGATCAGTGGGCATACAGCCAGGTAGGGGTTGCATTCATAGTATCTGAAAATGATGCCCGGGAAAATTTTATTCATTAAGCCACTCAAATAATTGCAGATAACTAGATTTAATTTAATGCTCCATGTATAGGAAAATTTTACTTAGCACATCCAAAAGAACCCCTAATAATTCCATAATGTAGAGAATCTTAGTCAATTCCCTAACTTTTTTTTTAAAGACTTTTTTTTTTTAAGATTTTATTTATTTATTCATGAAAGACAGAGAGAGAGAGAGAGAGAGAGAGAGTGAGAAAGAAAGAGAGAGAGTGGCAGAGACATAGGCCGAGGTAGAAGCAGGCTCCCTGTAGGGAGCCCGACATGGGACTCGATCCTGGTTCCCCAGGATCACCCCCTGGGCTGAAGGCAGCACTAAATCACTGAGCCACCCAGACTACCCTAAACCCTAACTTTCAAAAACTTATTCCTCTTCCTTTAAACATGGGAAAGAGAAATTGAGAAAAAATAAGTCGGATTGATACAAGCATAGCAATTACTTTCCCAAAAGGAATACAGTATCCAAATGCATAACAAAGACATTTTATTTTATAAGTGATATATTCCCTTTTTTTGTTTGTTTGTTTGTTTTCTAAAGTGAATTCATGCATCTATTCAACAAACACTTATTGGCTGCTAAATATGGGTAAGATGTCAACCAATATACTTCATGGTTTGTGATCACCAGCCAAATCTGTGTAAACTACAGAAAAGCTCTTGTATCATAACTGTTTCTTCTTCCTAAAGAGATCCCAGTTCAAGCTTTAGAGAGAAATCCTGCATGAAAATTAGGTCTCCCTAAAAGATAGGGACTAGGCTAATGACCCATCTCTAAAATAGTGCAATTAGTTTCAGTACTGCTCTCTATAAAAAAAAGTATTAAAAGCAAGTAAAGGAATCCCCCACTTGTATAAATCCCTTTTTATTGCATTCAAAAGACAATTTTCTCCAATTTCTGAAAAATATACAGTGAAGGTGCAATTAGTGGGACAGCAAATTAAGAAATGAAACGAAGTCAAAGCAAGTGTTTCTTGTGCTGATTAAACATGACACGGTACTGTTTCACCTTTGCTGTGTGCTAAGCATGTTTTACCAGGGGTTGGCAAACATTCTCTGTGATGGGCAAGATAGTAAATATTTAAGTCTCTGTGGGTTGTAGGATCCGTGTTACAACAACCCAACCTAGTCTTTGTGGCACAGAGACAGCCCCACACAATACGTAAATGAATGTTCCAATAGAACTTGACCGAAACAGAAATAAGGATATAATTGTCAGATGTCACGGAATCTTATTCCCTCTTTGATTTTTTTTAAACCATTAAGAACACAGAAACAAGCAGGGGTTGTCATTTGTGATCCCTAAAATACAGTAGGATACTTTATAAAATGAAATCTATTAAACCAGTCATATGCCCTTAGTTCTAAAGCCAAAATACCTATGGATTAGCTCAGTAGTGTCTCAAATACTGTTGAGTACTCTCATCCTGTTATAAATTCTATACCTAACATTTTGCATCCAAAGGTTGAAGGCAAAGCATTTTGAGTGCATCTGTTACAATACACCCAGGGACTCAGCAGTATCTTATAAATATTTGATTTTACCTAAATCATTTATGTCTCTGTCAGGGGTCATTTTACTTGTTTTATATGAATAATTAAAAGCATAATTAGGGAACTGTACAATCTGAAACATTAATCTCATTTTTCATTTTACTGTATTCCTCACTAGAGCACACAGCATGCTATGTGTACCTGCTCCCCCCTTCTGAATGTGGCTTGTATTTTTGTTTACCTATAAAATTGGGAAGTTGGAACTTCCCGAGCTATCATGTAACCATATTCTGATGACCCCTGATGACACAGAGCTCTGTGAAAAGAGCATAAAGGCACTTCCTACAGAACACAGAATATAGTAAGAGCCAAGAGCTCAGAAGATGGACACAGCTGGGCTGGAGTCCAGTTCCGCTACCTCAGAGCAGTGTCACCTTGGGCAGGTTACCTCACTTCTTGCTATCTCAGTCTCCATTGCTGTTCACATGCCACTAACAGGGTCTAAATGGCAAGACTCTTTTGATGCCTGAAGGAAATAATGCACGGAAACCCCTTAACGAAGCAGTGCCAGAAACCCAGCAAGCACACATCCAAAGGAGGAGACTCGTGTCAGACTCATCTGTGGAGATATGGATGGAGCGGACGTCCAGTACAGAGGGGTGCCCACACAGGTATGACTCCTTTTTCAGATAGAGTGCCATTTTTAAAAGAAATTTTATTTACGTATTTGAGAGAGAGAGAGAGAGAGAGAGAGAGAGCACAAGCAGGGAGGAGGGGAGGCAGAGGGACAAGCAGACTCGCTGCTGAGCAGGGAGCCTGACACGGGACTCGATCCCAGGACCCTGAGATCATGACAGGAGCTGAAGGCAGACGCTTAACCGACTGAGCCACCCAGGCACCCCTCAAATTCCATTCTAAAGCATACTGACTTCTGCACAAAAGAGAGTGTCCTAGGACAGGGAAAACAGCAAGAATAGATGCGGCCCAAATACGTGAGAGAGATTGTTAAGTGCTGAGTAGATGCTCTGAATTCATTACAACACAGAGTAAAAAGGCATTTCCTTTTCTTGATCCTTTCTATGCTTTGGTCACATCAAGGAAAACTAAAAATCTCAATTGGGTGCTGATTTGCTCTCCAACACTTCCCTGATAGTCATTCATTTCCCCCCTGGCTCAAGAGTATTATGCTGAATAAAATAGCATCAGTAATTTTGATTTATTTTCATAGATCACAGACATACATGCTTATATTAGTCTATGTCAAATAGCACGGGTCTTTCCATTAAGGTGTTGGTAAAAAGTGTTCCTTTATAATCAATTCATTTAATTAAAATAAAGAGAGCCAGCTGAAAAATAAACAGTAAGCACATAATACTACAATAATAATAAAGAAAGCCACCATCCTGGGTGGCTCAGTCAGTTGAGCATTCCACTCTTGATCTCAGCTCAGGTCGTGATCTCAGGGTTGTGAGTTGAAGCCCCGTGTTAGGCTCCATTCTAGGAGTACTGAATCTTAATTTAAATGTTAAAATAATATAAGTAAATTGAATCTGGATTAGGTGTCAATTAGGAAGGTAGCAAGTAACAGCTAAAGAATGGAGATGGGGATCCCTAGGTGGCTCAGCAGTTTGGCACCTGCCTTTGGCCCCGGGGCGTGATCCTGAGGTCCTGGGATTGAGTCCCACATTGCGCTCCCTGTGTGGAGCCTGCTTCTCCTTCTGCCTGTGTCTCTGCCTCTCTCTCTCTCTCTCTCTCTCTCTCTGTCTCTCATGAATAAATAAATAAATAAATAAAATATTTGTTAAAAGATTTAAAAAAAAAAAAAAAAAGAATGGAGATGGGAGGGGTAAGCAGAGAAGGTACATGGGAGTGGACTTTCCAGAACAAAGCTCTCTGGCTGTGAACTGCTACTGTGGACTGGGATGGAATCACAGCCTAATGAGGGAGGGAATGGAGGGAGCTGAGGCTTCACATTTGGAGTTTCTTAAGCGAGGGTTCATAGTCCATGACAGTAGCTACCCATGGGCTTCAGGGTCTAAACCCTGCTGAGACAGGAAGCAATACTCTGAGCTTGGATGCATATATGGAGTCAGACTCTGAAGCCAGTTGAGTATGAATTTGAATACTACCATCTGTCATACTCCAATTGTGGGAAAGGCCATTCTACTTCTTCGTACCCCAGTTCCCATTCTGTAAAATTGGAATAAAGCAATAGTAGCTTCACAGGTTTGCTAGGAGGTTACAAGAATGACAAATGAAGAATGTTTAGAACAGTAATTGCTATATGACATTAGAGCATAAAGAGGACATTGTATAAGTGTGTAAGTGTTGTTTATAAAGGTTATTATCCTAGGGAGAGAAGCCTCAGTTTTAATAGACTCCCCTTGTGTGTCTGAGGCTCCCCAAACTGTAACACTACTCTAGGCTGTGCACAGGGGGAGGGGAAAAGGATAAGGCATTAGTTTTCTCCCAAGCTCACAGGGATAACTGAGTATCTGGCATTCACAGCACTGTTTGCAGGACATCCACCCACTGTTTATAAATTAAACTCAACATATCTATATGATGCTGGGCTAAAGCAAATGTTCACACCAAAATCTGAGTAAATAGCAGTAGGTGCCAAAAGTTAAACAAAAATGGATGGAAGGGAAACTAGATGCTTGCTATCTAAACTCCCCAACCAATTTTTAAAACTATGAAATGAGAAAAGATTACTATAATTGGATCTTAATGGAGACCACCTGCCCAGACCACCCACAATACAGGTGTCCATTAGGGGATGCTTTGGGTCCTTGGTAAAAGGGAAATGTTCTGCTCTGCAAGTCAAGAAGCAGGAGGTCTAGCACTAGCATTTATTTCTTCAAATATTTACCAACTTATTACTGGGGAAGAAAGGGTTAGTAAATCAGGCACGGCTCTTTTCTTCATGGGGGGAAGAGAGGTCCTGACAACTAAATTAATAGCAGAAGCAACCAAGCAAGTGGGACAAGTAGTGTCCAACCCCAGACAGGAGAAGGGGAGTGGATATCTTGAAGGACTGATCAAATTACTTGAGCTTAGAGTTAAACAGAGCAATCTTGAGAAGAGTTCACAAAAGGGAACCACTTCCAGGAAAAAGAAGCTCATGCAAAGGCCCTGTGGTAGTGAGAGTAAGTAAAAGGAACCCAAGATGTTTGGTGTCCAGACAGCAGGGGGTGACACAGAAGCTAGGGAATGAGGCAGAGACAGTGATCAGTCTGTCTTGATCCTCAGGAGACATGGATAGTCCTTGACATGGCTAAGAGAGAGAATAAGAAAGAAAGAGGGTGAGACAGAAAGACAGACATGATTAGATTTGGGAAATAAAATTATTCTGATTACTAAGTGAAGAAGGCCTGGGAATAAAGCAAGATTAGTTGGCAGGAACAAAAGTTGGGAGGTTACTGCAGTCATCTGTCAAAGAAAGACTGGACGTGTTATGTTGGAACGGCCTGAGAAATCCAAAAGCTGTCAAGCCATGCAATCCTGAGTCTCAGTTAACTGACTGCTACAATGAGCAAGATGAACAAAGTGGATAAGCTGACCCTTTAATCATACAAGATATGACAGATGTCAATCTAGCAGAGAGCCCTGTGCCCTAAAAATGAAAGACAGGCTTCAAAAATTACCCCCCAAAATCCAAATTTTACTAAAGTCTACTTGTATAAAATAGTACTGGTTTCCCCATTATGTCATTGGTGATGTAACTGGTATGTAATTGGCTTCCATCTACCCATAAAATAGTTTCTGCCACCATGGCACAAGGGCTGGGGCTGTGGGATTCAGACAAAAGAAATGGAACTAAGCAGACATGAAACAAAGCTTGTAATTTACCTAGCTAAGGACAGACCCAGGGAAATAGCTCTGACTTGAATTCCAGAGTTCA
Source organism: Vulpes lagopus (assembly GCF_018345385.1). Lineage (NCBI taxonomy): Eukaryota > Metazoa > Chordata > Mammalia > Carnivora > Canidae > Vulpes > Vulpes lagopus. Next base: position 29,158,963 of record NC_054830.1, on the reverse strand, counting down.
GGCAAGATTGAATAAAAACAGGATGAAAGAACTTAAGAATTTGGACCTCTGAAATAGGAAAACATGTATTTATGTTATTTATTTAAGTTTTAATTTTAATTCCAGTTAGTTAACATACAGCATTATATTAGTTTCAGGTATACAATATAATTATTCAACAATTCCATATAATAATCAGTGATCATTGTAAGTGTACTCTTAATCCCCATCACCTATTTCACCCATCCCCCCACAACCTTTCCCTCTGGTAACCAGCACATTCTTCTCTATAGTTAAGAGTCTATTTCTTCATTTGTCTCTTTCTTTGTTCATTTGTTTTGTTTCTTAAACTCTACCATGAATGAGATCATATGGTATTTGTCTTTCTCTGACTTATTTTATTTGGTATTATATTCTCTAGCTCCAACTAGGTTATTGCAAATGGCAAGATTTCATTCTTTTTTATGGCTGAGTAATATTCCATTGTATATATACCACGTCTTCTTTATCTGTTCATCTATCAATGGATATTTGGACTGCCTCCATACTTTGGCTATTGTTAAATTAATAAAAGTGGATAGATTACAACTATTTCCTGAATCCATTGATGCCAGGCACTGTGGGCATAGGCAGATAAACAGGAAAAAATGTAGGCAAAGAAAAAAACACACAGTGAACAAATATAAAGTGGGAAAAGAGAAGTAAATACGTGATGACAAATGCCTTTACTATTTGTCCTTAGTGTGGGCGGAGAGAAAAACTCATGAAACACCAAAAAGCCCTCCAAATAGTTAAAATTCATAGGACCCCATGGCTTATTAACATACATCAGAAGCACCGTCTAAGTCTTAAATTCTGATCATTTAGCTAGAAGCTAATGCTAGGAACAGCAAGATTATCTTGAAATGTTCTTGATGAATGCATTATCTTTTCATTCTACAAAAATGAAAGAAAGGGAAATAACTTAAGATGAAATCAAATGAGAACTGGCACAATAGACAGTTATGGCTCCTCAGGAAAAAAAAGAGAGATGCTATCTGTCTTGTAAAGATATTTTAGACAACTTTCGAGAAGTGGACTACGTACAACTAACTTGCTCTATTGATTATGCTGGATTGGATATATAGCACTCTCAGGGGGTTAAGACAGATATGAACATTAAAACTGTTTTATGGGAAAGTTACTGTCTGTATGTAATAGGCTGCTTTAAATATTAACTTTCTATATTCATATTTTAATATCCAAAAGACAGTCTATTTTACAGATAAGTGACCTGTAAATTTCCATCACAAAAAATAAATACTCACTACTGAATTTATTTTCTGGAAGAACAAAATTCAAAAGAAGACTTTTGGAGAAAAAAAAAACCCACATATTTGGTTAAAAATTAATGGTGAAGGAGAAAAAAGTTTTTTCTTCAACAAGATATCCAAGATAAATGTAAAATGAACAACTGCAGCAAAGAAGGACATGTGGCTAATGTGGGGCTTTTGTTTAATTACGTTTTAAATTTTTCTGGTAATTACAGATTCATACGTATTTGTAAGAGATAATACCATGGTCCTGTGTTCCCTTTGCCCAGTTCCCCAAGAGGGTAACATCTGGCAATGTTCAATGGCCATAGTTCAATGATATGAGTGTTCTTCATTTAAAAAAAAAATGTTTTCTGGAATGCCAACAGTTTACTCAGAAGCAAATGATACATTTTAATAAAAAAAAAAAGACCAGTGAGAAGCATTGTTTTTCTACTATTATATTGGCAAATACACAGAAGACCAACTTAAAAAAATGGATTTACTTCCAACTATGGGTTCTTATGCCCACGAATATACACCCATAATACTTATCAAGGCTTTTAAAAAAGTACTTGAGAAGGGTGCAATAGGGGTCAGGAATTCGGTATTTTGAAAAGGCTCTTCAAGGAGTTTCGATGTTTCCCTCCAGCTGACTCTCTGATTATAGGTCGACTGAGGAACTTCAGTTTTTCTGGGCCATGGCTCTAGGGTGTGGGGAGCTTTTCTTGTAGATTGACTAGTAGTAGTGAAGAACATGGCCTCTGATTTTTGAGAGTTGGTTGTGGGTCCTTTTTCCCCAATGAAGAATTTCATTCTTTCTCTGCCTCTTCTTTGAATCTTGGCTTCTTCTGTGGGCCTTTACGTGGGATATTGGGCTGTGCAGCTTTTAAGGTTGCCAAACCTGAGAAGCCCTTTGTCTTCGCACGAGCTATGTTGGGACCAGGACTGAACTTTGGAGACCACTGTGGCATGTTTTTGCATCTGTATGTTCTCTTTCCTGGCCCCTCCCCCCTAGTACCACCAAAAGGGATTTCTTCTTTGGACATTTGTAGCACTTGGTGCTTTTCCCCTGCCACTTTCATCTCATACTCTGAGGTCTCCTCCTTCATCAATCCAGATTTCTTCACTGGAACACCACTAGCTCATCTTTAGTTAACGCTGATAATATGTATGTTTTCCTAAACTAATGTTATCCAGGATACCTATCGATACTATTCATAATGAATATTATCAATCCTCACCCTTAATTTAGACACAGCCCCCTGCACTATATGTATACTGTTGTTCAGTTGAATTGATATGATCCATGCAAAATACACAAAGCAACTGAATCTTCATTTCTCCAAAATACTGGAAAATTTATGAACTCCTTTGGCATTTTAAGAACTACAGAATGACACAACTTCCTAAGTTTGTGCTTATTAAGAAAAAAAAAAAAGACAAAGGAAACAAGGAAAAACAGCACAGGGTGACTTCTCCACCCAGGTTTCTAAATGACCATAAACTGAAACTTAAGAGAATGAAAACTCAAATCCATGTTCTTGTTTAAAATTGCATATATGTGATTGTCACACTTTTGTAAACAGTCCTATAGAATCATCTTAAATTATCTGAGATATAATTTAGGATGCTGTCATTAATTTTACAGTAGTAAGTACAGTTTGAGAAGTAATGGGGATATATTTCTGTTTCTCAGAAAGGTACGCTTCTGAAATTTCTGAGACACATGTGCTCATATTTGGATGGCTGTGCTCTAAAACCAGGCGCACACACTCACAGATACGCAACAAGTTGTGGATCACTCCAGGAAGTCAGTGCAGTGACAGAGATTGATAATCGGCTTCTGGAAGACCAAGGTCATGAATCAACTTACATTGAGTGAACCCCACACTCATCTAAAACCTGTCATTGGAGATACCATGCTGAAAGCTGTCACTGAAACGTGTTATCTTTGCAGAAGGCTGTCAAGCGTTGCAAGTCAAGTAGAAAACTGCATCAGAGAGCCCAACGAATTGCCTTTGGCAGGCTTCTGGCACATGGCACTGAGGTGGCACTCAACTCCAAAATCTGATTACACCCAGTATGGGCAATGCTCCTGTCTACCACATACAGATTGTCAGAGGAGTTAATATTCTCATCACGGTTCTCCAAAGCATTGGAAATAAAACCAGGACCACTGGTAAAGAAATTCTGACTTTTAACAATAAATATACAATCTAAATTGAGGGACAGAGGTAGGAGTGAAATAGTGTGTACAGACTACTGTATCAGTCACACATTTTTCTAAGCTACCCTAATGGATGACTCAAAGTACAGGAGAGGTTCTACGAGGCAAGAAGAACTGATTACAAGAATATTATGAAGAACCAAAGCCAGGAATCACCAAGCTGAGTGAGAAGCAATTCCATGAATAAACCAGGCCAACCAAAATCAATCAGCCATGAATAATCTCAGACAAATGCTTATTTAGAGAAAGAAAATGAAACTCTGGGGCACCTGAGTGGTGCAGTTGGTTGAGCACTTACTCTTGATATCCTCTTGGGGCTTAATCTTGGGGCTAGCCTCATGTCTGGCTCAACACTTAAAGTGGAGTCTACTTGGGTCTTTCTCTCCCCCTCCTTTTGCCCTCCACCATTTTCCAAGTTCTGTCTCTCTTTCAAAAATAAATTTAAAAAAATAAAAAAAAAAGAAAGAAAAGGCAACACTATGATCTACAATAAAAATGAAACCAAAGGACTGATAGTGAAGTCATTTTAGCCCAGTGTGGGGGCTATGGCCAGGAAAGGCTCTTGAAAGGGATTACTAAGAGTGGTTTGTAGTGACATCCTTGGTTACAAAGGAATCATTTCAAAAGAGAGAGAGAGATAGAGAGAGAGAGAACACGAAAGCAAGCTTGTTTTAATGGGTTGTAATTATAAGAGTTAAAAAATAAGGTATTAAAAATATATTTAGTACCAATAAAAATCCATGTAGGACTACGCAGATATATAACACACACGTGTTTACTTTCAAATCAGACAATGGGGCACAGCAAGGCACTCTCTAATTCCATGGACCATCTGAAACTGATAATTACACAGTATTGATTAAGAAGAGAGGCAGCCCTTGGTATTAGCAATGGTGAAAATACACTATTCTGTATTCATAAATTTCAAATGACAAGTGACAGTGATAGTGGTAAAAAGAAGTAGGAGAATCAAGTTGCTGGCCTGATATACTAAAGGATGAGAAAGCGTTCCTCTGTGCTCATATATAATAGGAAATATTAAAGCAAAAACTCGGATCCCTGGGTGGTGCAGCGGTTTAGTGCCTGCCTTTGGCCCAGCGTGTGATCCTGGAGACCCGGGATCGAATCCCACGTCGGGCTCCCGGTGCATGGAGCCTACCTCTCCCTCTGCCTGTGTCTCTGCCTCTCTCTCTCTCTCTCTCTCTGTGTGTGTGTGACTATCATAAATAAATAAAAAAATTTAAAAAAAATAAAGCAAAAACTCAAGGAAGGTAAGAATTTTACTAGCATTTGTCCATTTGGCACAGAGCTGTCCAATAGGACTTTTTGTAATGATAGAATGCACTCTATTTGTGCTGTCTCCACATATGTTGGCCATATGTGGCTACTAATCATTTGAAATGCAGCTAATACAATATTACCTATGATCTACAAATTCAATGCAATCCCTATCAAAATTCTAATGGCATTTTCCACAGAAATAGCAAGATCAATCCTAAAATTCCTATAGAACCAAAAAAGGACAATGAATAGCCAAAGTAATCCTGATAAAGAAGAATGAAACTGGATGCATTTCAAACTAATCTATGCTACAAAGCTATAGTAACCAAAACAGTATGATACTGGCATCAAAAGAGATACAGACCAATGAATGGAATCTAGAGATCAGAAATAAGTAATATATAATCAACTAATATTTGACATGAGAGCCAAGAACATTCAGTGGAAAAGTCTAGTCTGTGTCTTCAATAAATGGTGCTGGGAAAACGAAATATTCACATGCTAAGGAATGAAATTGGACTCCTTCCTTACATCACTCACAAAAATTAATTTGAAATGAATTAAACACTTAAATGTAAGATCTGAAACAATAAAACTCCTAGAAGAAAACATGGGAAAAAAGCTCCTAGACATCAGTCTTAGTGATGATTTTTTTGACATAACACAAAAGTAACAAAAGCAAAAACAAACAAGTGAGACCACATTGAATCAAAAGCTTCTTTCTCCACAGCAAAACAAACAATTTTAAAAATGAAAATGCAATCTATTGAATAGGAAAAAATTTTGCAAATTATACATGTGATAAAGATTTTAATAACCCAAAATACTTAAAGAACTCATGGAACTCAGTAGCAAAAGACAACAATAACAAAAGTACACTTAAAAAATCCAAAGAAAACAAAACAACTAAATAACGCTGGTTAAAAGTTGGCAATAGACCTTGAGTATTTTCCAAATACACACAAAAGGCCAAGAGGTAGAGACATGGAACGTGCTCAACGTGACTAATCATAGGGAAATGCAAATCAAAACCACAATGAGATATCATCTCACACTTGTTAGAATGGCTATTATCAAGAAGACAAGAGACAAAAAGTATTGGTGAGGATGTAGAGAAAAGGGAAGTCTTGTCCACTGTTAGCAGGAATGTAAATTGGTGCAGCTGCTCTAGAAAAGAGTAGAACAGTTCCGTGAAACACTAAAAATAGAACTACCATATGATCTAGCAATTCTACTTCTGGGTGTATGTCCAAAGGAAATGAAATCACTATCTTGAAGAGATATCTACACCCCCATGTTCACTGCAGCATTATTCACAACAGTCATAGAAACAACCTAAGCACCTATTGACTGATAACCATATGAAGAAAATATATATTGGAATATTATTCTGCCCTAAAAATGAAAGAAATCCTACCATTTATGACAATATGGATGGACCTTATGGACAATGCACTCAGTAAAGTAAGTCAGAGAAGGACAAATACTATATGTCCTCACTTATATATGGAATCTAAAAACACTGAATTTTAGAAACAGAGAATAGAATGGTGAATGGTGACTGCCAGGGACTGAAGATGTAGTAAATGGGAAGATGTGATCAAAGGATATAAACAAGCACTATAAGAGAAGTTCTGGGGACATACATCATGGTGACTATAGTCAACAATACTTTATTGCATACTTCAAAGCTGCTAAAAAAGTATGTCTTAAAGGTTCTCACCAAAAGAAAGGAAAGAAGGGAGGGAGGTTGGGAGGGACAGAAGTGGAGGAAGGATGTAAGGAGATGGGAGCGTTAACTAATCTAATTATGGTAATCACTTGGCAATATATACATGTATCTAATCATCCATTGTAAACATTAAACTTACATAATGTTAAATAAAAGTCAAGTTACTTTCCCCCCACAAAAAAACCCACAAAGATCTGAATATGTATCCTCTGCTTTCAAACACTGCACATAGACAACCTAACAAAGTCGGGGAGGGGGATGGAGAACAAAAAAGATATGTGGCTATTACAACTGAGGAAGTGAACATTAATCTTACTCACTTAATTGTTAAATTTAAATAGCCACATGTGGCTAGTGGCCACCATAATGAGTAGAGCAGGTTTCTAAAAGTCCATTCTACATACACGTTACATATATTGATTCACTAAATACTTACAACCCTATGAGGCTGATATTATATAATTAGGCACCTTTCCTGTATCTCTAAAATCTGAGGCACAGAGTGGTTAAATAATTTGATCCAAGTCGCACAACTAGTAGAGCAAGTGGCTAGTTCTCAACCAAGAGCTGATTCCAAAAATCTCATTCAGCTCTATATTCTTTATAGCAACATGTACTACTTAAGGAGCCAATCACGGGTAAGGTAAATACTAGAATCATTCAAAAATATTTCACATTGATGTGTTAACTAGTAAAGTCATAGTCTACCTGTTTTCCCTGTGTTTTTCATCCAGGTTTTGTTAGAAGACTCATTGTCGAAGCCATCAAGTTGCAGCTCCTGGTACTCTTCGCCAACCCGTGCATGCTGGTCTAAAATGTCTATGGGAGACTGGTGACGGCCCCCGCAGCTGACACTAGATGTGACCCAGTGCTCAGGACCATACGCACCTGTTAAAAGAAAATAATACTTCAATCCTCATGACTCAAGGGCTCAGGATGGAATGAACAGGACATATGAAAGCAAGCATTGCATCTCTGAAGGTGCATTCTCCCCCATGTTCCCACTCCAAAGATGTCCATTGAAAACTAAGGAACTAAAGCATTTGCCTGGTATGGCAAGAAGAATTTAAGAAAAGACATGTTCCTTAAGATAATTTTTCTTCTTGATTTGTAATCAAACATTTGCTATTTTATCTGTAATCAGATTAAGGAAGCGGAGCAGAAGGGCTGTCAGAGTTGTTCACATTTCTAAAAAATTCTAAATAAGTCTTCCAAAATAAGCAAAGCACGTATTCACAAGAAAACACCTTCCTCTGTTTTGCATGTTTAGCAGTTACCAATGGTATACCAAACACAACTTTCCTATTAGCTCCTAGGAGTCTGTGAACTGGAAAAAGAAAAAATTAAAAATTAAAGGAAACATAATATGGGATGAGAGCAATTACAAATAATGGGGCAATGAGGCAGGGTTTTCCTTTGGTTAATTGTGGAAGATTTTTCAGTTTGGCCAGAATTTATAAATTTCTGTATTCAGGGACTTAACCTCTTCTTCTCAATCTATCTTTGGCATAGGGGATGGGGTATAAGGGTAACTTCCGATTGAATGCAGCATTCATATTAAATACAGGCTTTTGGGGGGATATATGGAGTGGAAAAAAAGAGAACTTTAGTTCTATAAACTAAAGTTTATAGTGCAGAAGGCTACTGGGTACCAATCAAGCATAGGCAGAGAAAACATACTGCACCTGTTTGTCTGTACTACTGGGAAGTGAAATAATCTGGGGGTGAGGTCTATTAAATTGAACAGGCTCTGAGATTTTTCTGCATCCAGCCTTGAACCTTCCTGACATGACAAGGCAACAGTGGCCCCTTGAAAGGAAACATCCTTTGCTAGAAAAATTAACATATTATCTCTTTTAAAGAATCAGGTAAGTCTAAACCTTACAATTTTTAGGTTTCCCAGTCAATGAAGTATAATATATGTATACACCTACATGTACATATACATGGAGTCCTAAGTTCTATAGCTTTAAAATTTCTTCATATATCAGAAAGAAGAGGATGGATGGCCAATGTGATCTGAAAAGACCAACCCACCCATCATTTTCATACCACACGCCATACCTAGCCTCGTGTGATGGGAGGAACAGAGACACTGGTAGTCTCCCTACTACTGAATACAAGCCCACACACCTGTGCCCAACCCACTGCCACAATCACATAGGCCATGAATGTCCCCAACCCCGTAAGTCAATATAGCTCACAGCTGATATAAACAATGGTCCCATGGGGAAAAAAAAAAAAGACAACCACAGAACATCTTTTCAGTCACAGTAATGGAAGCTTCGAGGCTGCAAGAGCAATTGATGGGACTCCCTAAAAGTGATGCATATTCTTGCTATCTGGCAAATAACTTGGCTTCTTTCTAGGACTGGGTCATTTTCCCTAATTCTCATCCCAAACAGTAAGATAAAAGACAGTATCAGAAAGAACATGCTCACTGCTTGGCAAAGGTTTAGCAACCTCAGGGCACTTTTCAAAATCATTTACAAGCGACATAAGGCTTTCTAGAAAAAGTTAACATCATCATTTTCTTGACTGTAAGACTCCTTACGAAAGGAAGAAACATCAAGGGCTTTTCACTCATGTTTCTTCACCTCTTGGTCAAATTCCCTAAAACTCTGATGAGTCATAAAGGAACAGAGTGTGCATTTGCATATATTCTAGCCAAACTTTATTTCCATCTTGTATCATTACATTTGACAGAAAAAAGGAAAGGAAAGGAGACATAAGGAAAAGCTCCAATTTTCCCGTGCATTCCTTAAATTTTCTTCCAAATAAATAAAGTGATTGCTAATGTGTCTCATGGGCCTATATGTTCAAATTATGGGAACTAATGTTTAATATCATGTGTGCACATGTGTCTGTGTGTAAAGACTTTTAGAAACTCACTAGTATGATAAAATTATAGTCGATAGGGAAAAAAATGCATGGTAAAATAAATCCAAACATGTAGGACTCCAAAGAAATAAGAATGCTAGCAATCATTTGTAAAAACATAGACATCTGATAATTATCCTACTAATAAAGAAAAGTACTCTGCAACCTCTGAAAAGTACTTGCCATTCATATTATTTCTCAAAATCTTCTAGACATGGGTGAAATATAATTTAGCACTCTATAAAAATATAATCAGGGTTTGTACCAGTGGGATTCATTTATTCACTGGTAACAATCTGAAGATTTAAACCGACTACATGCTTGCTTTCACACTTCTACCCAATGTACATTCAAGTGCAATTTTAATTGAAACTGATCTTCCACTTCAGATTTTAAATTAATTTTTCTTTGGAGTGCTGCATGCTCCAGACACCCTTGCCTTGCAAAAACCCCTATGTCATTAGTGGAGGAAATAGAACACTTTTCTAGCTTGGAGGTATTGATTACCTATTCTCACATCGAAACGCCATCACCATTCCACACTGTATAAATCTCTTCAGTGTTAAGACACTTTATAAAGAACCAAGAATCGTATCATTAATCATTTTCAGCTGTACAATCCAACAGTCCTGAATGCTTTGTTTTTCAGAACTTTGAATAAATGCTTTTAAGTAAAAAACATGATGCTAAATAAAGACCGTGGTTAACTTAAACCTAGTTTTGGGGTGAAAAGCCATCACCAAGAAGCCTTCACCCCTCAGTTATGACATTATTCGTCTAAAATAAGATGGAGGGGGATCCCTGAGTGGCTCAGTGGCTTAGCGTCTGTCTTCAGCCCAGGGCGTGATCCTGGAGTCCCGGGATTGAGTCCTGTGTTGGGCTCCCTGCATGGAGCCTGCTTCTCCCTCCTCCTGTGTCTCTGCCTCTCTCTCATTCTCTCTGTGTGTCTTTCATGAATAAATACATTTAAAATAAGATATAAAATAAGATGGAAAACTCATTTGCACTTGAGTATCCCCTTACTGACTCTTCCTTAGAATGAGCTGGCTATGTGCAACCGGCAGCTGGACCCGTTTTCGACAGCTCACCAGCTCTGACACGGCAATCTAATATACCAGGCTACCTTCCAAGAGGGGACAGGGTGGAGCACGAGGGTAGAAACCAGAGGGCAGCTGGGCTGCCAAAAGTAATTTGCCATTCACCTGTTGAGTCTTGTAGGAATGAGGTCTCAATGGAGACATTCTGCTACCATATTTGCAGCGAGAGACTGCGGACACTGGCAGTGGAATCTCAATCTGTGATGAAAAATATTTTCTTTTTTTTTAAATTTTGTTTATCTATTCATGAGAGACACAGAGAGAGGCAGAGACATAGCATAAGGAGAGGGAGAAGAAGGCTCCTGCAGGGAACCCAAAGTAGGACTCGATCTCAGGACCCCAGCATCACGCCTTGAGACCAAAGGCAGATGCTCAACTACTGAGCCACCCAGGCATCCTAAAATATATTTTCATTTTAATGAATTCAGTGAATGCATTTGAAATTCCTGCCTAAAGGTTTGATGTCTGTGTAAATACACCCTTGCCAGTGAGGTATACACAAGGCTCATGTACCATCCTGGCAATGGGTGCCTGTTTTCCTTGGGACATCCTATCCTCATTTCATTTGTCATTAATTCCTTAACATCTGTCTTCTTCATTAGTTCATGACTCTCTGAGAAGAGGTTCCTTATCTGACTCATTCAGCTTTATTCCTATTGCCTAGCACAAGGTCCTACCGAAGGCGTGTTGCTGATACATATTTTTCGGCACAAATAAATGAATTAAAAGATGAGCCTAAAGATTTGCATAGTCCTGTTTTCTAATGACACTACGGTGGTATCTTGGTTTGAATTTTACACTTCTACACTTCTAGACTTCCTCCTAAGTCTTCCTGACTCCCTTGGTCTCAAGAGTCAGGATATCAACCTCCTTTCTTTCATCACTAATATGTTAAATTAGTCTGAATGAGGATATGGCAAAATAAGCTGCAGGTATATGATGTGCATGATGTAATCTGTGTGCAAATTTAACAGGCCCACCAAAAGCAATTACGTGTTCTTTAGAGAAAGGAATGTGACAGAACTTTGCTTTCAACACCTTTAGTGAAACATGATTATTTTTAAGGCTCTTATTTTTTCTATGCTTTTTATTAAAAAAAAAAAAGATTTTTGGGACTCCTGGGTGGCTCAGCGGATGAGCATCTGCCTTCAGCTCAGGGCCTGATCCCCAAGTCCCAGGATGAAGTCCCACATCAGGGTTCCTGCATTGAGTCTGCTTCTCCCTCTGCCTATGTCTCTGCCTCTCTCTGTGTCTCTCATGAATAAATAAATAAATAAATAAATAAATAAATAAATAAAATCTTAAAAACAGATTTTCATTTATTTATTTATTTGAGAGAGAGAGAGAGAGATCATAAGCAAGGGGGAAGGGCAGAGGGAGCAGCAGACTTCTCGCTGAGCGAGGAGCCCCATGAGAGATTCGATCCCAGGACTCTGAGATCAATGCCTGAGCCAAAGGCAGATGCTTAACCAACTGAGCCACTCAGCTGCCGCTCTTTTTTTCTATGCTTTAACAGAGTTCTCTATTTAAAGAAAGCCAATTAAAGACAAAAAAATAGTCTCATTAATGAATTCATCACTGTAGACACCTCAATATGGAATTGACACCTGCGCAGTTCTAGGCACAGTGCTATGTTATGGGCACCAGCAGGTGGAGCTGCCGCAGTTCCCGTGGGGTTCCCTTAGACAACTGAAGCTACCAGTGGCTCAGTCAATTCAAATGTTTGATGGGAAAAATTAGTGGTGTCTACATCAAAGAATAGTTTTGAGGGTTATATGAGACAAAAAATGGAAAGTACTTTTAAAAATGCCCAACAATGAAAACTCAGTAAATGGCTACTCTTGTTGCCACTGCTATTGTGTTATAAAAACGTGTAGTGAGCCCTCAAGAACTTGACTATCTAATGGAAGAAACAAATTTGCAGTGCAATCAATCAATGGCTCAGGGGGGGTCAATGCAGGTGTCCATTTTGTGATATACAAATAGAAGGAGCCCTCACCTCCCCAAGGGCAGGACTTTGAAGGTGACCTTTCAGGGAAGTCATTCCTTGAAATGCTGAGAATTGTAATGGGCCCTGGTGCTTCCCATTTGCAGAGGACAAGAGTCAAAAGTACAGATGATCATCTGGGAAGTGGAGTCTAATCACAGGACTAGCTAGAACTTAGTACCTAGCTTTCAAAGAGAAAAAAAAAAAAAAAAGAGCAACTTCCCAGTGGAGAAGACTGGTAATCCCACCTTAACCAAATAGTGACAGTTACCATCACCTGTTATGCCAAGGACCACCATCATGTACATCTTGATAAAGGTCATAAGAAAAGTACATCCCTCTGTGGAATTCTTTCTAAAAATCCTCTAATCATGAGGAAAACATCAAACAAACCCAAACTGAAGAACAGTATGAAACAGTTGGCTGATACTCCTCAAAAATGTCAAGGTCACGAAAAAACCAAGACTTAAAATCTGTTACAGACCAAAGAAAACTAAAGAGTGGTGACCAAACCAAACCAAACAAAAAGCATATTGATATTCTAGACTGAGTGATGGAAGCAAACTGAGTGATGGAAATCAGCAGGGGAACTCATGAACTCTGAATGAAGTTGAGTCAGTTAATAATAATTGACCCATGTTTATTTCCTGGTAGTTCTTCCATCTATAGGGTCCTTCTTCTGTGTTTCATTTGATGAGATGAAGAAATATTTATTAAACTGCTCAGAAGCCAAAGAAAACCTAACTTTTGCAAATATCCAGATTTTATTGGATTTGCTGTTATATATTTGGGGGCAGGTCTATGGCCTAACAGACAAGGAGATGGGCACTGATTTATAGATAATGCTGGGATTGCTACTGCAACCTCTCTGCAGAAAGGAATTTCCACTCAGCAAAACCAAAGAGAGACACTGGTTTGAAGAAAACACAGTAAGCTTGTGGGTGGTATTTGATTATTTAAGGTTAAATAAAAACATTGTAAAGTTGGAGAAATTCACCTTTAAAAATTATAGTTAAGGAAGAACATTATTAGCCGAATTTATGGCTCATTTGTGCATTAAACGAACCCACTTCTATCTCTCTGTTGTACCACTAACAAGCCACTGTATTTTTCTCATTTTTAGATGCTACAATTCAGTAGGCTGGCATGAGGAAGACATATTTCTACAGTAAGGTGAATAAATCACACAAGTGGAGTTTAATTCCAATTGGCCTGTTTAAAGCAGACATAACCCCACATGATAATAATGGCAAATACTGTAAATCTGGGCTCACCTCTGAGATTCCACTTCAAGATCAGTGTTTCTTCAAGGCAGATTTAACCTGAAGAACTTGGCTGACATACATAAATTTTGGACCAAAACTAAGTTATTGTGTTCAAAGAAAATATAAATAAAAATCGGGGAGAAACACCTAACTTTGACTCCCACTTCCAGCAAATTTACTTGAAAAGTCCAATATGAACAGATACAAATGTTTAGCAATAGGACTTTTCAACAATATAAGTAAACTATCTCCTTTAATTATAGTTCATTACTAATATCTGACTTGAGAAAGATAAAAGTACTATTTTTAGAGCATATAAATCATACTTCTGTCTAAAAGTGAGCAATTTCAACTATCTATATATGATCTGTGTTCCAAACAATGATTTCCTTAAATACCTAAGAGATTCTTTGCAGAAAATAAGCATACACCTTGAATTTATTTTACCATAATATATCCAAATAACGGTTTCTGTTCACTAATGAAAAGCCATTAAAAATAATGAATTCTGTCTAAATCTAATTAAAAACAAAACTAATATACATGTTATGTGCTGTTTCTAGTCAAATATGCTTATTAATGCCTCCCTCAAGGAACTTATATTAAAAGTATTACCTGAATCCAGGCTTATCACCCTGCATCTTGTTGTCTACTTTTAACCAACAGCAACACTCCAAAAATATTAGTATTCATTTTTTTTACCTAATATTATAATTAATGCTTTTTCTCCCAAATCTAAAACACAACTTAAAACTATTCCATTTTTTAATTAAAAAGCTTTATGGGATTTAGCTTGTGATTCTTTTGCATTCTCCACTACCAGGAACTTAATTACCTTTTGTGCATTTATTGCCGTATATATGAAAAAAGGAAAAAGTGCTAAAAAGCATTCATATTGCTCGTCTCCAGTTTTCATTTATTATGCATGTATAATTATGAAGTTGTTCGATTATTTATAGGAATGTTCTAATCTTTAAACCAGTTCAGAAAATGCAAATTTTCCTTCCAGATAATAAAATAGTTGGGTAAATTTTTTGTTTTTAAATTTTAGGAATAAAAACTTCGTTCCTCCATTTCACATCAATGGTGTATTTTTAAGGTAATATCAATAAGTAACCATAATACCAGAAACAACATCAGATAATAACACCAGACATGGAAACTACTTTTCTTTTCTTCTCTTTTCTTTTCTTTCTTTTCCTTTCCTTTTCTTTCTTTTCCTTTTCTTTCTCTTTCTTTCTTTCTTTCTTTCTTTCTTTCTTTCTTTCTTTCTTTCTTTCTTTCTTTCTTTCTTTCTTTCTTTCTCTTTTTTAGATTTTATTTATTTATTCATGGGAGACAGAGAGAGAAAGTCAGAGGTATAGGCAGAGGGAGAAGCAGGCTCCTTGCAGAGAGCCTGATGCTGGACTCAATCCCAGGAACCTGGGATCACAACCTGAGCCAAAGGAGGATGCTCAACACTAAATGCCTCTCTTCTTTCTTTAATACCAACTGTTATTCATTTTTTTCACAAGATCTCTATCTTTCTCTATTGAAACTATTTTAAGGTAAAATAGGAAACAACACAAATTTCTAAATCGAGGTCCTCAGTTCTAATCCTGAGGCTGAAGATCTCACTGGAGCTCATTATATTGTCCTTAAAAATGAGTGTATTGTGGGGCACCTGGGTGGCTTAGTCGGTTAAGCCTCTGCCTTAGGCTCAGGTCATGATTTCAGGGTGCAGAGACTGAATGGGCTTTTGGGATCCCTGCTCAGCAGGTAATTTGCTTCTCCCTTTCCTTCTGCCCCTCCCCCTGTTTGTGAGTTCATTCTCTCTCTCTCTCTGCCCCTCTCATAAGTAAATATAATCATATAATCTTTTTTTTTTTTTTTTAAGAGGGTATTGCTTAGAGTAACAATTCCAGGAATGACTACCTAGGAGTTCTGAGCCACAAAATTCAGGCTTTACAGAGGCTCATCAGGATTGGGTGATTGAGGGCAGCCTCAGTGGTGCAGCAGTTTAGCGCCGCCTGCAGCCTGGGGTTTGATCCTCCGGGACCGTGGATCAAGTCCCATGTCGGGCTCCCTAAATGGAGCCTGCTTCTCCCTCTGCCTGTGCCTCTGCCTCTCTCTCTCCCTCTGTGTCTCTATGAATAAATAAATTTTTAAAAATCTTTAAAAAAAAAAAGGATTGGGTGATTGATTAGTGACATCTGCATGAGTATGTGGGATGACAGCAGTAAAAAAGACACACTAGGGGCAGGTATGCAATTCAGACTAGAGGATTCTGGCCCTTCAAAGACAAGGTCTGCAACAATGCATGTTTAGATGTACCTGGTATTAAAAAATTGTATCTTTCAAGTGGAATCTACCCTCATCCAAACATGCGGCAAAAATTCCTATTAATAATTGAGATAGCTTATGTACTCAAAATCTAGCGAATATTGTTTAAAGTTGGCCAACTTCATCTCTTGTTTCTTGTAGATACAACAAGGAATTGGGGGATCCCTGGACTGCTCGTGGTTTAATGCCTGCCTTCGGCCCAGGGCATGGTCCTGGAGTCCTGGGATCGAGGCCCACGGTGGGCTCCCTGCATGGAGCCTGCTTCTCTCTGCCTATGTCTCTGCCCCTCTCTCTCTCTCTCTCTCTCTCTCTCTCTCATTGTCTCTCATGAATAAATAAGTAAAATCTTTAAATAATTAACAAGGAACTGGTTACAAAAACTATCTGAACTATTAACAACAAGAAAAAAAAAACAAAAATCACAATTCTTGGGGATCCCTGGGTGGCTCAGCAGTTTAGTGCCTGCCTTTGGCCCAGGGCGCGATCCTGGAGTCTTGGGATTGAGTCTCACATTAGGCTCCCGGCATAGAGCCTGCTTCTCCCTCCTCCTGTGTGTCTCTGCCTCTCTCTCTTTGTCTATCAAAAAAAAAAAAAAAAAATCTTAAAAAAAAATACAATTCTTACTAGCCAATGCCAAACATCTCAGGTATTTATAATCTATAGGTAAGTTTGCTCCAGACCTGAAGCCTTCAACCTTCAGATCAACAACGTCTTCAACCAGTCAATACTCTTCACATGACAAAGATCTTTTAGAATTCTGATTGCATCCACAGAACTTAACATAATCATCTAAGCACTAAAATGGTCACATGATATAGTGGGAAGAGCTCTTATTGGCCATCTTAGATCTGGAACTCAGATGGCTATTGTTCTAAGTTGCATGTTAGCTCCAAATGACCGTAGGATTACTTATCTGTAAAGACCAGATCAGTTAGCAATGCCTGTCAAGAGCACCAGAGAGGCAGGTGGTGACAGCCCTGCCACCAAATTGGAGTTTTCATTCCAGTCTCAATTCTGGAAGGTGGACTTCGATGTAGCAGCAGTCAAGTCATAAAATGATTTCCTTACACACAAACTATAAGATTGTATCGGATTACCACTAAAACTTGTAAGAGTTTAATATTCACATCTGGAAGAATGAACTAGTCATACAAAATATTTGTTAATAGCCTAGCCAAAATTCGCCCTTGCTGAACACATTCCTACAGGTGGCCACAGGGATGTGAAAAGTACTGAATAAGTTATTACACATAGAGCATATCCAACAGTACTTGGCACATAGTAACTGCTCAATAAACATGATTATTTACACTTTCTTGTGGAAATTACATTCAAATCCTAAATTCTGGAAAGCCTGACCCTGCTTCTGGCTCTGGAAATAATGTCTGATTGGTATTTGGCCATCAGTTTAATTTTATCCCCCTTAACAAGTAATTGGCTTGGGAAAGGGTGTTAACCGAGGACTAAGCCAATTAGCACATGGAATTTCCCTGGTCAGAGGGAATGTTTTAGGTTGGTATGACAAAAAAATAAGGCTCCAGAGCCTGAGGGAAAACACCCTCCTCCCAGAATGTGAATGAACAAGAGGAAGGGAACAGACTGGACTGGAACCAAAGGGAAATCAACCAGAGGCCAAACCTGACAAGTACCAAGACAGGAGGAAAAAGAAGGAGGAGGGGATGAAAGGGAGATTAAGGAAGGAATGGAGAGAGAAGGGAGGAAGCAAGGAAGGAAAGAAGGAGGGAAGGAAGGAAGCCAGCTTGATCAAACCATTCCTGAAATTTAAATTTTATCTCTAGAATTTTCAGTTTTATATATGTTTTTGTGTATAAAACAGCTTGAGTAGGGGCTTTCTGCTCTTTGTGACTTAAAAATACAGGATAGAATCAGAATATTTGTCCCAAGAGACCAAAAACTAAATTATTCAACGCTTTTTCTACATTCATCACTAAGATGAAAATGTCTAATTATAATGATAAAAATCAGAAATGCATGCTGGATGGACTATATATAAGGATAACATCTCCTGAGTCCCCTTCCTTCCTATGTTTCTAGCTATTCTCTGTCCTTGTAGGAGAGGGATAAACCTGAATAAGAGTTTAAAGATCTCATTTAGACAAAAGGCAAGGGAATAAACTCTGAAGTCCTTTGCTGTCAGTTCTTCCTCTTGATAACAGAGGGGTTAGGGGTAAGAGTCCCTGAAAGCCTTCATGGGAATGGCTGCCTCTCACCAAAGGCTTATGCCTCAGACACAAGCCACAGCACAAGTCATCAGGTAGGGATGACCCATCCGGGTGACCACGCTTTATTCCCATAGTTCGCAGTCCCATCCCGTGAACTGACAGTTGAGGTCTGGCTCAGACAAGACTGGGATTTCCTGCCTTAGTCTGGAGGGCCTTTTTCTCACCATGACTCCTCAATGCCAGCATCACACTCCACATGCTCAGGAGAAATCTCCATCACAAGTAGGAAGAGGGAAATATCCCAGAGTTTGCTGTTTGGGAGGGCTAACAGACTATGTAACAACCCACAGACACAAGGGCTGAGAGGGAAAGAACAAGAAATTAAAAACAGTTTTATGAGGCACTTACTCAACAGCTGAGGGGCCCGGGGTAGAGGGGGTGTGTGGGACTGGGTGGCGCTTCAGAGGGTGCAGACAGGATGATTAACATGCTTCCTGTGGCAACTATAAAAGGAAGAATGTATGCTCTAAAATGTATTAACTATTAAACACTATCTGGGGGAATGTCTAGACATAAAGCAACACATTTATGAGGTAAAGCCAAAACAACATGACGGATCCTGTGTCTCTGTCACACTGTGAACAGCTCACTGTAACTTGTATTTTTCTCTATTTCAATAAATTTATACTGTAAGTAACTTCCAATAAAGGGAATCAAGAAGGAAAATTAGAAGGATTTTAACAGAAGTGACAGTGACAAAAAAAAAGACGTCAACAACTCCACCTCCCCCAGTCAGAGGAGTCTTCGCTAGCCTAGCCATCTGAACTAGCAGTCCCATCCAAATTCCATTTCCTAACCTTGTTCACTTTTCTTCCTTATATATAGTCCATGAGAAAATAAGCTCCATGATGTCAGGTATTTGTCAGGTATTTTGTTTATAAGGTACACAGAAGGTACTCAATAAATAAATATCTTTTTAAAACAGCAAGGATTAGTGATGGGGGAACAGAGGACTAGCTGAGGGTAGCACATTGACACGTCCTTGAAACAGGCAAAGGGACATTCCTCTATGGACTCAACTGCCTGGACGTTAATACCTTGCTAAGGGCAAAATGCAATCTTAGCCCGACATCCAGGATCCTGTAAGTCGACTTTAAACATGTAAAAATTCCTTTAGAAATTTCCTTCAAGATATGTGTTGGCAATCGTTCTCCAAGCACATGGCCCCACCGATATATATATCTGAAGGGTCTCATGACTCAGGTTTTATTAGACGGTAATAAGTGACCCTTTCCCAACAATAGCTAGTCCTCCTCAAGGTCCTGGAAACCTTGCTTCCAAAATTCCTTAGAGAGTACATTATCACCAATCCCTTCCCAATTCCCAGGCATATAATCAGCGACTCCTCACAGGCCCAGGGTAGCAGCTTTTCCAGCACATGTCCTGTCCATGTGCTTTAATAAAACCACCATTTTGCACCAAAGAAGTCTCAAGAATTCTTTCTTTGTCGTCAGTTAGGACCTCATCCCACCAAATTTCACCTATATTCCAAAACTTCGTCAATTAGGTTGAGGCACTCACCAAAACCTCAGCTATCAAGTTACATAACATTTTAATGTAATATTATGAAGTTTAAAATGTATGTCAGGCATTGTGATGACAAGTTTCGACATCTTATCTTCTTTGATCCTTTCAACAACTTGTGTCAAGTTATGTGCTAGTTTCCCCCATTTCAAAGATAAAGAAATTGAGGCATAGGAGCTAGGAAACTTGACCTCACGTAGTAAATGACAGACCAAAGAGTCAATTCCAGATCTATGTGACTATGCACTATACACTACAAGGGTTTGCAAGTATGGCATGTGGGCCAAATCTGGCCCACCAGGTTTTTTTGTTTTGTTTTGTTTTGTTTTGTTTTGTTTGAAGATTTTACTTATTTATTCATGTGAGACACAGAGAGAGAGGCACAGGCACAGGCAGAGGGAGAAGCAGGCTCCATGCCAGGGAGCCCGATGTGGGACTGGATCTGGGGACTCTGGGATCATGCCCTGAGCCAAAGGCAAAGGCTCAACCACTGAGCAACCCAGGCATCCCTCCCACCAGTTATTTTTGTAAATAGTTTTATTGGAATATAGCCACATTTATTCATTACATATTAACTATGGCTTTTTTGGTGCTCTAATACCAGAGTTGAATAGTTGTGAAAAAGACAACAAAACCTACAATATTTACCATCTAACCTTCTGTTTATATGATGAAAGAACTGGCAATCATGCAAATATCAATCAATGGAGGCTTGCTAAGGAAACTACAGTCATTGCCTAATCCTATTCAATGGTTCAAAAGCAGATAATCTTACTAGAGGATAAATTCCAAATGGATCCAAGACTTAAACATTTAAAATAAATAAATAAAACCAAAAGAACCACTTGTGGGGAAATGTGGAGCAGGAAAAACATTTCCACATATCATGTATAACCCCAAAGTCAGAAAAATTGATAAAAGTTGATAAAATAATATGGTTTCAGTCATATGTGGAATATAAGAAATATAAAAAGGAACATAAGGGAAGGAGGGGAAACTAAGTGGGGAAAAATTAGAGAGGAAGACAAACCATGAGAGACCCCTAATTCTAAAAAACAAAGAGTTGCAGAAGGGGAGGTGGGTTGGGGGGATGGGGTAACTGGGTGATGGACATTAAGAAGGGCACCTGATGGGATGAGCACTGGGTGTTATATGTTGGCAAACTGAATTTAAATTTTTTTTAAAAAAAGTAAATATTTTTAAAAGTTGATAAAATAGAATATATTAAAGAAATATTTAATTTTCTGATTCCAGAAAGTACCATAAGTAGCATCAAAAGATGAGTAATCATCAAAAACTTTTGCCATTCATGTCACAAAAGGGAAAATTCTTGAGTATGTATCTTCTTTAGTATACCAAGATTCTAGATATCAATAACCCTAAAACCCCATATAAAAACGGGCAGAGGATATGAACCAATAATTTTTTAAAAAGGAAATACAAATGGACACTTAATGTAGGAAAAGTTGCTGTGCCTCATTAATAATGAGAAATACAAATTAAAATTTTATAGATGCATTCTTTCACCCATTAAATTAGTAAACATCAAGATGTTTGATTACACACTGTTAGCAAGGATGTATACAAATAAGCACTTTGATTTAGGCCTACTGAAAGATTAACATAATACTAATCAAAGAAAATTTGGCAATAACAATCAAAATAAGAAATGCGTGCTCCTTTGACCCTGGTGTTAATTCAACTGATATATTTGCATTTGTACAAGGTTAAGGTTAGTCATGGCAGCGTTGTTGGTATTATGCAAGATTGGAAACCAGAAACACATCCATTAATAAAGGGCTAGTTAACTAAAACTAGAAAATCAACTGCAATGAATAGAGAGGAATGAGAGATAAAGAAGAAAAAGGCAGCTCTTGGATCTAAAATGGTAAAACTTCCAAGTTACTTTTTTTTTACATAAACTCTAAACCCAAGGAACTCATGATCTACTAACTGAGCCAACCAAGTGTCCCCCAAATGACTTTTTTTTAGTGATAAAACAGATGTACATTATAATCATGTTACCAATTTTGTTTTTAAAAATGTGAACATATATATATTTATATATATAAATATATATATATATATAATACTTGCTGTATGTACATGAAATGCCTTCAGAAGCATATTAAAGAAGTCATAACACTAGTAAACGAGGAAGAAATAGGGATGGGAGATTTTTCATTTCTTTAAAATGTAGGAAGATATTTATTTTGAGACCATATGTAGTACTTTTGTAATTGACAACACCAACAAAAAACTTCTGAGATCTAGACCTCCAAATATTCTCGGTGGACTCTGGAACTCCTGAGGTCTTAATACATTATGGCATGCACTCTCAAGAGGGCAATATTGCCCCAGTGAGTGAAAGTTTGTTGTTGGGGGCAAAATGTTACTCTTTTTAGCTTTAAAGCACAGATATACATAGAAGCCATAATCACATGTACAGCCTATGTCTACCTATGACATTAAAATTTCATGGGCTAGGTGTGATTCAGGACAAAAATTTCTAAAAGGATCCTTGGAGGAAGGGGGCAATGTTAGAAAACAAGTAAAAATAGAAAATAGAGCAAATAGAAAACAAAATAGAAAAGGGTCCATTTAAGAATAAAAAGTACTATGCAAGTATGTGGACAGAAAAGATCCTTGGATCTTTTTCCTATGATGGATAGGTCAGATCCTTATTAAAGGAGATTTTCTATCTTTAAATGATACAACTATAAAAAGAGCCAATATTATTGAGAAGTCATCATGTTCCTCACCATTACTTGCTGTGGCTATGCAAGCCCTGAAGTTGTGCTTTGAATAGTCCAAACAGCTTGTCCATATGGCCGCATTACCTCTTGCTTCTCTTTTACATCATATTTTTCACCCATCATTCCTGCCTCTCAGGAGCTGAGGAGATCCTGATTTTGTCATCTAATCTCAGAACTCTGCCTCCTGCCAGCATGCCAATTCACAAATTTAATAAATCCATCTCGTGTGTCAAGATGTTGATAAAAATACTCAAAAGGCCAGAGCCAAAGATAGAACTTTCCATCATTACAGTGGTGCATTATCCAGAATTCCCTGGGAAGAGTTTTTCAATCTACTATGAATCATGATTTCTCCATCTCAACTTGGAGAATATCAAGAGATACTCTGTCAAAGCTCTCTCTGAAATCCAGATACCTATATTGGTTGTACCTGAAAATCTACTAATGTTTTCCACACACTGCTGAGCTTAAAACAGGTAGTAACAAGGATCCTCTCTTGCAGAACATTAGAACATATGATGGCAGGACACACTTGAACTTCCTCACCCTTGTTACCCACATCTGGCAGTGCAAACATTGGATAAATAAGGTTGCATGATATAAACATGGCATACAAGGGGAATATCAAAAAAGAGTAAATCAGGAAAAACACAGAAAAGGCCAGCTCCCTTGTTTTTCATTCTGTCAAAAATGTGTGATCAAAATAAAATGTTTGATGAGAAATTTCAAAAATCTTAAGAATCACCATTATATTTTTAAGAATGAAATTGATCATTGATGGAGAATAAACAAATACAATTGTAAGAATCATAGATGTGAGTTAACTATATCAACGGCAAAGGCTGCGGTTACCATAAAAAAAAAAAAGCATCCTATAGAACAATACCAATGATTTTATTTGTAAGTGAACTATAATTTCAAGTCAGGATTGAAGTGGCAAGATTGTCGGCCCACTGATGGCCATGGTGATGATGGAAACAGTGGTCCCAAATGCTGAACCAAAGGCAAGTGCTGGAGTTGATGCACTGGAGATGTTCAAAAAGAGTCAAATCCACATTTCTGAGCCTCCAATATCAAGAGTGGGGGTCAAAGAAACCGTGTTTAGGGCAGCCCAGGTGGCTGAGTGGTTTAGCACTGACTTCGGCCCAGGGTGTGATCCTGGAGACCCAGGATCGAGTACCATGTCGGGCTCCCGGTGCATGGAGCCTGCTTCTCCCTCTGCCTGTGTCTCTGCCCCCTCTCTATCTCTCTCTCTGTCTCTCGTGAATAAATAAAAATCTTAAAAAAAAAAAAAAAAGAAGAAACCGTGTTTAGAGAATAATGAAAAAAGCCATGAGTAGTCCTAAGCCATGACATTGAGTACTGTTTCTAAACATTGTGGTAAATTCTTTACAAGAATCATGTCACCTAATCATCAAGTCCATCATCAGCTGGATCTTCACTAATATCCCTA
Organism: Vulpes lagopus; assembly: GCF_018345385.1. Taxonomy (NCBI): domain Eukaryota; kingdom Metazoa; phylum Chordata; class Mammalia; order Carnivora; family Canidae; genus Vulpes; species Vulpes lagopus. The sequence continues at coordinate 29,134,922 of NC_054830.1, read as the reverse complement.
TCATATAGATGATGCATGTGAGGATCACAATGGTCCAAGACCACTTCCCTAGTAAACAGCTTTTAATCTTCCCACTTTACATTTATTTATAGCCTAATATTTAAAGGTCACTGACAATGGAACAAAGTCCCTAGACTATTTTATTCATTCCTGGCAATACTATTCCCATTTTATGGATGAAGCTATCGTGCTTAGAAAGTTACTTTGTATTTAGAACATACGTTCTAAAGCAAAAAGAGGAACCAATATTCAAACTCAGACACTTAGCTCCAGAGATTCCTGTCTTCCCTTTTAATATTCCGCTATCGTAACATTTCAATGGGTAGAGACTTCTGGGTATTACTGACAGAAACCAAATATGAAAAAAATAAAAAATAAAAAATGAAAATAAATAAAAAATAAATAAACAAAAAAGAAACCAAATCTGGAGGTCAATTTCAGCTTGGGTCGCATGGCTAGATCGAAGCTGCTCCACTAAAGGACTGAATGTCTTAGTCAAGGCCATTGATTGAGAAGAATAACCTACTGGTAGCTTTGACGTTGGCTCCTCATAATCATCAAATAAAATAAAAAAATTATTATCATCAAATTATTGACATTTTCAATAAAACCATGTGCTTCTAGTTGGAGCACAAAGCTAAGTAGGCAAATAAAGGTAAATGAAATGAGTAAGCAAAGGCTTTTGTTGTCTACAAACGGCCATTTACAGGACAGAAGGTCCAATAACTACCAACTAAATACCATAAACGCTGCAGAATTAAAACAGAAGAAAAAAATGATGACAAAAATTACATGTACAACTAATTAAAATCATATATCCTTTTGTACTAATAAGAGGGTCTTCCCTACTTGAGGTAACAAAAGGTTTAACAGTATTTTAAAACAATATTAAACAATTGTAAAGAAAACAGTGGTGAGGCAATCACAGTAAATAACTACATTTTGATGAAAAGAAAAAGCTTTGGGACGCCTCAGTGGCTCAGCAATTGAGCGTCTGCCTTTGACTCAGGGGTCCTGGGACTGAATCCCACATCGGGCTCCCCACATGGAGCCTGCTTCTCCCTCTGCCTATGTCTCTGTCTCTCTCTTTCTGTCTCTCATGAAAAAATAAATAAAATCCTTAAAAAAAAAAGAAAAGAAAAGAAAAAGCTTTGCTTGAGATGTGGCTGGTGGTGCTGGTTCTGTAATTCTCCCACTAGTTGATTAAGTATCAATACCATGACATATAGGAGGTATAATATTAAGAAAACAAAGCACAATTTTATACTTCTTTGGTAGGACTCCTATACCTGGGACTCCTTAAAGAAAAGAGAAGAGGGACGCCCGAGTGGCTCAGTGGTTGTGCAACTGCCTTTGGCTCAGGGCGTGATCCCAGAGTCCTAGCTAGGATCAAGTCCCACATCGGGCTCCCTGCATGGAGCCTGCTTCTCCCTCTGCCTATGTCTCTGCCTCTCTCTCTCTCTCTCTCTCTCTCTCTGTGTCTCTCATGAATAAATAAAATATTTTAAAAAAGAAAAAAAGAAAAGAGAAGAAACTAAGCACTCTTTAGATAATACAATGAAGAATGTTATTTGGTAACATACATAAATAATCGAATTAAAAAGAAACTGAAGGACCTATAGCTTGTGAGTAAGCAGGAGATAGAACATACATTTTCTTTCTGGGTTCGAGAACTAGAGCACAGGACAAGGCAAGTATATATCGATGCCTGTCTGCCATATTGATGAACTTATCTGGAATTTTTTTAGTTCAGGCGCTCACATACCAGAGAAAATGCTTAGTGATTTCCAAAACAGTGGGATCCTGGTTGTGAAAAACAAGCTCTCTAATTAGCAAATTAGAAGTCCCTTCCTTGCAGATAAAACTGCTAATGCAGACAAAGCCTCAATATAAAATAATCATATTCAAAGATGCTGGACAAAGAGAAGGGAACATACCCTAATCAGCTTTCATTCTCTTTGTAGCCTTAGTACTCAACCATAGGATCACTCTTTACTGGGGAATTTAGACCATTCAGATATCAAGATAAGAGAGGTTGTTTTCATTTATTAGCATTAAATATTCTCCCCAAAGCACTCCAAAAACACTTAGAAAAACAAGGGGGGAAAAAGGATTTAATAAATAATAAACATTTTTTTAAGCAGTAGGTTCTTAACCATTTTTACTGGGTCATATGTAATTCTGAGCAAACTTAATGTACTTATTATCCTGAATTTGCTTTACAATAGAACAAACTAGGGTTTGCATTTTCCCCCCTCTCTTTGAGTAAGATTCTAAGCAGAAGAAAATTGGTCAGACACCAAGAGAAATCAATCAAACTACTCCACTACCTGTTCATACCCTATCAAAATATTGAGTAAAGCTTAACACCTATATTGCTTTTGGCCTGAGGTCCTTATTTGCCAAAAAAAGTCCCGAGCCTCTAAGGGCATGCATGCTCCTCCTGAGACTAGGGATGGATAAAAGATGGAGGTCAATACCTTCAGCCTCACACTTCTCTGCTAGCTTGGAAGGCAGACGTGGTGAAAACAGTGTTGACTCTGACCCCCATAACATGCCTGGGCAGAAGCTGCAAGCCGAGGGGGACAGTGGACCACAAAACCCAGTCTTAAATCCACCTATTTACTCCACATCTTCACTAGTGATCAGTGAACATCTCACATTTCATCTGTGCAAACCTGAAGTTCCAGATCTATCTTCCATCCTAAACTTCATACAATGTGGTCTTCACCCTGTTACTGGCATCCTTCAAGTACTCAGAACAAAAATCCTGGTGTCAAACATCAAACCTTCTTTATGTTATTCCTCAGATACAGGAGCAAATCCTAGGATGTACCTTCACAGCATATCCAGAAGCTGACGTCTCCCACCTGCTTTCCACCCCAACCCAAGCTGCCATCATCTCTCCTATGGATCATTGCAACTGTCTCCACCCCTGACTCCTTGACTCTCCTTCCTCTCCTTCAGTCTGTCATGGAAACCACAGTCAGTGATCTTGTTAAAACATAAGCCGCTGACTTAAACCCCCCAACAGAATTCTTCCTCATTTTGAGAAAAAGCCAAAGACCTGAAAAGTTGTCTACGAGGTGCTATGCATTACCTTCCTGATCACCATTCCTACTTCTGTCCACATTGATCCCACAATCAAGCCAAACAGGCCTCCTTGCTGTCCCTGAACACATCCAGCATTTTCCCGCTGTCCTCTCTGCCTGGCCAGGTTAGCAAGTAACTCCTCGCCGCCCTGAGATGATTCCCCACCTGTCACTTTTTCAAGGAGACCTGCTTCACCACTAAATTATGCCCCCAGCTCTACATGCTTTCTTCCTTGTATTTATTCCTCCAAAGCCCTCCTAATATTTCAAATATTTGTTTTGTACGTTGCCTGTTATCTACTCACCACCCCCACTGGAATGCAAACTCTGTAAGGACAAGGGTTTCCCTGTCATGTGCACTGTATATACATACACAGGTCAGTAAATATCCTAGCAAATATAAACAACAATATGGTTTCAGTTTAAAATAGAGAGGGTTTTAAACAACTTTATTGAGGTATAAGATATATGCTTAAATTCCATCATTTCAAGCATACAATTCAATGACTTTTAGTCAATTTATTGAGTTGTACAGTCATCAGCACATTCCAGTTTCAGAACACTTCCATTTCATGAAATGATTCAGAGAGAAATTTGTACCTGGAAAGTACCAACATTACATCTCCTCTCTCATGATACAAGGCAATCAAACTTCTAGGAATGCAGTTTTTAATAAAAGTAACTTGGTCATGCACCACTGTTACTCATCATTTTATGATTTCCTTTTGTTTCAAGATGCAAGCATTTTTTAGTTTATACACAGTACCGAGAATCCTGAGATCAATGGAAATAACAGAGGAGTAGAATCTGAATTGTGTTCTTTTACCAGAAACACTGAAAAACATACACAGGAAATCAATATACAAATAGGGAGTTCCTGGCACTGCCTCTACCAAATGTGGAAAAGATTTTCTCCTCTTGATATACTACCAGTGGGGCCAGGTTCCTCCTCCATGGGATCTCATTCAAATATGTCCAGCTGTGCCCTTCCATGATGGTGAACCTACAATTAGCAACCTTCACTTTTAGAAACCAAGGGCTCCTTGAAACTACCACTCACTAATATTCAAACCACTCCAGCACAGTAATAAAATAACCGCAGGAGACAGAATAAATAAATAGTTAATCAACATCACATAGTTACCCTCAGGGTTTTAGAAGGTTTTAGGAAACCTAGCCAAAGTAGAGGTGTAACTTCCTATACGTGAGCTAATTTGGTCAAATTAATTTACTGGGGTTTCTTGCCCTAACCTGCCATTGTAGACCTACCAAGTTCAAAGCTAAGATTTAAATATCACTTTAAGATTTAGATCCAGATCCTAAAATTTTCGTTGAGAGTTCAAAATAGATTCTGAACATCCAACTAAGATACCGATAGTAATCTACCTTTACTATTGATAATGTCAAACAACCCATTCTAATCCCATAGGTGTTTTTTTTCCCTTCAATATTTATGGAAAATTTATTACACATTAACAACTATAATTTGAAGGCAAAACACATACGTGTCTGCCAAGTATTGCTTATAACTTGCAAATGCAGATATTAAGTTAGTTTTTAAAAGTAGCAAACCTCAACAACAAATTTGAGTCAGGACACTGTTTATTTCAGACCTCACTAGGTAGTTCTGTTTTCTGCATTTCTTTGTTGGTAATTTTTAAAAAAACAAGGAAGAAAAAACACCTTAGGTATGGTCCTCTTAACAAAGAAACACTGGCAGATGGCAAAGGAGCTAAAGTCATTCTTTCCTTTTACTCATGAGAGATGACTTTCTTAGCACCCTCCAAAAGTAACCCAGAACCCCTATAATGGTGAATTAAACTAACTTGAATTGACATTATAAACACAAACAACTGGAAGAGACACCTCGCATGGTTCAAAAACTGCCATTTCATCAGCTTTCTTAAGAATATTTACAGCTGGAGGGGTACCAGAGTGGCTCAGTCGGTTAAGTATCTACCCTTGACTTAGGTCATGATCCCAGGGTCCTGGGATTAAGTCTTGTATTGGGCAACCTGCTCAGTGGGGAGTCCGCTTCTCACTCTCCCTCTGCTCCACCCCCAGCTTGTGTGTTCTCTCTCTCTTGCTCACTTGCTCTGCTTTCTCTTTCTCTCTCTCTCTCTGTCTCTCAAATACATAAATAAAATCTGAAAAAAACAACAACAATATTTATGACTGGAGGCAAACGAACAATTATCCGTGCTAAAAAGAAATGATAGGAATCTATGGCTGCAGACAGGTTGCCCTCAAAATTATCCCATTTACTTTGAAATGTCATCCCCCAAAACCACCTCATTGGTTTCAAATTAATTTGCACACCCACATAAATAAATCTACCCTGCAGATATAACTGAGAAGCACATGGATATGTACAACTCCACACTGCAGCGTTCCAAGGGGAAAAACATTCTGTATCTTTCCTCCCCCCATGGCAGCCAGAAGACACAGTAGGCCAGGTGGTCTGCTCGCCAGGTTGGCTATGTGCAGCTGGAAGATGCCACCTGTTTTAGTCCTGGATGGCCAGATGCGCTCACCAGGGGCCACGAAGCACATGCAAGATGGAGGGAATGAAGGGCACCGCGTCTGCAGTGCTGTCCATGGAAGAAAATAATTCTCAACAGCATGGTTTGCAAAGCTCAGAGCCACCTCACTTCCTCATTTTTTTGCCTGATCACACTCTACTGACACACTTGCCCATGTCCTGCTCCTCCCCTTCCTGATCTCCTTCAATATTTTTATTGAGAACGCGAACTTGTACCACACAATTCAGCACGAGACTATTGTGTGCCCAACTGTTATTTTCTATTTCCTGTATTTAATTAAAATTCCCCAAGAAAGGGATCCCTGGGTGGCGCAGCGGTTTGGCACCTGCCTTTGGCCCAGGGCGCGATCCTGGAGACCCGGGATCGAATCCCACATCGGGCTCCCGGTGCATGGAGCCTGCTTCTCCCTCTGCCTGTGTCTCTGCATCTCTCTCTCTCTCTGTGTGACTATCATAAATAAATAAAAATTTTAAAAAAAATAAAATAAAATAAAAAATAAAATAAAATTCCCCAAGAAGAATAATTAATTCACTTGCCACATATCAATAACCATTTACTAAAAAAAAAAAAATAAAATAAAAAATAAAAAAAAAATAACCATTTACTACTTTTATTATGCATTCACTAACACAAATATTCATCCAAGGCTTTTTCCAGGGCTCAGGTCTATGTCCTGGGTACACTGGAACACTGTTGGGGGGGGTAAGGTTCTGTGCCATAAGGGAGACACATTTCTTGGGCACACAACCACTGTCAATCTTGCTGTGGCTGTCACTACCTACCATTTATGAACCACTCACTGAACCAGGCATTGGCCTATAATATCTCATTTCACTCCTCATCCTGCCCTGTGTTTAATATGGTATTACCCTCCCATTATATAGATGTGAAAACTGATGCATGAAGGAGTTAAGTCCACACGGAGTGGAAATACAAGTTCTGATAAATCTGAGACTCACCTGTACTCTTTCTCAAACCATACATTATCATATCATACATGACATCAACTTTTCAATAAATCATCCATAGAACACATACCATATCTTAGAAGAACTTAGAGTTTAAATGAATGTGATCTATAGGAATAATGACCCTGCAAATGTTCTTTAAGGTGGACCACCTGTGTTACCATTTATTTTCTTTGTCTAATTCCCCTGAAATAGCATCCTTAATCCCAGAGATTTCCACCATAATCATTATCCTTCACCATACTCTCTCTTGCCACCTGTTTAACTGGTGAGTAAAGTTGAGGGGGCTTAAATGAATAGCCCAACGACAACTCAGAAGTAGCAGCAACTTGACTTTACCATGTTCAGAGTATCTATCAAGTAATTTCTATCACACGAGAAACCACCAGTAATTTCCATCACCACCACCGCCACCAGGGCAGAAGTACGCTATGACAATACCAGAGCCACCATTATTTAGCATAAATGTTTTAGGTAGAATTCTCACAATATGTATTACTGTTGTAACAAGTTTCACATTTAAGGTCAAGGAGCCTATATGTGGGGATCTAGAGACTCGACAAAACCCAGTGAGTAAAGAGCTATGAGTAGGTATGTTTCATATCCTTATTCTTAATGACAAAAAAGGAAGAACTAAATGCCTGTCCCAAAATGAGAGAGCATCCTCACCTCGTGGAACATAACAGAGCTCTGAAGCAGAGAAAATGATTATGACCAGGAAGCGATTATGACAAGCAGGAAAAGTAGGATATTAAGTCAAATATTGACGATGATTATAACAATGGTTACAACCATAAAGGTTTGACAAAAGAAAATTCTTTATTTTTTAATAGTTCAGATCATTGTAATAGCAAAATGTAGTACCTGTGTATAATCAAAACATTATCAACCACTTAGGTCAGAATCAATTATTTCATGGAAGAATAAGATGTCAAGGAAATTTCTCCATATTTGGACTCCGCTTTTGATATATTTTAACGTACATTCTTTCCATTCCTAGCTCTCCATGGAAAACTATGATCTTATACCTAAAGTTAGTTGTACACCATTTGTATTCTTACTGAAAATACTCCATTTACATGCCTGATAGAGAAAATCTAAAAGCTATTTGTATTTATATAAGTACATATGTATTCACAAAATGCATACAACCTTTTGTTTATATATATATATAACATATATATAACATATAATATAATATATATATAATATATATATCCATTCCCTATGACCCAAAAATTCCACTTCAAAGAATGTTTCCTTACAACAATAGTCAGGGATATAAAGCCCTCTCTCTCTCTCTCTCTCTCTCTCTCTCTCTACTGTAGACTTTATACCTAACATGGGACTTAAACTCATGACCCCAAGATCAAGAGTCACATTCTCCACCGACCAAGCCAGCCAGGCTTTCCTATGCAAGGTATCTTAACCAACATGGAAAGCATTTGTTTAATTAGTTAAATTCATGTACAGGAAATCTGGAATAATGTCACTTCTAATTAGAAGGTCATGATTATCAAATATTATGTCATTAGCCCTTTTCTGCTTTTAACTATATATCTTTCCTTCCCAGTAAGGGAATGAATTTAGACATCTAGAATGAAGCTAATACAACACTGAGGGTTTTGATGCATCACTAACACTTGAAATGAGGCTTGAGACCATTCCTGTGGTAAGATAATATTTCTTACTACTTCTGACAAGTAGAGCAGAGATTAGGGAGTTGGAAAAGCTGAGATGAATTAAAAGTCTAGCTGATAAAATGAGTAATAATACAATTTTTCTAATGGAGATTTTTAACACTCCATTCTGCCTCATTTGTTAGAACGGCTTTAGAGTTCAATGTGAGAGACAATCAAGAGCCTCCATAGACAGGCCCATCTCCCTACCAGTAATATGGAACTGGGTCAGCCCTGTGATACCTGCAGTAGGCCTTGTGTCTGTTCTAATAATGACCACATCAGGCCTATGCCCAGTATCACGTTTGAATTATAGCTGAGGAGTCACTTTTCAAGGAATAACCTCCTTGGTCTCCTATTCTAGGCCAGTTGACCTTGGGAAACCACACTGCTTTCCTTTGGGACCACTAATCCTAGTTTTATCCATTTGCTGGAAGAATTTGGGCCTATAGTGTTTGTGACAACTACTTCCCACCAGAACCAAGAATACGTTTCAATGGTATCTCCAAGAAATAGCTAGGAGAGAACAGTGGCCGTGGACCCCCCTAAAGTTATTGAAATACACATACAAGCGAAGTATAAGCACAGTCTCGCTTATACCAATGTTGCCGTAAGACTCCCTGCTGGCTCCAACTTCCGCCCACTCTGCAGTAGCTGAATCTCATATAGAAATTGTAGAGCCACCTGTCCATTTTGCTCTCTGTTGTCCTCATAGAGTAGAGCAGAAGTATCTGGCACATAATAGGTACCCAGTAAATCTTTCTTGAATGAAGAAGTGAAAAACAAACTGACAAATGAATGGGAACTAAGCCAGTGGCTCTAATCATCTTAACATATGTCTTTTCCCATGAAATTGATGTGGCTTTATGAATGCTGAATCCCTGTCATGTCACTCCACTGGAACCACTACCACCACAAGTCAGCCTCTTATCAATGTACCTACTTAAAATAATGGGTTGGTTTGCAGGCTAACCATGCCATTAGAACAAGGTCATAAGTGGGCTTCTTGACATTCCCCATTCCCTACTCATCAAAATGACTCCTAACCAGCCCAATTTTAGGGGTCTCAAATAATGTCTCATCCTCCCATTGCTGCTGGCTACCTGTTCACAGCACTGCCTGTTGTGCACGCAAGTAATTAACTTGCAATGTTCCACTGACTCTGACACATTCCACGGCATTAAAAATTTCACCAGCAGGTAGTTAAGCATACAAGCTGCTTCCCCAGTTAAATTCCATAACCAAATATCACATGTAAGTGTCAGTCAACAGGGAAGGCCATTTTAACACACAAAAGTCGCATGTCAGGTGCAGAGTCATGGTAACTATGGTTAAATCTCATTCCTTTGAACTCCATTAATTTGGATCCTATGGTAATGAGACAAGGGTTAGAATAAAGACTTGCTTTTTGCTATGGGAAAGTTTTGCTTTGAGACTACTGAAAATACAACTGTATAGATCAGGTTCCACTAGATGAGATGTTCAATAAGGAAAGAAAATGTGCATAGCCGGTGATAAAGGCCATGAATTTTAGAACCAGATTACTGGATCTCCTCCCTTTGCCAATGAGTGGGGAAGTGGCCCTGAACAAATTTCCTAAACTCTCTACACTTCAATTTCCTTGTTTGTAAAATGTGGGTAATAATAATATGTGCCTTGGGCATTCAGTGGTTGACCATCTGCCTTCAGCTCAGGGCGTGATCCCAGGGTCCTGGGATCAAGTCCCGCATCGGGCTTCCATCAGGAAACCTGCTTCTTCCTCTGCCTATGTCTCTGTCCCTCTCTCTGTGTTTCTCATGAATAAATGAATACAATCTTAAAATAATAATAATAATAATACATGCCTCATAACACTAGGATGAAGTGAAGCGGTTAAAATGGTGCCGTGCAAAGAGTGAGGATACTACATGTTTAGGATCAGCTATTAATACTCTAAGCATCATTATTACATCACACTGAACACACAGTAGGCCCATAAGATGACTGAGCATACAAAAATCTCTATTTGTTTTCAAAGGATCCCAGTTACAAACAACTTGTACGTTTTCTATTCATGAACATAGGTCCCTCATTAAAGCTTTAACTTAGCATCATATGTATCCTCGATTCTTTCCTAAAGATGCTATTATTTCATTTTAGCTGGGTTTCTTTAAAAAATATAAGACTGAATAATTCAAACACACCTAATCTAGACTACATTTTCTTCTAAAATTCTAGGTCAGTGAAACGGCATGTGATCAAATGACAACAGTGTGGGTTGGAAGTACCCTGTGACTCTTCAAAGAGGCTTTAAAAGAGCAGAGAGAACAAAGCCTCAAGCTCAGGCTGAGCCACGCATGTAAAGCCGTGACATAACAAGGACGGACAAAGGAACTATAATCAAGAGTGGAAAAAGGGGGCAGAGGCAATAAAGACAAGAGGAGATTCACATGAATGAAGAATTATTGGCTTTATAGGCGCCTGGAGAAACACAGAACAGGTCGTATCACTTTCCTTGCAGTGAAGGGCAGCTTAGCAATTTGGAACCGAACAACGTTGGATACGGGGTGTTGATCTCCAGCTAACATTTTGCTATGACAGAGACAGTGGGGGTGGGTGATCAACGCATAACCCCACATTAAATAAAAACATGATGACACTAGCCAGGAGTGGACACTAAGGCGGGGAGACTGCTCAAGAAACTCCCCGAATTTACAAAAGGGATATTCCCCATAACATGTGCCACCTCATTCACCATTTTCTACCTCAGTAAAGATTACTGATTAATTTTATCCTCTCAAAGTCATGGTTTATGTTATAAAGCCATCCTGCCAATATCTTTGGGAATGTCTCCAAACCACTTCAGCGATTATAGAATAAAATGGATCTCTCTGTCCCATCAAATTAGTTTAATATTCCTGAAAAGATAACACATTAACCATTGTGGTCTATACCTCCTAAAGCAGGTTCCTCGTGATATTTGTAATTCTGTTTATATTCATAAAGTGTGCTTTCCAGCTATTTATATGTTCCCTGGAGGTATTCAATGAGTTACTTTGTGTCATGATTGAAGTATTGTCTTGGACACTATTTGAAAGAATAAGTGAAATCACAAAATCCATTTATTCATACACTTGCCTTTTGTCTCTTCTCCTCATCTCCAAATTAGAAGATGAGGCCCATAAAACTGTGAATAGTCTGAGTAGTTCTGTGTTGTTCCAGTTTTTAGAAGAGTGCCTAACACATATTAGGTACTCAAAAATAGTAACTCAAAGTGTGAGTCATGCACATAAAAGAGTAATGTATGAATTCATAAATATATGGCTTACTGATCAATCAATAAATAAAGTTCACCAGTTTTGACTATACTTCCAAATGTGTGTGTTCATTCTTCAGAAAATCCAGGTAGATCCCTGGGTGGCTCAGCGGTTTAGCGCCTGCCTTTGGCCCGGAGCGTGATCCTGGAGTCCCAGATCAAGTCCCACGTCAGGCTCCCGGCATGGAGCCTGCTTCTCCCTTTGCCTGTGTCTCTGCCTCTCTGCCTCTCCCTCCCTCCCTCTCTCTCTCTCTCTCTCTCTCTCTCTCTCTCTCTATGTCTATCATGAATAAATAAATAAAATCTTAAAAAAAAGAAATCCAGGTAACACTTGATTGCAAATGAACGTGGAAGCTAAGGAGAAGGTTCCTGTTTACACATGACTTAACCCTCAGCATTTCTCATTGAAATGGGATGAATTATACCCACTTCTCAGATGAGGAAAACTATGCTCAGAGAGGTTGAAGACGAGCACTCAAATCACATTCGGGAGCAAAGCTGAGATTCCACAACCAGGTAAACCTGATTCTAAACCAGTTTTCCAGCGTACTTAGAAAGAGCTGATTCCCTTATGTCTTAAAGAATAAAATTAATAAATTCCTTTTAGATAGTCTATTATCCTTGATCTTGTCTTGAGAGTCAACACAGCTGTCTACCGTCTTCAAAGATGGTAAACACACTCTTCGAGATGTATCCCTCTCACGGTGTATTTCTCACTTAGGTTTAGAGACACTTAAAAGCTTAAGGTGTCAGGTCTGTTTGAAGAAGAACATAAATCAACACACAGACAAAACAACTCTAAAATCCATAACAGTCCCCAGACAAAAATGCCGATGGGTACTAGGAAGGTTATTTAACTCAGCAAGTGGAGCTGGATGCATGATTACAAGGAAGGGTGGGGACTGTGGAGAATGTCAAAGCCCAAGCTCACAAAGAGCTTCTCAAACACTGCATAAGCACCACCAAAGAGGCCTGAGGAAGGTCTCTGCACCCACCTCACAGTTTCTAACTTAGAAACTCTGGAGTGGGATCCAGAGTGCCTGTTTCTTCCCAGATCCCAGGGGATGCTGATGCTGCTAGTCCAGGGACTACACATGGAAACTCACTGTTCTAATGAGAGAAGCTTTGCTCTCAGCACCATTGTTGAAATTAGGAAATGCAGATCCAAAGAAACCTTACAATTTTTCAATTTCAATCCAAACAAGGCTGGATTTTTCCCACTTTATTTATTTATTTATTTATTTATTTATTTATTTATCTTAAATAAGATAAAAGATTTTTATCTTTTTATTTTTTAAATAAGATTTAAAGATTTTATTTATTTATTAATGAGAGACCAGAGAGGCAGAGACACAGGCAGAAGGGGAAGCAGGCTTCCTGCGGGGAGTCGGATACGAAACTCAATCTCAGGACCCCAGGACCACAACCTGAGCTGAAGGCAGATGCTCAACCACTGAGCCACCCGATGCCCCATATTTTAAAAGTAAGTACGACAAACAGAATAAGACGTCAAGATGAGCATGTCCGATCCTTGAAGAACAATGAGCCTAAACTTTATTATTTCAAGACCAAAGCAAAGCATTAAGCGGCATTTTCCCCGAGAAAATGGAACATAATCTGACGTGGGCAACAAAATGAAGTAAAGTGGTTTGTTTTTCCTGTGCTTAGTCAGGTAAATTTTAGACTTTTAAGATGTCCGTTTGTACCTGGGCCATAAGCTATAACCACAGCTGAGGGCAAATCACACACATGCCTGTCCCCACACTCAACCCCTGAAGATGTCATCTGGAAACAATAAGGAAAGCTAAATTCAAAGCAATAAATAACAATCGAGTCCATGTTTATGGATGTTTATCTCACCCAAAATAATGTTTATGCATAGAAGTCCCCCTCTCCCTTTCCTGGCTTTCTTTTAGGTAATATCTATAAGCACTTTTAAAGATCTCCTAGAGAGATGAAGATTAGGACAGTGATGACAAAGTTTATGAAACACTTTACTCTTCTGCCTCTGTGTTGAGAACACATGGTATTTTTTTTTAAAGTAGGCTCTATATATAACGTGGGGCTTGAACTCACAGTCCTGAGATCAAGAGGCATGTGCTCTCCTGCCTGAGCCAGCCCGGCACCTCAAGAACACAGAGCACCCTAATGAATCCTTACTGGGTTTCTGCTCAAGCAATAATACTAGTAGCATCCCTATTTTACAAATGAAAGCCACAGGCTAATGGGTTTATAAACTTGCCCAAGAAAACACAGCTGATTACTGAAGGGGCAAGAACTTCACTGCACAAATTTTTCCCCACATCACTGACCACCCTTTAAATCCCATATAGGAATTTTAGAAGCTGCGTACTGAGAAGAGAAGACACTATTGGAACACGGTGATGTGTGATACCTCCCCAAGTCCCACTATAAAGCTGTGATTTCTTTTTTTAAAATATTTTACTTATTTATTCATGAGAGACAGAGACAGGCAGAGACACAGACAGAGGGAGAAGCATGCGCCCTGCGGAAAGCAGGCTCCATGCGAAACTCGATCCCCGGACCTTGAGCTAAAGGCAGACATTCGACCACTGAGCCACGGAGGTGCCCCAAGATGTTATTTCTTAAGAACAAAATTAACAGGCCAAAAACCGTCTCATCCTCTAATCCAGAAGGGAGGGAAAGAAAATTCTTACCTTGCTCACCACAAAACAAAAACAAGAGCAAAGAACAAACAGCTTTGCCATTTTTGGAGAACTAGTCCTGCATTGGGTAAGCAAAAACAATGGCTGTAGTCAGCTGTCAAGCAGAGTATGTTAAATTTCTTGTTCCTGAGACAGATCCCATTGATCTGTTTTACTTAGTCTCAGTCTCAAGAGTTGACTTCATAACTTAAGTTTATGACTTGATCAAATGATGCAGAAAAACCACCCCAAAAGCTAAATGATTATATTATGCACATTATGGAGCACTACGTTCATGGCAGGGCAGCTGACTACACAAACAGGGGATTTATCACCTTGATACAGATGGCCCAACGCAGGGCTCAGTTTCAGGGGCTCGGGGGAGGCTCTGTCGCACATCGGAGAGATGGATTGCAGCTCAACAACTGCATGTTAAAGAGGCATGTATGGGGCTCCTACTGTATATCAAGCACTGGGATCCAAGGCAAACAAGGTAGAGGCAACCTAGGGCTCCAAGGGTTTGCATCTCAGTGGGCAGTAAACAAGCAAATGAGCACAAATATATTTGGCTGCACTGAAGGAAAAAACTCTGAAATAAGTCAAAGTGAAGTAGAACTATCATGGTGGGGGGGCTCCCCACACTTCAGCTGAGCAGGTAACATTTTACCTGAGCCCTGATGGATACATAAAAGTGAGGAAGGGGCTGTCTTGGGGCTCGGGACAGCATGAACAGAGACTGCCATATAGAAGCCAAGGACAAGAAGAATGCAGGAAGTTGGGGAGCAGGGCGGGCTCGGCCCAAGCACCTGTGAAATGAAAGGAGTGTATAATTCTCTAAAAGCATAATGAAAGGCAAGATCATTCTAGGCTCCAGTGGTTCAGGTGAAGAGAAAATGACACCTGTCTCATGGGTCTGAGAGAAACAACTATGGTCTCCAAACAAATTCCTGCCTTTGCCTAAAATTAGTTCATGCAGATTTCCCTTCTTGCTACTCAATAATCCTTGACCAATACAAGGAGGGTTCAGAGGGTATTTAGTCTAGGGAATCTAACTATCTCTAATTTAACAAGTAATTATCAAATGCATATTCTGTGTTATGCAAAGCAAAGCAAAGATGAATAAGACTCTGTTCCTGTCTCAGAAGGCTTTGCCATCCAGTAGGGAGGCAATCATGAAGGCAAGTTAAGCAAGGCAGACTCATAAAAGAACACAACAAAGGAAAACCCCATCACTATGGAAGCATACAAAACAGGGTGATCAATTCAAAGTAGGAGAAGCAAAGACAGCTTCACAGGAGAGGCAGCATGAAGAACCCGTGACCCTCATCTGTCCTCAAATGCAAGCAATATAACTAGGTTGCTATGATTTTACCTGATTCAAGAAAATTTCTTGAATATTTATAACCAGCCCAAACACATAGAGAAATTAATTAATTAGCTAGTTAATTAAATAGGCCTACATGGTTTGCTTAGGGGAATGGAAAATGTGTCCAACAAACCAACAAAACACATACATAGACTTCATTAAGGCAAATCCTCCTAGCCAGATACAGAGAAGAAAAGTACAAGAGTCACAGATTATTAACTGCAGACATCTGCTTTCAGATTAAGAGAGGGGTGGCCAAACCACCTAAGTGCCATTGTTTCACCCCAAAGACCTTATCTGAGATTTGCAGGTGGGCTGATTCAATAGTGCAAAACTTACTGCTGAAAAGTCAATTAAAATGGAACTGCATGAAAGTAGGGATCTTTACACAGAAGTAAAGGGAAAATACTAAATTGCTTGTAAAAGACAAAATAAAATCCTTTTGACACTCACTCCAGGAAACTGTGGAATGAATTTCTTCCACAGTCCTATAGAGAACTCAAGGAATGACACCTACAAGAAGACAAGGCATCCCGTTGCAAGCCTAATGATTACCTAATTGTTCTCAGGAATGGAAAAGAATTGTCAATTACCTATACCAGAAGACCAATGTTTAGTAATTACATGTTTGCATGCGCTCCGTAAAAATGCTGCATCCAAGTCAATAAATTTGTAGAGTGCATTATACAGCACACTGCATCATTCACCTAGAACTGCACAGCCAAAGAAGCAGAGCAGATGGCAAGTGAGAAAGAAATATTGATCACCATGAATAATTTTTACTAAAAAGCATATAAAAACTGGATTTTAAAATATTTCAAAATAATTTATTCACTGTGGTCTCACTGTTTTACATTTCTGTTTATAAATATTTACAATGCACTACCTTCATAAGATAATTATTATTCAGCGTTCGCAGTAAAGGGAATGGCATCGGAGACTGTTTGTACGTATGACTACACTAATCTGTATGACAATATTTTAATTTAGCATTAATTCTCAACTCTTCCCAGTTAAACATACACGGCTTTATTTGTTCTGTTTCAGGTGATATTTATAGACAGGCAACATGCATCACAGTACAAGTTTTTATTTGTAGTGATTTAGTGATGCAAAGGAGAGACTTCAAGTTAATATTAATGTGGGATGCTAACAAGTTCTTGACCAAACTTCCTATCTATATACCTTAAACCAGTCAATAGAATAAAAGAAGCAAATCTTAGATAGGTATGACACAAAGCCATTTCCTTAATGAATGTTTAAAAGGAGTAAGAAGATGTCGCAGCCAAATCGGGTGGGGGTGACTGGGTGGCGGGCACTGAGGGGGGCACTTGACGGGATGAGCACTGGGTGTTATTCTGTATGTTGGCAAATTGAACACCAATAAAAAATAAATTTAAATAAATAAATAAATAAATAAATAAATAAATAAATAAATAAATGGAGTAAGAGTGCACTGAGGTACTGTTCCAGGACAAAGAGAAATGGTTAAGCCACCAATAACTAAAAACCCCACCTGGATGTCATATAACCAGTCTAATTAAAAATGTCACTACAAGGGCATATGAGTGGCTCCGTAGGCTAAGTTTCCCCACTCAAGATTCTGGATCAGGTCATGATCTCAGTGTTGTGGGATGGAGTCCTATGTTGGGATCCTAGCTCCAAAGGGAGTCTGCTTGAGATTCTCACTCTCCCCTCTCTCTCTCTGCCCCTCTCCTAGCTCACCCATTATCCTCCTGTCATAGATAGATAGATAGATAGATAGATAGATAGATAGATAGATAGATAGATGATAGATAAAATCTTTTAGAAAAAGTGTCACTACATCCTGCAATGGCTCGATAAGCCACCGTACTCTACCAATAAAAAATCTCAACATATAGATATGGAAGTTTTAGTCTATTTCTCACTTTAACATAGCAGTAACAATGCTTTTTGTCCTTTGGTTATTTGCTTTCAGTTTTCCTACATACAATCTCTAGATTTAGTGTCTGGTACATCCATAGAGCTGAATGTCAAGATGACTTTTTAAAACAAGAACTGGTAAGTCATCAGTCCTTCCGGATCTCTCCAAACAAACCAGATTGTGATCTACTCGATCCTCATTAAGTATTTTTGCAAAGAAGAGTAAGGCAGAGGGATAATAATACACATAAAGTTTGACCAAAGGTTGCAATAAGAAGGCACTGAGATGAGTGTGCACAGACCTGGAATTGTCATATCAATAATTGTACCTTCTTCTATTACTCTCTTTCCCCGTGAACCAAATGTGTGTGTATGCGGTGAGCACTTGAGCAGGTGTGTGTGTGTGTATGTGTGTGTGTGTGTGTGTGTGTGTGTATGAGAGCTGAATGTTGTGGTGATATATACAATGTAAATAATTAATGGAACAAAATTAAAAATAATTCCTCTTGGCACTGTTTGGAGGATGGGAATCCATGTCTCTTGGAAATAAAGACATACAAGACAGTCAAAGACAAAATTCCATTTTTAGTAAATACATTTCATTAGTTCATATGCTCTTCCATCTTCAAGTTAAATGATGGGGTAAGTATTTGTTCCTTTCAACAGAAATAATGAACATGGCAACTCTCTCTGAAATTAATATTCTGTTCTTTAATGAGCATAACATGTTATGTTGTGTAACCTATTTGGGGAGTGAAGAAGTAAATAAGAATCCTATCACATTTCACAGTGATATGGAACAGCATTTTTATTTTATTTCAGAAAATATTAAAATAAGCTATTGTTAAAAAAGAATTTCTCAAGCATCTTTGCATATACATATAGATACGTGTGTGAGTGCTATCTAGATGGACTGTGACTGCTATGATTTCGGTGGAACTAAAACATAACATAAATCTTTAACTCCCCAGAGTAACCCAATATGATAATCACCAGGCACGTACCTCTGCCAAAGTAAATTTAAGACAAGGATATATTTAATAATGGGTAACTGACGGTAGGGGAATTTGACATTCAGTTACAACTGTGTAGGCAGATTTCTAGCCAGATACCTATATTGCTTAAGTTCCAAACATACATATAAATAGACTTAAGCCAGAGTTGTACTTTTAAGCCATTTTATTAAGTGCCTAATTCACATACATTTATGTAGATGTTCATAAATTTATCCTAACTCCAAAATGAGACAGCACAGTATTGCAGGTTATAAATATTATTTTAAAATTAAAAACAATTTGAACATTACCATCGTCATTAGCTAATGGTTTTTATCTTCCTCTGGAACAATAAAAGCATTAAAATTCAATTTATACAACATTTACTTCTCATAAAAAAAATGGTCATTAACATTTCCCAGTTAAAAAACATCTAATATCCTATCAGGTCACAAATAATAAAGACGACTTGGGTCCCATAGCAGAAGGTCTGAAAAAGAGTGAAGTAGGAAAATAATAATAAAATACAAGGCTATGACATATATACACAGGTCCAGAACAGTCAGTAATTCTTATCCATGATGTTTTCAGCCTAAAACCATGGCTTATATCCAAAAACTAAGATGAGGGTTAATGTTAGATTAATTGCTGATAGATGCCAGTATGTATGCTCATTAGACTGAAATAATACTATGATTCCAACAGTGTATCACAAGTTGATTCGATTAGACATTATTAGAGAAGTTTCCCAGGATATGTTGGTATTGTTCAATCCAACTCTGATGCATGCATCCCATTTAACAGAATTGATTTCTCTTCAAACACAGCCTTTCCCATCTGATTTGTTCAGTCTCCTGCTCCACTTCTCATTGCAATGTTGTCCCCTGCACATCTCCTGATCTTTCTACTTTATGCTGCAGAATTCCCATAATTTCACCACAAAATACTTCCAGTGAATCACTGCTATCACCTAGCATAAGAAAAAGTAATAGACGCAGTTTGGGATTTCTTAAGGCATAAAGGAAAGTATCTTATGAGTGTCAGTATCTGAAAAATCATCTTAAATTCTCTCCCTTCCTTCTCTTGAGTCCACTCTCCCCTCTCCAATCTTGCCTGCCAAAAGTGTCCCATTTTTCAGGGTTATAAGAAACGTCTTCCCCATGAATCTCTGAAGGTCCCTATTGCTTACTTCATTAAATAGAAAGGACCTACAAGCCAACCTTACCTTTATCTATCATTTTATCATATACGGTCTATCAAGGTGAGGGCAACATATGGTATTTATAGCTTTCCCTACCCTGAGAGTCAAGGATCCTGTAATTCAACACCTTTGCCTGCCCAGCCTCTCTCTGCACTGTAAAACAAACATGCACACCCAAGTTTACCACTGATACTTCTCCCCACACATCATCATTACAGAATAGAAACAATGAATCTCAGAACAAGAGAAGTTCAGCAGGGGAACTATGCATGCATTCACACCTGGGCAGGGGATCAGTACCTTTGGCTGGGGGAGTGGGAAGTTAGGCATGTATGGGATTTCGGTGCCAAAGTCAGCAGAAAATATGAAACCAAGTAGAATATCATCAAAATTACCCTCCAAAATCCTGTAGGGAGACAACTGGAAGGCCAGTCAGCCTGTCTGCTCCCCAGCGTTCCAACCCATCTCTCTCTGTCTGGAGAGCCCTTAATACAGTAGTTGGCTTACAACTTACTTCCCTATGTCTGGGAAATAGACATATCTTGAACTTCAGAATCACATGCAGGAAGTCCCCATATGAAGAGGCCGCAACATCTGGGAGACCAGTGGGACCACATGTACTATTTAAACAAGTCTTTGTTTCCTTTCCCCTCACTTTTACTGTACTTGAATTAGAAGAGTGAAAAGAATATAAGGTACATCTCTCTCCACAGTCCCTCTACACTGGAGGAGAAAGTTCAGCAGTGAGCCTTGGGGCTAGAAATTATGTTAATTATAAGAGCAGCAGGGAAGGCACCCAGCCTGAGAAGAATCACCCCTCCCCTACGGAACAACCACAACACTCGTGTTTACTATACTGCTTAATTGCCACTGCAATATCCAACATTAATTTACTAGGGAGCCCTTAGGTAAACCTTTAGAAGTGCTGCCTGGCATCCAGAACGGTTCACATTCCTACAGAGGCACTGATATAGGGGTTCTGACCAGATGTTTGGGGGATTTTAGAGCAGTTTTATATTCATAGCAAAACGGGGAGAAAGGTAAAGAGATTTCTCTTATCCCCACACATGCATAGGCTCTCCCATTACCAACCTCCTGTACCAGGGTAGTGCCTTTGTTACAACTGATGAACCAGCCAACACTGATACAGCCTTATCAACCCAAAGTCCTTAGTTTACCTTAGGACTCACACTTGGGTGTTATACAATCTATGGGTTCAGACAAATATATGATAACATGTATCCACCATTATAGTATCACACAGAGTATTTTCATTGCCCTAAAAATCCTCTATGCTCTGCCATTCATTCATTACCCCATCCACCAACGCCTGAGGACCCCTGATAGATACTTTATTTTTATTTTTTTAAGATTTATTTAATTTGAGAGATAGAGATTGAGAGCGAGCGCACAAATTGGGGGAGGGGGGCAGAGGGAGAGAGAAATTTTAAGCAGGCTCCATGCTCAGTACAGAGCCTGACTCAGGGCTGGGTCTCAGGACACTGAGATCATGACCTGAGCTAAATCAAGAATCAGACGCTTAATGGACTGAGCCACCCAGGTGCCCTGATCTATACAGTCTCCAGAGTTTTGCCTTTTCAGAAGGTCAGATAGATGGAATCGCACAGTAGGTAGCCTTCTCAGTTCACATTAGGTTTTTAAGTACTAAACACAAAGTTCACCACAGCAAAGCTTACCCTCAATTCCTTTTCTAACCATTTCTTTCACCTGTATGCCTATGCCAGTACCTTCTCTCTCTCTCTCTCTCTCTATCTCCTCCTTGCAAGTAATCCTTAACAGTCAATAGCAGAACAAAGTTGGTACAGGGTGTGGTGAGAAGGAGTAAGGATCTGGCCTACCTGGGGCTGAAGAAGTAAGGTGAGACCTGATGCATGAGTCAGAACGTTAACTGGTGACACTGGAAAGGCAAAACTGGACACGGGGGTAGAGGTGAATGAGTTTCAATGAGACTCAGCTGTAGGTGTAAGGCTTGCAAGGCAACTGTGGACTTGAAGTGGGCCACAGGGGGTAGGCAGGAAGAGATCATGAAGAAAGTCTTGCTGGGGGCGCCCAGGGAGAATAGTTCACCAAGACCTCAACTCTTGATTTCAGCTCAGGTCTTGATCTCAGGGTCCTGGGATGGAGCCCCGCTTCAGGCTCCATGTACAGCAGAGAGTCTGCCTGGGACTCTCTCCCTTTATTTAAGATAAATAAATCTGAAAAGAAGAGAAGGGGAGGGGAGGGAAGGAAAAGAAAAAGAGAAAGGGAAAGAAAAAAAAGGGAAAGGAAAGAAGGGAAAGGGAAAGGGAAAGGAAAAAGGGAAAGGAAAAAGGGAAAGGAAAAAGGGAAAGGAAAAAGGGAAAGGAAAAAGGGAAAGGAAAAAGGGAAAGGAAAAAGGGAAAGGAAAAAGGGAAAGGAAAAAGGGAAAGGAAAAAGGGAAAGGAAAAAGGGAAAGGAAAAAGGGAAAGGAAAAAGGGAAAGGAAAAAGGGAAAGGGAAAAGGGAAAGGGAAAGGGAAGGGAAAGGAAGGAAAGGAAGGAAAGGAAAGGAAAGGAAAGGAAAGGAAAGGAAAGGAAAGGAAAGGAAAGGAAAGGGCAAAGCCAAGCCAAGCCATTGCTGGATCCTGGAAGCTATCCTCAGACTGATAGCAAAGCCACTAACAGGCTGTCAACATGAGGGCAACACAGTCACATTGCCATTTTAAAAGACATTCCAGATTTCTGTGCAAAACACAGTGGGGTCACAAGTAAGCAGGCCTGGAGAGGTGTTCTACGGCTTCTACACTCATCCAGGCCACAGATTATTATAGAGTGTGAACAATGAGGAAAGTAGATTCAGGAGACAGGGGTAAAACTGACATACTAGTAGCTAATGGTTCATGAAGACAGAGGGAAAAAGGAAGCCCAGGTTTGAGGTTAATGCGAAAGGACTTATGGTTCTCCCATTTCTTGGGACAGGAAGGACTGGGAAGGAGCAGGTTGGAGGTAAAAGAAGCAGAAAGGGGGCAAATACCAAGCTAGGTTTTAAGTTGTCCTGGGGAAGAAGTAGGCTACATAGGCCTTAAGATCAAAGAGGAGATCTCAGTCTGAAATATCAATTTGAGAGTGCTTTTGGAATAAATGGTAATTTAAGCCATTATAAGGTTGCCTGGGGAGACAGAGCAGAGTGAGAAGAGAAAGGGCCTCCATCTGGATCCTTAGAGGAATTCCAACAGTTAAAACGAATTTAATGAATGACAATGATTCGACCCTTTTATCATTCAGAGCCTTGATGTGGTTAAAATGATGGCTTGTCACTCCAGATCCCAAAACTGCAAATTCCCCTTCACTGCTCAAAGCAAAACTACCCACAAAAACTTTACAATCCTGGCTGATAGGCCAGATGCAGAAGTGTCCTATGAGGTCAATGATGGCTTCCTGGGGCCCTGGGATTGCAGTCCTTTCTAAGACTGATGAGCACAACTGGCTTCCATTTCTGAGGTATAAGGAAGGGTGACACTTTGATTCTCTCATTTTTATTTTGGTTTGCATTATTTGTTAATACCATCAGACAAAGAGGACTTCATGAAAACCACTTTCTCAGCAGCAGAGCACATGCTTTTACACACTTAGTAAAAATTAGTCCTTAGTTAGGGGTGCCTGGGTGGCACAGTTGGTTAAGTGTCTCTGCCTTCTGCTGAGGTCATGATCATGGGGTCCTGGTATCTACCCCTGCATTAGGATCCTTGCTCAGCAGGGAGCCTGCTTCTCCTTCTCCCTCTGCCTGCTGCTCTCCCTCCCTGTGCTCTCACTCTCTCTGTGTCAAATAAAGAAATAAAATCTTTAGGGGCACCTGGGTAGCTCAGCAGTTGAGAGTCTGCCTTGGGCTCAGATCTTGATTCCAGGGTCCTGGGATCTAGTCCCACATTGTGCGCCCTTTGGGGAGCCTGATTCTCTTTCTGCCTGTGTCTCTGCCTCTCTCCATGTCTCATGAATAAATAAATAAAATATTAAAAAAAGAAATATAATTTTTTAAAAAACAAAACAAAATAAACAAAAAAACCAGTCCTTTGCCCAGAAGATAGCCTTGCCCATTCATTTCCCTGCAAACAGTTTCAGTAGCCTGGCCTCAGAGCCAGTCAGTGAAATGGGCACTGGAGATACACAGGAAAATTCGGTGAGTTCTCTGCTCTCAGGAAGACCAAAGAAGGCAGATTGGGATGCATCCTGCTGCTGAATGATCCAGATCTAAACATGTGAAGAACTCCCACCCCTATACAAAGATGAATGTTGCTGAAAAGGCTGCCTGAGGAAAATATGTAGCCTTGATGTGACATCTATAATACTAGGTGAAAGGATAGATTTCCAAAATAGCACAAAGATATAGTCTAAATAGGTTAAAGAAGCACATATGCCAAGCAAATTTTGAAAAGACCAAATTGTTATGAAACCAAGAATACTAAAAGCCACAGTTGGAGGAACTACTCTGATCCAATAAGAACATTTCCTAA
This sequence comes from Vulpes lagopus, assembly GCF_018345385.1. Classification (NCBI taxonomy): domain Eukaryota; kingdom Metazoa; phylum Chordata; class Mammalia; order Carnivora; family Canidae; genus Vulpes; species Vulpes lagopus. The sequence continues at coordinate 29,110,724 of NC_054830.1, read as the reverse complement.
ATCGTTAGAGACAAGGCCCCATAGAAAATACTGGGCAGCCTAGATTAGATGTGATTGTCACTTCCAATTCTAGAAACTAAGAGAATGAGCTCAAATGGGAGAGGAGAAGACCTTTTTCCAATAGAAAAGATAAGATCATAACAGGCTAAAAAAGATTGAAGCATTCCTAAATTCTGCATGGTATGCATTATCACATCTGACAACGATTACTGTCTTTGAGAACTATGGAACAATCCATGGCCTCTTGCACTCCATAAGAAAATGATTTTTTATCCAGTTCCAAGTTCCTGCAATACAAGTTCTGCACAGACAGTGAGCTGGAAAGGAAAGATGGCATGGCTTGGCAACTCCTGGGTTCATCTGTACAGGAAGTACTTGTCTACACCACAAGACAAAGGATTATTGCAAACCCACATGATTCAACCCAGGACATTCTTCTCTTCAACCTGAAAATATTTATGAATATAGCATACCATGTAGCGCCCGAGCTCTCTTTCCAATTTCGACTCCTTGTATTAATAATTTAAACCTAAGGTTCTAAAAATACCCATTTTCATATTTCCTGTGGCAGACACAAATATGGTGAAGTAATTATGAGGACTGAATCAGCCAGTTCAGATACAAACAAAGACTTCTTGGGTGAATGAAGACTTTTAAATCCAACTACCAGACATGCAAGAAAGCAAATGCAACCTGTCCCTAAAACAACTATACTAAAAGAATCCTTAGTCAATGATTTTTTAAAAGATTTTATTTATTTGAGAGAGAAATAGGGAGAGAATGAGGCAGAGGAGGAGCAGAGGGAGAGAAGGTGACAAGCAGACTCTGAGCTGAGTCTGATGCCAGGTTCAATCCCAGGACCCTGAGCTCATGACCTGAGTAGATATCAAGTGTTAGACACTTAACCGATTGAACTACCCAGGTGCCCCTCAATGATTTTTTTAATATTAATAAGAACTCGAGATATGATTGCTACTCCTTAAGTTACTGAGGCTTCGATCTGACAAGAAACACCAAGAGTTATCCTCTTAAACCTACCATTTCCACTTTTTCTTTGAGCATTTGCCTCACTGACTACCTACTATGTGAAAAAAAAATCACAACATACAACTTCTGTAAGATGGAAACTCCCCAAAACTCCCACATGGAAAAACACAACCAGAAGCAAAATTTCCATAACAGAGGTATAAGCAAAATCCTATGGGCACAACAGATAGCAACAGGGAGGCTGCTGGGAGGTGATAGAAGGTGGGAGCAACATGAATATCAGGAAGGATAGAAGATTTCAGTGCAAGTGTGGGAACTATCTGTAGGAGCTAGTTCCGAAAAAACTCTGCAATCCATGTGAAGTCATTTAAGATTTTACTTTATTGATCATGCAAAGCCATTCAGGGAATCCCTAGGAGCAGGGTCCTGCCCACCTCTGCAAAGCTTAACCAGATGATTTCAGATATTCAAGACAGTCATTAAAAAACAAAGGCTTAGTAATGTCCAGGGTTTTGCTGCCCAAGCTACCAATTTACCAGCTGTGGAAACAGCTCCTTAACCTCTCTCTGTCAAAAATTCCTCACGTGTAAAGTTGGGACACTGTTGGTTCACAGGAAGGGTGAGCTGTGCAAAAGGGAAGGTACATGAGGCCCTTGTGAAGGAAACAGCACATGGTAAATGCCACACAAAGCCTCACCTGAATTATGGTTTCTCCCCCATCAATGCCCAGACCCTGGCTCTCCTCCACATACCTGATTTCTGATGCTACTATCCTTAACCAGACAGCCTGTATCAGATCCTCTCCTTTACAGACCCCTCAAAAAATAGATAGTGCCAGACTCCTCATTCTGTTGCTATCAACAAGAAAAACTGTATTATTTTTATTTTCCCATTTGCTTAAACCCCATTTTTTCCTGTTACAGAAAGCTGTATCACAGCTGTTTTTGCCATTGTTTGTAGAGTCATCAGGTCATGCTCTAAACAACAGAGATCATTGGGGTGGGGAGGGGGGGACGGAAGAGGGAGAAGGGAAATGAGGCCACTGGCAAGACCATTTGAGCCCTGCCATTAAAATCTACTACATGTTAGAGTCCCGTGGCATTATTTGGATTATATTTTTCGTTAAGTACCTTTGCTTCTTCTTTGGAGTGCTAGTAAGTTGAGCTCTGTTACTGAAAGTGAAGAAGAAATGCCTTTCTCTTTCCCTGACAGCTATATTCCCACTGTGACAAAGATAATCATAGACATTAACAGTGGTAACGAGCTATTAGATCATCAACTCAGTGCTTCTTCGAGGGCAGGCAAAGCAACTAAAATAACACAGTATCATGACTGCATCCTCAAAGGTAAATACATTAACTCTCACTCCCAATTAACAAAAAGGCTCTTTACACACATATGCTAAATCCCTCTGTGCTCTATAAAATACTCCAGGTATCCGCCCTCAGCCTCCTCTTGAGAGGTATTCAAATCTCTCTCCATCCTTCTCTTTTCTCTAATACACCCAATCTCCAGTTCCCTTGATTACTTGTGCCATTCCAGAACCAGTCAACCCCTCTGTCCTTCACTGTATCTATAGCAACCATCACTCCATATTTGGAGAAGGTACTCCATTACTGACCACTCCAACAAGGCATAGGAATGTAATTAGCTCCCAAAGAAAGGCATTTGGGAAGGTTTTGCACACTGTTGGAACTCCTAGCACCTAGAACAATCCCTGGCTATAAGTGGTGCCCAATAATTCTTTGTTGAAAAGATGAGTGAATGAATGAATGATCAGACCACAGTTTCCTTCCCGATTCCTTGTAGAAGAGTGGATGTTCCTGCCTAGCCTGAATCAATTTCTCTCCTTCTGTTGACACACTCAGATTTCCCTTGGGAGAACTATTTCCTCAATCCATACTCCATCTTTCTGAAAAAGGCAAGAAAGGTGCCGGGACCTCCTCTGAAAAAGGAGGCAGGCAGAAATCCAGAACTAGCTATTAGACATATTTCTCTCTCTGGATGCAGTGCTGGTCCCAGGATAAGACCTTTGCAGGAAATGTTAGGGAAAGGCTTTCTTGTTCCATTAGTATTGCAAGCCAGAAGGATGTTTTAAGCCTGTGAATACTAGAAACCTTTACAAGGAAAGGAAGGACCCACACGCAAAGGAAGCCAAAGCATACAGACCCAGTCAGGCTGGAATCCAGAACCAGGACCAGATCCTTCAGTTACTTCAGTTTATAAATTCCCGTTTTTGCTTTGTTACAAGTTGTCCTGGATGTTGTTACATGCTCCTGAGCAAGTCCTCAGGGATACATATACCTCCTGACCTTCACCTGGGCAACCTCCCAATCTGAAGATTCCCTAGACATCGTCAATATTTGTTCCTGAAATACCTCACCTGTTTGTACTTGATCTCATTCTGGCATTCCCAAGTTGCTGAGCCACTGGTCTGAAACCACTGCTGCTAAAATCAATCCAACCTTGTATCACGTATTTTATGTTCAGGTATAAATCAAGGACTGGCCAGTCAGTTGTAAGTAGGCTTCGTTAACTGCTGTGGATTTTTTAAACAATCATTCTATACACTTTGAAGAGATGCTCATTACACAGGCCAACCACAAAACTGACCCTTAGTCTATGAAAGTTTGTCTCCTTCATAGGCCCACAGATTAGCATAGGATCAAAAGCCCAAATGCTGACATAATTAAGCTGGACTAATTATCACCACTAATAAAAGCAATGTCACCCTCGTCAATCCACTTTGGTGATTTTTAAAAGAAACCTAGGCCTTTTCTCTAAAGGGTTAAATCTCTGCGAGAAACCCCTAAAACACATATCTCCTAAGAAGGGATTTGAATGGAACACTCTACCCTGTATTAGAGGCTGTCATTTCTCATCATACCATGTCTAAATTTGTTCAAATGTTTTCACTAATTTTCAATAATTTAGTAAAAATGTTCTAGAAGAGATAAGATACCAAAAGGAACTCCAATGTAAGAACGAGCTCATGTCCTACAAATATAGCGTGCTTGAAAAGGTCTTTCAGCGTTGAAAGTAAACAGATGTCTTCAAATTTCTGCAACAGAAAAGAGCAGTGCCAAAATAGCACATTGATGCAATAAGCAGTACTAATTACTGAGCACAGGTATTTTTGGACTCTCATTTACAAAATCAAGACAGAGCTAATTCCATTCCATGGCAGTGAAATGTACCTACACTTGCCTTACCTGTGGATAAGCAACCCCTCTGGATAAAACGTGCATGTTGCAATTCAAGCAGTAAGAAAGAAACCCCTGGGGGGGATGGTAGGCTCACTATCACAGCAAATAGTCCCAGGAAAAGTGAGACTGTGGGCCTGGCCCTTTCCCTTGGTTCTCCTTAAATTACAACCTAAGTCTTTAGGAAATCATCTTTAAATTAAAATCCTTCTCTGCTCCCCATTCCAGGTTTTGCAGGCAAGGCAGGAATGAACATTTTTATTTGTCAACATTTAAAAAAGATATGTTGTTCTCAGCTTCTGCCACTTGTGCTATTATTCTGAGAGCAGAGCCTTGATCACACATCTGATAGAAATGTTTGAAACTTCTGTGAGATTTTATCTCCTGCTAGTGAAGAGGGAGCAGACCCTGGTATTGGATGAGGAAGGAAAAAAAGAAAAAATACTAATCCCCAGCCATGCCGTAAGAACTTTCCAGCAACGTAGGTTTTTAATTTTGAGCTGTCTGAATATTCAATAACTGAATCACACGTCCAGTATTCTAAGTAACAATTTATAGTTTGATACAAGGGGTAAGACAATACTGGAAATAAAATGAATGAATGAATGAATTCAATCAATCAAAAAACGTGGCCAGGCAGAGGAGAGCTCATTTCGACAGTGATGTTAAATAACCACACAGGCTGGGCAAGCCACTTCACGTCTCTATGCTTCATTTCTCTCACCTATGAGACAGGAATTGCAATCATGTCTACTGTTGGACCGACCTTCATGGTCACTGTCGTTTTAATTTTATATTCAAGGTTCTCAGGACAGTGCCTGCGTATGCATTAACTGCTCAATAAACAGTAGCCCCTGTTAGCTTTATTAATTTAGCAAAATTATCTGAATAAACATACATATGTTTACAGCATGAGATGACAGTTTTCCTGAGAAACCTGTAGATGAATCCTTAGTGGTTGAGGTAAGTTCATGCCATCTCCCAGATATGCCTCTATTTAAAGTTTTCCTTCTAGGACTTTGAGGGTCAGCTCCATCAGATGTTTGTTAAAGTATAAAAAAATCCCTGGTACTTTGCTTACAATCGATTAACAAAGATTGTATACCTTAAAACATGTACAGATATTCTGCTTTACAGTGGATCTCAAACTCACATTCAACCCTTTGTTATCCACTGCAGACACATTTCACAGAAGAGCCAGGTGGGGGCCAGGTGGGGGCAGCCCCAGTGGCTCAGTGGTTTAGCAGCACCTTCAGCCTGGGGTTGGGGGATGATCCTGGAGACCAGGGATTGAGTCCCATGTCAGGCTCCCTGCATGGAGCCTGCTTCTCCCTCTGCCTGGGTCTCTGCCTCTCTCTCTCTGTGTCTCATAAATAAAAATTTAAAAAAATCAAAAAATAAAAAAGGGACGCCTGGGTGGCTCAGTGGTTAAGCGTCTGCCTTCAGCCCAGGGTGTGATCCTGGAGACCCAGGATCAAGTCCCACGTCAGACTCACTGCATGGAGCCTGCTTCTCCCTCTGCTTCTGCTTGTGTCTCTGCCTCTCTCTCTCTCTCTCTCTCTCTCTCTCTCTGTCGCTCATGAATAAATAAATAAAATCTTAAAAAAAAAAAAAAAAAAACAGAAGAGCCAGGTGAAGAAAAGAAGAGAAGCATATATACTCTGTGGAAGTCTTCATGACATACACAGTAGCTTAAATATGATTCACTTCTTTCTCAGCAACCACTGCAGTCTGTAGGATAGATCTTAGGGAGCACTTTACAAAATACCTTTAACACCAAAGGGAATTTCTTTCAAGGGAGCAGGGGTGGGGATAGAGGGCAGGCAGCTGGCCAATGATGCCATCTTGTCTAGGTCCCAAAGGTTTTGATTCAGCAGTTAAAATCATATAGACAAATGTTACTCATGTAAGTTAAAAAAAAATTTAATGAGACCCAATCTATTGTTGGTAACAGTACATTCCAGAGGAAAAGATTATAGATTAAAATAAAAAAATGTTTTCCGGGATTATACTTGGGAAGTCAGAGCCTCACAGCTATCCCAACCACTCCCTGATAAATTTAAAGGGCTCGAAATCAGACAATTTGATTATTGTGTAGCATGAAGTTGGCCCTTTGGAAAAAAGAGATTGAGTCTTTCATAAAGTCACAGAGTTCTTCAAACTGGGAGGCACTTAAAGTCACCTTAATCTGGTCTCCAGACTTGTTCTGCAGCCAGCCTGTTGTGAGCTCTGAGGACAGAGTCAGAGTAAATGATAGCTGAAGAGTCTGCTCATCTACTATCTGATGCCACCCACACACCAGGAAGACTCACGGCTGGTGCTCCTGACTATAGGAGGTCACCAATTGTAAGAAGCATTCCAATGACAGGGACACTAATACAGAAAAACCGTGCATCATAAACACAGTGGCTTTTGACCCAGGGTGTTTTGTTCCCCAGAGGACATCTGGACAATGTCTAAAGAGATTTGATTGCCACAACTGGGAGGTGATGCTCCAGGCATCTCGCAGGTGGAGGCCACAGATGCTGTTGAACCTCACAGAATGCAGAGGTGAGTATCCACAAACTGTCACTAGCGCTGAGGTCGAGAAACCCTAATGCTAACTGATGAAATATGGCTATTTTGTTTCCTGCTGTTTCCCAGGCACACAGTAGTCATTCGATATATATCAAATGAAATGATAAAATCACTTTTAGTGTAAGGGAACTAAAAGCATTATAAAGAGATAACCCCAGATTTTAGATTACCACTGAAATCACTGCTTCTCGATTTCCTCTGGGTCTACACTTGGGACTGGTGATGATCTCTAGCCCACCAGCTATCACATCTTCTGAGAGCATGAGTCTGCTCACTTCACTCATGCTTTTTTTTAGGGACTCACACTAAGTGACTGATATGAAAAATTCCCAAGTATCCCATCAAGAGAATGAAATATTTTAGGCAAGATGATGACGGAGGCAAGTCAAAGACATGATAAAACTACCCTTCATTAAAAATTTATTGAGGCAGGGGATCCCTGGGTGGCTCAGTGGTTTAGTGCCTGCCTTCAGCCCAGGGTATGATCCTGGAGTCCCAGGATCGAGTCCCACATCAGGCCCCCTGCATGGAGCCTACTTCTCCCTCTGCCTGTGTGTCTACCTCTCTCTCTTTCTCTCTCTCTGTCTCTGTCTCTCATGAAAAAATAAATAAAATATAAAAAAAATTTATTGAGGCAACTGACTGGCTCAGTCAGTAGAGTACATGCTGCTTGATCTCAGGGTTATGACTTCAAGCCCCATGTTGAGTGTAGAGAATACTTAAAAATAAAATCTTGGGGTGTTTGGGTGGCTCAGTCCATTTAGACATCCAACTCTTGATTTCATTTTTTTTAAAGATGTTATTTACTTATTCATAGACACAGAGAGAGAGAGGCAGAGACATAGGCAAAGGGAGAAACAGGCTCCATGCAGGGAGCCCAATGTAGGACTCGATCCCAGGTCTCCAGGATCACACCCCAGGCTGCAGGCGGCGCCAAACCGCTGTGCCACTGGGGCTGCCCCAACTCTTGATTTCAGCTCGTCATGATCTCAGAGTCCTGGGATGAGACCTGTGGTCAGGCTCCCTGCTCAGAGCTGAGTCTGTTGGTCTCCCTCTCCCTCTCCTCCTCTCCCTGCCTCTCTAAAATAAATAAATATATATTTTTAAAAATCAATAAAACTTTATTAATTGCCTTGTGTTCTTCAGTATTGCCTAGGCAATGTAAACATAAAGGATAAGAACTATTGTATATATAATTTTATTAGCATTTATATACCAGCCTTTTTAAAAAGCAGACTTAGAACAATAAGATGATCTGTCCAATGTCCCAGACTAGGACAGGGTTAAGTCAAACACCCTAAAACTCCATCTCCTAATTCAGTGCTCTTTGCACTATAAATAATCATTTTTGCTGTATCTGTTTTTTACATGAGGATTTTTCAGCAGCTGGTGCCTCAACATCAGGAAAAAACTTGAAACGAAAACACAATTGCTTACACACCAATCAGTTGAACTTTGAAATGATCTGTCCCCGTAGCTGGAATATTCAATGTTGCAAAGCAAAGTCAACATTCTGCATCTGGCCAGCAGATCTGCTACCAGCCCCAAGACAAAAGTCTGTGCACACCACTCTCCACATTCCAATTGTGAATACTGCCCATTTTACTACTAGCAAACAATAATCTGGAAGTCTGAAGTGTCTACATGAAGGAGATTGCACTTACCTCCTGGATCACTCGTGCTTGGGAAGGAAGGTTGCTCCAAGGCTTATAAAAAAGTCTCTTTTTCTATCCCCTAGTACAGTTTCTAAAAAGATATTTAATGGAGGGAGAATCAATGTTTTCTCACTTATTGTCAAAATAATGAAAATAATAACTGACTATATCTTTGTTTCAAGATTTTGGGCGCCCTTGGGGAAACAAGGATAAAAATAATCGAGAACTTCCTCAGTCTGGGTGTGTTGCCTGGCTCTTAATAGTTGTGTTAGTTGAGGTTAGTTCACAAACTTCTCTGAGTCTCAATTTCTTCATCTCTTAAAAAAACAGAAATAATGATAATAATCATTATCAATCTCAAAGATCGGATGGTAAAATGTAGTGAGATACGTGAATACAGATAGCACAGTACTTAGCATAAAGTGGGCAATAAATATTTGTTAGGCAGATTCTGGCCCACAAACAAAGTCTAAATTCAAAATGATCAAAATGATCAATAAGTTTACTACTTATTTGACTCAGGAGAGTCAGGGGAAATCCTGGCTGATCTTGGCCTATGTTTTCCCTTATTTAATAGGTATATGAAGGTAACAGGTACTTTGCTTCTTCATTCTACTTGGAAAACAAGAGCAAATAGGTGGTGACAAATAGCAATTAACATTTGGCTCTGAGTTACAAGGCCAGAGGGGGTCATAGCTAGGGCAAGAGCACACATTTAGGTTAAGAGAACTGTACCAACTCCACTCTGGCTAATTTTTGTCATGATGCAAAGTGTTCTGATTTTTTCAGAAAAAGTATCTATGGTTTTACAGTGCTAGATAGCATATCAAACATTTCTTTCAAAACAAAGTGTAAATCAACAAAGTATGAGCCAAACTGTTGAAGAACCATATACAGCCAAGATGGGCAATTTAAAAACTGTTGTAAAAGACAAAAAGAAGAAGTATGGAGAGACTGCTAGCTAAATTTAAGTGGTCAGTTGAGCACAAAGTCATATTCTATGGTACCCTCACTGGCATCCTGAGCAATCCTTTGGCCCCACAGGAAAAGCCCTGTAGAGAATCACAAAGATAAGAGTTGCATATGAATGAAGCACTGTAGGAGATCACAGGATAATGGTTCCTACAGAAACATAGTTGAGAGTCAACTCTGATCCCCACAAGTTTGTGAAATAGGACTTTTCTTTCCCATTCCGAATGTACAGTGCTGTCAATTAATTTGCCCAAGAAGCACCACTAGCTAGTGTTGGGATCAGAATGTCAACCTGTCCAATCTCAATTACAGAACTGCTTCCATCAGACCACATCAGTGTGACCACCATACAACAAGTATCTACGGAATCCACAGGACTCAGTAAAAACCAAACTAAAATCTGGCCTTTTCCCAAAAAGAAAATGCAAAATCCTACTGATATAACAAAACTGGAAATAATCACATGACACATACATAAGCATATGCCAAATCAGGTGCAGAAACAATTAGGACAGAAATCAGCAAGTGATAGAATAAAAAGTCAAATAAGATAGAATAAAATGTCAAAATCGCTTTCAAAGTATTCTCTAAGAATGGAGATTAGAGGCTCTGAAGTCCAGCGTTAGTCAAATTTTGTTCATGCGTGCATGTCATTTACAACTGGTGCCATAACAAACTGTCACCTGCATGATTATTTCCTCCCTATTTTCCTATAAAAATGACTTGTTTGAAATTTAAAGGAGGTACTAAGGAATTAAGTAACATAACCACCTCAAAAACAAGTTGGTGATGAAGACAAGACTTGGATCCAGTGCAGACTTCTTTTCATTCAATCCAAAAGGTCTTCAGTATTTCCTCTTGCTCTACCTCCCCATCTATCATGCGTGGACAAACACCAAATGCATTATGGTCAGGAGATAGCTCACTGAGGTGCACACACAATTGGAGATGCAGAAACTCCACCCCTTCGTGAAAAGGCAAGCTAGAGTTTTCAGTAGCTTACCAAAATCGGTAATTATTATTTCCTAAATAATAAAAGTCTGCATTATTTGGGCCCTTGAATGACGTTAAACATTCCTCTCTCAATGTTGCAAACCTGGGTCAACATTTTGTATCTGGCCAACAGATCTGCAACCAGCCGCATGAAAATAAAGTTACCTCTCAAACCACTTAATGTACTATTCATAAAAACTAGAAGTCCATGACTTCAGAAATGGGAATATGGATTACTTAGTGGTGCCTTACTTCTTTCACCTGCCTACACCTCAAAAAAAAAAAAAAAGGATCTTAGAAAGTCTTAGGCAATTTCTCTGTGTTTGCCTGGCATTTTGCTATGATGATAGATTTAGCAGTATATCTTCACACTGCAATTTCATTAAGCATTGGCTTTTCCTTTTAGGTTCAATCACTTATGACTTTTTATGAGCTCTGCACATATTTACTCAATTTTGCTATGTAAGCATCCTCTTCTTAAACTTATTGGAGGTAAGGAGCTTGTCTGACATCTGCTTAGAGGCACCTGATATCAAGTTATTCTACTAAGCTTTCCGATCTGAGCATGAGTAAATATAGAGCTGCTTTGCATCAGAAAATAATGTTTTATTGTTAAAAGTTTCCTTAATTTGTGTAAAAATTACTCCCAAATGCATTGCAAGTGTGATGACCAGTTTGGTCTAACCTACACAGCATCCAAACACCTGCCAAAATGGCAAGTATGAACACTGCAGCTGTACCAGCTTCTGGTGTGCCAATAGTTTCAGTAATTTCTACGTGTTCTAATTGAAATGACACATTTTTATTTATTTATTTATTTTTTTGAAATGACACATTTACACCGAACCTCAGCAGGTCTTTTCAAGTCATCATCATTGATGTCTGAACTTACTTTCCATTCAAAAAGATATGAGAGAATTAAACGACACTTGAAAAAGTTTTCATGCCCAAAGCCATAATCTGGATACCAAAAACAGCTAGATCAAAATGTTAACCAATGTTAATAGTTTTTCTCATTCCAGAGGATCTACCTGTTGACGTCTTCAAGATAAATAGGCCGTGATAATAAAAACTGTCATTCTCCATTTTGAACTCCATTTTGTATCAAGTACAGAGCAACAGCACATATTTCATCAGACCACACCCCAAATGACAAATTGGTAACAGCTCTCATGAGCAGGCTCCTCTGAAGGAGTATTAGAAAATACTACTAATATAACACTTACACATTTCATATTATATTCATCACAGGTACCAAAGACTGGATCCATTTCCCTTCTCCACTGGCATTTACAGATTCCCCAAAACAACAAAAGTAGAATTTCGTTCAAAATAAATTTCAGGGCAGCCCGGGTGGTCCAGCAGTTAGTACTGCCTTCAGCCCAGGACATGATCCTGGAGACCGGGGATCAAGTCCCACGTCGGGCTCCCTGCATGGAGCCTGCTTCTCCCTCTGCCTGTGTCTGTCTCTGTCTCTCTCTCTCTTTCTCTGTGTGTGTGTGTGTGTCTCTAATGAATAAATAAAAATTTAAAAAATTAAGAAATAATAATAAATTTCTATTTACATGTGGGTCCAGAGAAACTAAGGCATACCAAAATCCCTTTTCCAAATCAGAAAGTCTCTGATTTTCAGAATAAGACAATGCAGATACTCTCTTAAAACTGATTTTCAGGGACGCCTGGGTGGCTCAGCTGTTGAGCATCTGCCTTTGGCTCAGGGTTTTTTTTTTTTTTTTTTAAGATTTTATTTATTTATTCACAGACACAGAGAGAGAGGCAGAGACACAGGCAGAGGGAGAAGCAGGCTCCATGCAGGGAACCTGATGTGGGACTCGATCCCGGGTCTCCAGGATCACACCCCAGGCTGTAGGCGGCACCAAACCACTGCGCCACTGGGGCTGCCCTTGGCTCAGGGTTTGATCCCAGGACCCTGAGATTAAGTCTGGCATTGGGCTCTCCACAGGGAGCCTGCTTCTCCTTTGGCCTGTGCCTCTGCCTCTCTCTGGGTCTCTCATGGATAAAGAAATAAAATCTTAAAAAAAAAAAAAAAAAGAAATACGATTTTCAAAGTTTATGGTCATACAAAATGTTTACACACCCATCCATACCCTATGGTTATCCAAGTAAATCTGGAAAATAATTTAAAATAGAGAGAAGGAAGGAAGGAAGGAAGGAAGGAAGGAAGGAAGGAAGGAAGGAAGGAAGGGAGGGAGGGAGGAATAGAGGGGGGAGGGAGGGAGGGAGGGAGGGAAGACAGACAGGAAAAGAGAGGAGGAAAAAGCTGTCCAGGAGGGTGGGAAAAAAAAAAAAACCACACACACAACAGATTAAAGCTTTGTTAAAATGAATCATTCAGATTTGGTTAACTACAGAGAAAAGAAATTTAGATTAAAAGGAATAGTATTTTTAAAACCTTTCCTAAGATAAGACAGTTAACTTCAAATGCAGTCTTAGAACAGTGGGAAATGTTAAGTCCAGACAGGAAGAAAAGGTGGTACTATAGTTTTAAATTCCAATAAAAGGACTCAAGGCAAAATTCTCTTCTAAGATAAATTCACAGAAGGGGGGTGGGGCAAGATCAAATGCGAGATTGTTTTTCCTTTTCATTTACAGCTTAAAAGCTTCTTGGCAGCACCGGTAATCTGTCAGAAAGGGTGAAAAATTGTGCTTAATAGATAATTTTAAGACTTTACTCAAAAGATGTTAATAAATATACTGAGGCTAGGAGTTGGAAGTGACACCAGCAGTTCGATGAGCACAGTGTTCTCCTTCGCCGTCACCTGTTATAAATCTAAAAATGTGATCACTCTGACTGCATGTTTCTTGCCTCTAAAATAAGCAAGAAGCTGTGAAAATGTTTCCAAGTTTCCAGGCCTCAAAGAAGAGAACAGAGAATCCATAAAGGGAAGTTTCTTCAGCTGCCTTTATCAAAAGCAACTTGCTTTTACATTTTTAAGCGTTTGCTTTGAATAAGACAAAGACAATTAGCTTAAAATCCTCAATGACAAGAAGGGTATTTTCAAATGGCTCCTAAGACTGGATGTGATAACCAGTTGGTATGGGTGGTCTGGCCAGACTCTGGAACTGGTTCACAGGACTGCAGCTCGTAATATCTATAATGTCATGATAATGTGGCAAGCCCTATGTGAGGGCCCACGGGATTCAAAAGGACAGCGTGCAACAGTGCTGAGCCCAGAGTAAAAGTGGAATGGCCAGTGACTCTTCATCAAAAGGAACTGACACGAAGGCAAATCTGGTGGACATATTCAATCCCTTACTTGCTGACTCCCAAGAATGCAGTTCCTTTCACAGATCAGGTGTCCTCCAAAACTTATGACTTTCAATGAAACACTTTTACAACTGAAATACCCACAGTGCTTTCTTTCTTTCTTTCTTTCTTTCTTTCTTTTTTTAATTATACATCTCCATCTAAGCGACAGGAGGCAACAATGCACTGTCTTTCAAGAAGGTTCCTATTTTAGTTCTGAACATGCTAAGGAATATCTTAAAAAAAAAAAAAAAAGAAAGCCTCAGGCTGTCTGGTCACTTGATTTGCAAGATACCTGTGAGGCTAAAAGCAAAGAATTTATTAAGTGGACCTCACTTTTCTGAACTTCTTAAAGAATCAAGTTTTGCTTCTACACCAAACATACCTTAGTGTGACTTTTTCAAGGGGGTGTTTGGGCGGTTGTTGTTTTTTAGAAAGTAAAATCATGGGTGGTATTCCCTCCCAATGATAGCTTCTGAAAATTCTCTTCACGTGCCAGCTATAAATAACACATGATCTCCACATCCAGACCTTAAGCTTCTGCGATAGAACCCCACGCCCTCGCAGTGTTACAAATAACTCAAATGTGGTTACCCCCACTCTGCAGCAGACATGCAAAAGAAAAGCAAAAACAACATGATGTGAGCCACAGAGCTGCAATGGAAATCAGTTCTTCTCAACATACAACTCTCCACTCTGGGAGTCACTGTGTCTCCAAAAGATTGGGCTTGGTTCCGTTTTGACTGGTGTGTGTATGTGTGCATGCTCATGTATACACATTGGGAGGGTGAAAGGAGTTTCTGTGACTATTTCTGGGTTTCATTTATCATTTACTTAATGGACACCAAACTGTGATGACAGCCATGGGATACCTTGGTAAAGCTGAGCACCAAACTCACATGTAAATAGAGTAAAGCTTAATGATTGCTCAAGAATATGAGGTCTGCATTCAGACATCCTAGTCCTGAATCTCATGTCTGAAAAGAAAAAATGGGCAAGTTACTTGCTTCGCTTAGCTTTGGTTGTCTTCAGGAGGATGGACATGGTACCTACTCCAAAGGGTCATTAAATATTCTAAATCAAGTGCTTAGAACAATGCTCTGGTCCATCCCAGGGTTAGGCAAAGGTGGCAAATATCAATATAATTTCAAATCAGACATATTTAAAGTAAACAGCATATCCTTGGATTTGAGACATCCTGCAAATAAGTAAAAAATTTAACATTTTTCCAAAAAGTGGGAGCATTGAGAATTAGAGTAGGGGGAAAAAGATGAAATTTGCTGCAAGTCAGAGTGTCAAAACAGTACCATGCCAAGAGTGGCACAAAATATATCAATGACCTAGTGGCCTAGACTCTGCACTGCTTTAGACAGTGCTTCCTACAGAGTCTAGAAAAGGATAAGGAAAGTTCATCCCTTCTACTTGTGATGAAATGTATTTAATGTGTATTTTTGGAGAGGTCACACATGTGGGTGGGTATGTTTGCACCCACATGTCTTGGCCACTCCTGTGCCACACAGAAAGAGGCTGCAGTCAAAAGTCTGGAGAAGACGGGGTGTCCATCAAAAGCACACGAAGCAGAGTATTCTCTGTCCATCTGTTACTTGCAGAACTGAGAAGCTGTGCTCCATTCTGTCGATCACACTTTCAAATGAGAAATGAGCAAAACTGGAATGTGCTTGGAGGTGAGAGACAAGTATGGGGGAAGGACCTCAGCTTGCAAAAATGTGCAACAGTTAAAAGAACTGTAGGTGCTGGGCCTGGGTGGGGGCAGACAATGAGAACTAAACAATTGGCAGATATCTTTAAAGCAACTAAGGGCACATATATGGGAGAAGGAATGGAGTGGTTTGGTAAAACCTTAGAATAGAAAGAAGAACAATGAAAGGAGGGTGAAAGATTTGTGGGGAGCTGCACCTCATGTTGCAAAGATGAAATGACTCCGTTTTAGCCATTCATTCAAGTAATAGACATCACACATCAGTGATTCATCAGCTACTGATCTGTGCTCTGGGGACACCACATTCAACAGGACAAACAGGTTACTCAAAGTGCGAGGTTTATAGACCATGTCAACTTAGCTGAAAGAAATGAGTAACAGAAACCCTAAGTTTTCTCTGGGAAAATGGCCATTCCAGCTCAATATTACCTTTCCCAGCTTCCCTTGCAGCTAGGTGTACACATGGGAGACAACTATGACCAACAGGACAAGAATGGAAACGGTGTGGACAGCTCAAAGTACTTGTTCTTAAAGGCAATGGAACATAGCTTCCACTTCCCTTTCACACCTTTCTGGCCAGAGGACAGATCTGATGGCAGAAGCTGGGGCGGCCACCTGAGATCACCAGACATACCATATATAGCAGAATAACAAGAAAGAAGCAGCCTGGGTCTCTGACAGTGTTATCATATTAGCACCAAATTGCTTGAGTGCAAACTATTCAATGAGAACCAAATTCACCATATTGTTTAAGCCACAGTTCCATGGCCCATTGTTATAGCAGCCAACAGGATAATACAACATCTGGAGAATACAAATATACATGCCTAGAAAAGATGCTAGGATTTTGTGAATAGTAGATTAATACAGGTATCCCCTACTTTTTGCAAATTCATATTCCAAAACTTCACATTTACAGAAGACCTACATTAGTAACTGTTTTCACTAATGGAAAGATATTAGAGGATTTTTTGCTTTTTACCCAAAAAGGTGGAAAGCAAAAATAGCATCCAAAATTCGTGTTGCAGCAAGCGATGAAAGGCAGCACACACCCTGTGCAGCAAGTGCAGCCCCACCAAGCTCCACCCTGAACTATACTCAGCCTCTCAGCATTAAGCTGCCATAGCTCTCAACTGTGCCTGTGAGCATGTGTGCTTTATCTTGACTGATTCATTGCATCCGCTCACAAGATGTGTCATTAGGTATCAGAAAAGACTGAGAGGTTATTTGGGGGGGGGGGTCAGGGAATGCTCAAAAAATTTTCCATATAAATTAATGGTAATTACCTCTTCATTTTATACCATCTTGGCTTACAAAAGATTTCATAGGAAAATCTTACTTTCAGAGCACAGCAGAAGAGAATTCCAGTTGTAGGGCTAATGCAAGAATATAATCTACTCTAGATCACTTAAGCATCTATCTCTAGCAGGTATTCTGACATATATCAGAATATGCAATGTCAGAGATTCCACTTCATATGTGAAAATACGGAAGTATATATACATATCTACATACATGTGTATATAGAACTTACTATGATGAGAGCTGTGTTTAAGACTGACACCTTAGTTTTTACTCTAATTAAGATATAGAACTTGGATACATTCATTCCCCCCCACCACTAAGAACTAAAACACCCAGTAGAACAAGCTAAATGTTCTCACAAAGCAAGGTAATTATAACTGTATCCATAAAATATTCAGGCATGAAAACACAGGTGCAGGAATGAAAGAAGAGGCCCCAGCCCAATCCACATGACTCACTTGCAGAGAGGAAATTTGCTTTCCTTGGGCTTGATGGCACAGATATCTAATGGAGTGAATTTTTACAGTGGAGACTATTTTCAAACTAGCTGATATACTAATTACATGTTTGATATGAATGCCCAAGGATGAAGAGACTGGCATCACTGAGGAGACAAGGGGGAAATCTGTTGGATTATCTCATCATGTCCTATTGCCACTGGTGAAATACAGAGTATGAATCAAACTCTAGAAAATGTAGAGAAACAACAGGATTAAAAGAGCAGCAGAGGTCACCACTGTCAATGTGAATCATACTTTGATAATCTCAGATAATCTTTTCCAAAAGTTTATTGCTACCGAGTTAAGGAAGGAGTGACATGGCAAGAATCAATCAATCGATAAGTGGAAACTATTATTAACAACCAACATTTCAGTTATCACTTATAATCACCAGATATGATAAGTAAAGTGCACTCTGTATAGAATCTCATTTTATTTCAACAACCCTGAGCCATTATGGCCACTTTACAAATAGGGAAACTGAGGCCTACAGTTTATTCACAACAGACTCAATGAGTGCCTACAGGGTACCCTATACAACTATGATTAAGAACATAAAAGAGCAAAAAAGGATAAGGTCTCTGTCTTCATAAAGTGACTTTTTTTTAAGATTTTATTTATTTATTCATGAAAGAGGCAAAGACATAGGCAGAGAAAGAAGCAGGCTCCATGCAGAGAGGCCCCATGTGGGACTTGATCCTGAGACTCCAGGTCACGCCCTGGGCTAAAGGCAGGTACTCAACCGCTGAGCCACCCAGGTGTCCCCATAGACTGACATTCTAACTGCAGAGAACACAAACTTGTATCCCAGCAACATTCTGAAAAGCCATTAAGTTTTCAAGATTTTATTACTGTTACTCTTCCAACTTGAAAAGAGAATGCATCCTTCCATGCAGATCCAGGCACTGTCATTTCCTACTGTCTTATACCTCCCGTTTTACATATTTATAATCCCTGCCTGGCTTCCTGCAGATATTTACTTTTGAGACCCCATCAGAGAATTGTAGCAGAGACTCTGCTCAAAACAATTCTGCTCACCTGACCACAAATTCTTAGCCATAGGAGTCTCATAATTGGCAGTCCCCTTTCCAGATGGCCAGCATAACCAGTCTGGACTTGCGCCCCTTTATCTAAAAGTAAAGGAGCAAGCATGTGGAGGAGTGGTAGCTCCTTTCTACCTCCTTTCTAGCTCTAATCTTGGTCAAGTTGAGCCTTCCTTGTGACTCGCAGGGACGGCCTGCCTCTTGATAATGAGGCATATTACACCTGAAAAATCTGCAAAGGAAAGCCAATGAAGATCGAAGAAACAGTGAGACAAGTGAATTGTTTCTAACTACATGACCAAGATTTCCACAGTGGTGGTGGTGGTGGTGGTTATAAATCTTGAGTTCAAAGCATGTGGGTTACAAGCCTACCACCTTCTTTCTCTTCCTGTGCAATTTGCCAAGCCTCATGGGCTTCTGGAGCCTCCTCAGTTGTAGAATGAGAATATAACACACCACAAGGTTGAAGACTGGCTGTGACAAGGCAATTGAAAACAGTGCCTTGCACAAAGTAAGAAGTCAGCCAATAATGGTATTAGATGTTATTGTACTTGACCCGTTTAAAGGCTAATACCAAAGGCACTTGGTCAGCTCGTGCTGGGAAGCTCATAATACATTTAAGTATTCATATTTTCCCACATCTTCCTCCTAGCTAAGAGGCCTGAGGCTGCCAGAAATAATCACACTATTTGTGATCCTATGTTTATGCAACAGAAACGAAATGGAATTTTATGGTCTGCTGTGTTCAACACCAATGTGCACGTTGGGATAATTCCATGCAGTGCTATATAACAAGAATTTATGCAATATCCAACCAAAAGATGCAGCTCCCAGGCTGACAAATCTTTACCAAACTATCAGCTAAAGAAGGAAGCAAGACAGCCCCATATCTGTAGCCCGCATATCACATGCATTTAGCAGTAGCTATTGAATTGACCTGGGGAGACGGCAAACAGATTTTGGAGGGGGAAATACTTCTCACAGAAAATATGGTTCAAGTCATAAAAAAGAAAATGAAAATGAAGGATAATTATTATGTTGGGGGTAAAATAGTTTTGCTGGTTGATAAGAAGGGAAGATAATAAAGAAGAGCAATATTTCAAGGGTAATCTTAAAAAACGTTCAGCCCAAAGGTCTCACTTTGGAGCTGAGAACAGGAACGCCATGTTGTTCATAAAGATGATAGTTTGCCATGATATTCAGCCAACAACTCACACAGGTTGAACCCTGAAAAATGTTAGGATCATCACTCTTTGACAATTTACTGGCATTATTTTGGTTTTTATATTTCCAATAGAGGTATATTTTCTTTTCTTTTAATCTACCACAAAGTTAGGAGCCTTGACTCCATTGCTAGTTTGGCTGTCCTCAAAAAATATAATCAAGGTGGATCATTAAGTCTGGATTCACTTATGGTGGATCTTAAGTCCCATACCTGCCTGGGCTGAGGGAAATGAGGACACATCATAGTCAGAGGTGGCTGGGAAGTCCAGGAAAGGGAAAGCTTGTTCTTTGAGCAATAACCCACTGGGGCCAGGCACACACAATCCCCTTCCCGAAGATCCGGTCAGTTCTGCTTACTTCCAGAGGTGGCATGGAGGGCAAAGTAGGTACAACTCGGTTAAGAAATGAACTAAAATGGGCAGCCCAGGTGGCTCAGCGGTTTAACGCTGCCTTCGGCCTGGGGTGTGATCCTGGAGACCCGGGATCGAGTCCCACGTCGGACTCCCTGCATGGAGCCTGCTTCTCCCTCTGCCTGTGTCTCTGCCTCTCTCTCTCACTGTCTGTGTCTGTCATGAATAAATAAAGTCTTAAAAAAAAAAAAAGAAATGAACTAAAAGGACTGTAGACAGGTCATCACCCTGTAGAATAAAATGGAATAGAAAACCAGTATGTCTTTTCAGAATGATATTTTACTTATCAAATACTGTCAAGCACAATTCCAGAAAAATGGATGTCTACTCCTTTAAACATTAAAATTACAATTTAAATAATTTGGGGTTGAGGAGACCTGGGTGGCTCAGTCAGTTAGGTCTGCCTTTGGCTTAGGTCATGATCTCAGGGTCCTAGGACTCAACCAAGGCATTGGCTCCCTGCTCAGTGGGGAGTCTGCTTCTCCCTCTGCCCCTCCCTCAGGAAGTATGTGCATATATGTGCCCGCTCACTCTCAAGTAAATAAAATCTCTAAAAAAAAATAATATGGGGTAGAAAAATCAGCCATCCATTCAATAAACATTTACTTGAGTGCTCAACTCCACGGGGCAGGTGGTGGTCGAGAATGGCAGAGTAGATTGGCAATAAAACTGAGATAGTTTCTCTCCACAAGGAATTTACCTTCATGAGGTAGCAGCTTTAAAAATCATGTAAAGCAACTGAAACAAGATAATTTGGGAGTTAGCCACAACTGGGAATGAGCCTTCAAGTAGAGACACTGGGGGTGACAACGAGCCAGGAACAGAGAACCAAGAGCAGATAGGAACAGTGCATCATGAAGCAGCAGAGGGTACAGCTGAAGCACAAGCAGGCAGAGAGATAGGGCAGTGGAAGACCAAGTCAGGAGGACCAAGTCAGAGTGGCCTGTGGGGGCAGATCCAGGGTTCCCCTGGGCACAGGAATGTTATAGGCCCTTAATAAGCAATGGATTACAGCTTCACAGCCTTCTTTTATGGTCTCCTTTGGAGCGATTCAATAGCACAATTACCAGCATCATTTCTTAATCTATTATTTAATTTTGAGAGACCCAGAGATGATGCCCAGAGATGACTGGTTCAAAAAATAAAAAATCATAGGCTAATATACATTAAGAGTGTTGAGATCTTTTGTTATTCAAATAATGTTCAGTATTCTCCCTCCTTTTCTGCTTCTAATTTGTCTCCAACCATCTGATAAGGAAAACAGTTCTTAATAGTAGGTAAAAAAGAAAGAGGTATCATGAAAAATCCAGTCCTATACCCCAAAGTGAACTAATGTGATGACCCTCCTTGGGCTGTTAACTTCATAGAACATTCCTGAAAAGAGAGAGAAAGAGAGAAAGAGAAAGAGAGGGAGAGAGAGAGAATGTATGCAAGAGCACAAGATAGCACAACAACTCTGATCTAAGAAAATCATCAACCTTCCTCCAAAGGAAACTTGTTAAGACTAATTCTCTGGTGTCTCTGGGTCAAAATTTCTTTCAAAGTCACCCTTTAATGTAAAAAGTTGCACAAAATACAGAGACTAATTTATATAAATATAAATCTTTTATATTCAAATCTTCTTCAAAACACACCCATCTGCTACAGTCAAAATGGCTGTCACCATCACATTTTGTATGTACGGCTGTATTTATAGATACAGTGTAGGTAGCTCCATCTTTATCTTTCTCTATAAATACTTACACTGGCAATTGTCAACCTGATCATGAAGAATTAAAAGCAATTTGCAGAAGCAAAAAAAATACCCCATTCTCCGTTATTCTATCACTAAATATGTCAATATCCAAGTACCAAGCACAAGAAAGGGCATTACTGATAACTTTAATTAAAACCTGAGATTTCATTACTGACAATTCAGTGCCCTTTATTTAATAGAAATTGGTATACACAAATCTGTATTCATAGGATACACACAAAGAAAATAAAAATCAAGCAGCAGAAACTAAATACATGAAAACTTTAATGTAGTTCAAGGTCAAAAGGATGTCACTTTTCCAAGAATCCAACCAGAGCTCTCTCTACTCAACTAGTGCAGGCTGGAGGGATAAGAGCCTGCCTTAAATATCTGTAATGAGTCTGAGGTGTGGTGTCACTGTGTCTAATAAACAACCCATGCTTCATTTTTCAAGTGCATTTCTGTTCATCTCAGGTCACAACTGAAATCAATCTAACAATCCAATTCATCATCTTTTGGGCAGTGATCCACAATGAAAAACCCACATCGAAGGACAATTTGACTCAATTAATGGGCTTTCTCTCAAAGGAAGCTCACAATGAAAAGCATATGGAACGAGAATGGGCTATTCATTTTACAATTAAATGTTGAGTTCTAGTCTAGGAAAGGAATCTTAGGACGAAATAGGGGATAGTTCAAAAATCACTGAACTGAAAAGAAATCACTGAAGAAAAAGTCAGTCTTGTAAAGCATCATAATTTTTAAAAACATAAACATAATTCTTCAAAAAACTACAACTTTATAATGTGAAATAGAATTTCAGCCTTCTTTCCCAAAGAGAGAACAACCTCCAGGAAACAATTTGGCTCCAAAGACTCACACTTGTTATTTTAAAACACAATGCTTTTTGCATGTGATAAATGGCTGATACATTTTTGACATGTTTTTGGTGATGTCTTAAATGTCACTTAAATAACAAAAAGCTCAGGGGCAGAACATTTGGTTTTGGTTATGCTATTCCAAGGTTTCTCAACAGCAGCACCACTGACGGTTTTTCACCAGATAATTCATTGATGTGGGATCTGTCCTGTGCATTGTAGGATGTTTGGCAGCATCCCTGGCCTTCACCCACTAGATGCCAGCAGCGACATCCTTCCCTGTTGTGACAACCACAAATGTCTCCACACATTGCCAAATGTCACCCCCTACTGGGGGGAAGGAGGTGAACGAAAATCACCTTTAGTTGAGAACCACTGTTCTACTCCAATCTCAGTTTGATAGGGAAATGACATTTTATGACATCTAGAGACTGTCACAATATAGTTGATACCTTTACATAAACCTATCAAACCCGAAAAGAGGTAAGACATTTTCAACCTCTTTATTGCCAACATCTCCGCAATTTTGAAAATAAATCTAAAACTTTTTAAACAGAAGTTAAAAGTAAAATGAAAAAAGAAAAATTAAGCCACCAGTGTCATGGTCTTTCCAAGTCACATTATCACAAGGGTAGAAAAGCTTTAGTTTTACGGAGACCCCCAAACAACATTCTATCATTTAAAAGCTCATAAACTTCAGCAACTTATTCTAGGAAATGTTGGTCCCATCCATGAAAGGTAAGTAAATCCCTCTATGGGCAGTCTGACAATTACTATGTTTTCTATTTCAGTAAATTCATGTAATTTAATCTTCCCCCCGAAAATTAAGGGATACAAAATGGACATGGAAACAAAAGAACAAGTGTGATTTGGACAATGTGATTGGGTTTCAGTCTCCATTCAATTGAGGTGAAAAATGGTCACATTCTTTGTGGCTGACAAACACATTCACATTGCCTCAGTGTTTCACAAGCTCCTGTGGGGAAGCTGCCTTCTTCAGGAGGTATAACTAGGTATCCCGTGTTGTCATACTTCCCAGGTGTCCAGGGCATGTTCACAGGCCCAGAGAAGGGAGAAAGAGAACCACCGGGGGATGACTCAAACAATTAGGTGTGAGCTATCAGAGCAAGCTCCAAAGGCCAGGCAGCCCTGCTTCCTCCTCCTGCTGATAAATGACATGACTGTATGTCAGTCACTTAACCTCTCACTCCATGTTCCTTATAGCAGGAAAAGGATGGCACTGTGGGTCATCTATCAAATGGCTAATTTGTCTTCCTCCATACCTTCATGGAAAACTCTCCTTCACATTCAGATGGGTGGCCAACACAGACAACACACCCAAGTTATATACAGATGGCTGCATGACCAGCCCTTTCCCAACACCCATTCGGCATCCCTCTTTGAGTAAAGTATACTTCACCTGGAGAGAGGGAAAATGAACAACTTTTCCAAACAAACACTTATGAAATCTTTACAGAAGAATCTTATCTCAGTTTCTATTAAATATTAAGCTACCACCACTACAACAGAAAGATAATCCGATTTATAAACCATAGAATGACACAACTTTAAAGGAGGCCTCAATTTTATAAAGCAAGTAAATCCTATAGTGAGCCTTTAAACCTTACAGACAAACCACACCAAATATAGCCCCAGGGTTACTTTGTCCTGGTCATGCTTAAAAGGCATCATTTTGCAGACTCAGATGGTTAGCAGCAAACCACAGTGAGTTCCCAAATGAAATCATGCACTTCTCAGAACCCAGCCAGCATGGCCGCATAAATGGGATAGAGGGCTTCTGGCCGACACTCGTGGCCAAGTTCATTCTGTTTCAACAGTACAGGATATAACTATCCTCCAAACAGCCAAGTGGGAGACCTGCCCAGCTGGCAGGAACAGTCTTCAATAGGCCTCTCCCCATATTTAGCTCCCAACAGCACACCAGTTAATGAAATTCCAAGGGACAGTTGAGAGCTCTGCCTTAGAATGCGCTGCAAGTCTTACAAAGATGACCGCAGGCAAAGACCTGTTGGCTGGGACCTAAAGATGTACCATGAGGCCAGTCACATTTCCATTTAGTCAGGCTTTTATTTCCTGGGGAAGCCCTCAGCACTCTGAGCAGAATACAGCTGGAAGAAAAACATTCTTCATGCTTTGGAAGCTAATGTGCCTACCAATGGAAAAGATCAAATGAACAAGAACAAAAAATAGAAACAGAATTCTGAAATGGAATTTGGTTGCTTAACTCCGGAGTTTCCTGTAGTCAAAAATAGAACCCAGACACTTGACAGTCATATGCACTCATGCAGTTGCCCATAATGAATGATGGAGAATTATAAGCAAAATAAAGACAAGAAAATGCCATATCACCTATACATACTATAGTATGTGTAAGAAAGACCAACTTTTTTTTTTTATAAAAATATTTATTTATTTATTTGAGAGAGAGAGAGAGAGAGCGCGCGAGCACGTGAGTGTCGGGAGGGATAGAGAGGAAGAGGGAAAGAGATAATCTCAAACCTACTCCCTGCTCAGCAGGGAGCCCCACTCAGGGCTGGATTCCATGACCCATGAAATCATAACCTGAGCTGAAATCACAAGTCAGACACCCAATCAGCAAAGCCACCCAGGCGTCCCAAAAGAATGATGTTCAATAGACTTTACTCCCTCAGACTTTGTGTTTTGTTTTCTTTTGTTTCAATCTCCTAATACGATGAACACAGGATTGCTGAGGGGAAAAAAAGGGCATGAGATGAGATGGGTCCTCTCTATAACTGTGGTTCACTTTGAGCAATCAAAACCATAAATTGTACTAAGATTTTAAATGTGAAATATCACTACAAACTGCAATTAAAATGGCATTATATGAACAGAAGTCAAGGGGGCGCTAGCAACCATTCATTATACTCTTTCTCCAATCTCAGGTTAACCATCCTTAGGATGGCCCTTTAGACCACCACTTCTAAAATTTTAATGTTTCTGCAGATCACCTGAGGATCCTATTAAAATGCAGTTTTGGTTCTGATTCAGTAGTTCTGGGTAAGGTATGACGTTGTGCAGTTCAAAAAGCTTTCAGGTGATGCAATGTCCCTGGATCAAGCTGAGAGCAACCAGTTCGGTTCCTATGGAAACACTGTGGGCTACCTCGCGATCTGCCTTCTCCTCTCTTCTCACTCCAAGAAACCTGATTTTACTGGAACAGCAGCCAACTCAACCCAAGGAATGGTGGGTCATGCTCCAGCCAGACAACAATAGGAATCTGAGATCCTACTAGATCCTGGCATAGGGTTGGGACGGTGATCCAACATTGGCCAATGGCTTGAAAGGGGATGTCAGCTAAACTTCCTATTATGAAAAAGTTGTTTTCTTTCCTCCCTTAACTCCTTCATTGGCCTCTGCCATAGCCTCTGCTATGAGGCTTAAGGAGCCATGTTGAAATCATAGAGTAAGAACGACAAGGCTGAAGTACTGCCGACAGCAATGAAATTAAAGTAGAAAAAGCCGAAATCAGGGGTCATGAAGCTATGACCCACAGGCCAACTCCAAACCACTATCTGTTTTCGTAAATAAAGTTATACCAGACAGACATAGCCACATCCATTTGTTCACTGACTGTTTATGGTTGCTTTTGTCCTAACATAGCAAAGATGAGTATTTGCAGCAGAGACCTGGCTCCTGAAGCCTAAAATATTTACTGTCTGGTCATTCTCAGAAGAACTTTGCTGACCCTTGGCCTAGATCATTAAAGTATCTATCCATATCCTTTATTCATCCTCCACTTCACCTTGACATCACTTCCAAAACTAGTAATTACTTCTTCAATAGCTGTCTTCCCTGTTGGACAGTAAACTCCTTAAGCCATCTTGTTTATTGCCAGATGCTGCTTTTTAGCACATACCAGGCTTAGAGGAGACACTCAACATGTTATCCAAATTGTAATTAAGCCCATACTTAAAAAAATATTTTATTTATTTATTCATGAGAGGTACAGAGACAGAGGCAGAGACATAGGCAGAGGGAGAAGCAGGCTCACTGCAGGGGAGCCTGATGTGGGACTCGATCCCAGGCCCTAGAATCATGACCTGAGCCAAAGGCAGACACTCAACCACTGAGCCACCCAGGCATTCCTAAGCCCATACTTTTTAATCAAGATGTTTTGAAGTTTCATCCCCTTCTCTGTCTCTTCAATGTAAGTTACTTAGAATATGCTAAAAATCACAGTTCTTCCTGTCGCCTCCTATTAAGAACAATAACCTGCTCTTTGTCCTTTACAAACTCCATTTCCTTCCTCATAGGCTACTTACAGGCAGGACAGAATGGAGTTTCCAAATCTGGACTCGCCTTATCCAGAAGCAGTAGACTGCAAGACCTGGAAATCCAGGTCAGAATCTGTGTGAACCCCAGATCCTGTGCAAATGTGCAGTGGACATCCCGTTTTCCAGCCAACTTGAGTCCACAGCAGAGAGAACACACAGAAGCAGCAGCCTTTTGTAAGCCCAATAGGAAGCATAAATTTTGAATAAAGGAAGTAAAGGAAAAAGAAGATCCAAGGATGATAAAAGCCCTAACTTCCTGCAGTATAAGAGCTACTACAGGATATCTTAAAGAGACCTCGAAACATTTCACAAAACTGTCTTGGAGCAAAACAGTATGATGGAAATAGATGCTTACTAGTTATTTTCAAAGATGAAGAGTTTCCTTGATAATACTAGCAGTCCATACATCCCCTCCATGCTATTTCATTGCATAACACAATGATGAAACAAAAAACATACATCATGGAATTTGAACGTGGCTGGAATTCCTGTTTAGAGACTTACATGGACCATTTTACCTTTTTTATTAGGATTTATCTATTTATTTTAGAAAGAGAGAAAAACCTTGCAAGCATGCATGCACGGGCAGAGGCAGAGGGAAAAAGTATCAAGTGGGCTCCCTGCTGAGCGTGGGGCCCAAATGGGGCTTGAACTCAGGACCCTAAGAACATGACCTGAGTTGAAATCAAGAATTGGATGCTCAAACAACTGAGCCACCCAAGTGCTCTTCATCTTACCTTTCTAAGCTTCAGTTTCTAATCGGTAAAATAGGTATAATACTCATTCCTCTCTTATGCATTTGTCAGATGAAAACTTAATTAGACGGTAAGATATTCTTGTTGTGGTTTCATTTTTAAAGGAAAAATATAGAAAATCATCCAAATATATTATCTAACAACTTTACCCTTTTAAAAAATTTAATTGCATCTCCCCACATTTTTTTAAGTAATCTCTAAACCAACAGGGGGCTTGAACTCAGGACCCTGAGATCAAGAGCCGCATGCTCTACCTACCGAGCCAGCCAGGCACCACTCCTTATACACTATTTTGACACCAAATCCCTTGTTTTCTATATGGGAACCCCCTCCCCATCCTATAGTATTTGCTTGTTCCTGAAAAAGATAGTGCAAGTAGTATATAAGCAGATCATTACCAATCTATTGCAGGCTGTGTCTATACATTCCTCCTCAAGGAAACATGAATAAGAAACAGACAGTTACAGTATGAGGTCTCTCCTTTTGGGAAAACACTTGACTTCACTCAGCACATAAAAAATACGTGAGAACAGCACATATCATTTATCTTTAAGTCTACTCTTTGCACTATTACAAAGCCAGGGCCTCCAGCTGCAAACCTGTAAGACAGAGGTTAGTTGTGTGATGATTGGGGAAAGGGACAAATAGTTTAAAGGGCTCAAATTAATGAAAAAAGACTGACATGATATGTAAGCATTAGTGAACTTAATAGATTTTCATTAGTTCTTATTAAGCTCTAGTACTAAGAAAACAACAGGGTTCAAAGGGTTAAGTTCTAATGGAGGAATCTGAAAACAATGGCAGGCGGGATTATTTTTCTGAAGAAAATTAAAGGAAGCTGGGAGAAAGGAATAGTATGTGACAGAGTTTCTGTGTCACAGAGGCTTATTTGTAGGTCCCCCTGGGAAGGTAAAGTTGGAAGAGCGACCAGAATGGAGTGAAGGAGCAAATTACATGAGTTGGTGGTGGAGGCAGAGGTGGACGGAGGAGAGGGATGCATGTTCCAGATGGAAGTGCAAGCCCCTGAGCCTGTTCGAAAGGAAGCCTCTCCTTGGATCCTGCAACAATCAATCTCTCTCTCTCTCTCTCTCTCTCTCTCTCTCTCTCTCATACACACACACACACACACAACAGGAGTATATGATGAAAGATGCAGAGCATCTCCAGACATGGCCTCCCATAGGCAGTGTTGGAAATATTGTGGAAAGTACATCTGACAAGAGGGAGATGTTCTAGAACTGAGATGTGTGGACATATCCAGGCACGTGTCATTATCTCCTCATGGGGTGGGGGGCAGGGAGACACATACTCATCTCGTCATCAAGGGAATATCTCCCTCTCTCACCCCAGAGATAGACATCACCACACCTCCTGAGACTACCTATGGCTGGAACACAGCTGAGTTCCACACTAACAGCACATCCTGTCCTTGGCAAGACTCAAGAGAATGTCCTAACTGGTGCCTGGGATGCCAGTGTATCACCATGCGACAAATTTTTTTCGTCTCCTCAGGGGTAACTAATAGGATTAATAGACAGCAACTATTGGTGATTACTTATAAGGCAGGCCCCAGGAAGACGACTGCGCCCCTGTGCCAATGACAGACTGCTGAGGGTAAGACGGATGGGTGAAGGGAAGCATGGGTAACAACTTTTCATCCATCTTCTGAAGCACTTTTGCTTTAAAAATGCTGATTTCATAAACCACGTGGAGAGCAGCTTGTACAAATACCAACTGAGGCATATGACAAATGTTAAGAGTGTATTTGAGCAAAAGTTCATTCAAATGGGAACACACAAAACCAGAAGTGGTTAGGAGCAATCCATTAACAGGTGTTGGGGAAAGTGACCCGGGAGAGAGAGAAAAGGAGGAAGTAGTTAGGAAATTATTGATTAGCCACGGCTTACAGCTTTGTCGGCTGCTTATGATTGGTTGTCCTCTGGTGTCAATTTCACCTTGAGGCATTTACCGGCTTAAGATACGGTTTGTGATGTAGGCTGCCATGAGATTAGAGCCACCTGAGCCTAACAGCCTCCTTGTTTAATTAATTTTATTGTAGGTTAGTGGACAACTAGGTCTATCAACAAATGAATCTGGATATTGTCTGGCTTTTTATTTGCTTTCTATTTGTTGCAACATAAACAGAGAGCAACCCTTAGACCATTGTCTAGATATTCTGCTACTAATGTCACATTCTTAATTTTGGAGAGGCCGAAACCACCCCCCGTTCCACCATACACGATCAACCACATTTGCGTCACCAGCCCTCCACACAGCACTTGGAATGGAGCAGGAGACAAGCAATTATCTGATGGCTAGACTCCACGGAAAAGCAACATGCAATGCTCCCTTTGCAGCTGGAAAGCTGTGCTCACTGAGGACACCACTGAGTCTAGATCAGGCATGGAACTTCGCATGCAGGCCATCACAAGCATTACAAGCAGCAATCCTGACCTTTGGGAGCATTTCCTCCACTGGGAACCAAGTTAAAAACCAACTCACCTCCTACCCTGTGGGAGCAGACTGCAGAGATTCCCTGGTTCAATTCTTAAAACCACAGAAATCTCAAGAAGTCATTAATAGCATTTACAGACGGATAAAAGGATATTTACAGAACCACTCTTTCCCCAGGAAATGAGGTAGCCTTTTTGACTCACAGTGTAAAAGAAATCAATGAGGATCAGTTGGCTGGCTATATAAAATGTATGGTAGACAAAAAAGGAAGGAGAGGTAGAGGGACATGGTTTACATCACCACCATATTCAGGGCATGGCAAGGGCATTTCCAGCCCCTGGCCCCCAATCCATTCATGATCCTTTCAAATACGATCCTTTCAAAACCTTAAAGGGGCAGAGGAAGCTGTTCCAAGCACCTTCTTTATCCATGTGATTTCTGTGCACATAACTGAAATAAACAGTCAACATTTACAGATTTTACTAAATGCAGGTGATATTTACATACTACCTCCTACCCTCACTACTACTTGTCCAGGGGACGTTCCATTCATTTATAGATGAAGCTTGAAAAAAAATTAATTGGTGTATCTCTAGTTGATGCATCACACAACTAGAAAATGATGCAGCTGAATATCAAATTCAGGTGTGGAATGCAGTGCTATTTTCAGAACAGCATGATGCATCTTAAAGTAATTAAAATAAATAAATAAATACCCATTGAACACAGTTTTCCCCCTAATTTATAAACCTGACCAGCCCAAATGTATCTATGTCCTTAATACACCAGTAAGGAACAACTGACTGTTTCTTTCTGAGTTAGTCTCCCCAGAACATCCCTCTTTCACACTCACATCAAAATTATTACTCACAAACCCACCACACCACATCTAGAAACCATCCTCCATCCTGGACTCAATGCAGGGACTTTTTGTTCAGCTTCTTTCTTGGATGATTTCTACCATGCTGCCTTGACCCCTTTCCTCCCCCTTCTCTCACTTATTACTGGCCAAGTTATGGGAGCAGAGGGGGAAACAAGAATTCCATAAACTCCTTCCTGCTGCAAACTTCCATTTTACTGATTTCTAGGCTGCATGGTCTGTTCCTTGCAGGATATTACCACCTCATTCATCAAGGTCTGTTTAGGTTCTTCACTTCAGTCTGAAAAGCAACCTTAACTCAATGTTCCTTGTTGGCAGGACATGTAACTAAGATTTTAAGAGGTGTTTGTTGAGCTCTAAGGAGTCTCCTAATACTGACATATCAAAAGAAAACTTGCATAAGACAGGTGTGTTAACAAACCATATACATGGCTCACACCAAGGCAGGGCGTTGTTTTAGCAAGACACTAAGGACCTGCAAGACGATGAGTTAGACATGGAGCAACTGCCAGCAACGTGGCATGTTCATCGCTTAAACACTCCATTTCATTCCAAGGTACCAAAACGATAATAGACTTTATTCTAATTGGATTGTCTGCAATGAGCCAATTTAAGTGCTAAATGCTGCGAATTATTCAGCCTGACATAGCAATGCACTGATGTGAGCCGCTGCAGGGCAGGAGGTTTGTGGAAAGTGTGAGTTCCCGAAGCATAATGAGGAGCTGCGAGTCTAACTTGGCAGACCTCCACCGCACAGATTCATATTGTCTCAACAGCTGCGGGGGGACACAAAAAGCATTGGCTGCCACCTTGACCCAAAATGCATCTGCCATCAGCCAGTACAGCTGATTCTGTAGGATTCCAGCTTCAGCGTCACTGGGATGAAGATAGGTCGAAGGCTTAATAGGAGAACAGCTCAGAACACAGAAAAAAAAATTATCTACAAGAATGGGCATCATTCACCATTGCTGTGGTTCCATTATTTTGACACTTTTAGAATGTTGTAATGTTTAAACTTATAAAGGCACTGGCTAGAATTTTATAAACAGTGATTAAAAGCTTGAGATCTGGAATGGAAATGGATCTACCACATACCACCAGTTAAATGACCTCAAGGCAGGTCATGTAATGTTCTTAAACCTCAGTTTCTTCATTTTAAAAATGAGCACGATAACAGTACCTAATTGTCATATGACTGTTATGAGAGTTAAATACACATAGGAATTTTAATGTATGGAGGCCAATACAAGTTACGCAATTAAAAACATATAATGATTAAAATATGTGTGTGCGTATAAAATAACAATAATGTATACTTATTCATTTTCTTCCAGAACAGATTTAAAGAGAAAAAGCAAACAAGCATCTATGGAGTCCCTTCTTAAACCTAAATTATCACTATTTTCATATTAGATATAAAAAAGTACCCTATTTTTTTAAAAAGATTTTATTTATTTATTCATGAGAGACACAGAGAGAGAGAAAAGGCAGAGACACAGGCAGAGGGAGAAGCAGGCTCCACGCAGGGAGCCTGATGTGGGACTCGATCACGGGTCTCCAGGATCATGCCCTGGGCCGAAGGCGGCGCTAAACCACTGAGCCACCGGGGCTACCCAAAAAGTACCATATTTGAAAGTGAGACTTGCTCTGCCATTACTTCACCTCTAGAAATCATTATAGAAAAAAACCCCAGGAGGTCAGATACAACATGGTCTCTTGGGTGCCATCTACCACTAAAATTAGGATCTTCAAAATTCATTTATGACTATGGTAATCTGGTGACTGAACTAATTTTTAATACTGCCCTATTTCTGAATTGAACTGTATTTATATAGCCAAAAATAAGTATAGGATGCTGAAAAAAACTCAATTTACAAGAGCCAACAAAGAAAAATGCAGAGCCAACTTTTAACGGCTGAAGAGGAGAATGTTCCTTCAGTTTCCTGTCTAAGGGTAAAATAAAATTTCTTCCATGTCCCATGTCAAATACAACGGACTCCATTGGGCTGATGGGTTAAAGGGCCATAATATTCACATCTGAGTTAACAGTGCTCAGTATATTTTCTATTCATAAGAATTAACAACAGTTGAATAGTTTACTTGGTGACTTTTCCCTCATATGTGCTAAGTCATACAGGCCCAGACACATTAATTCAAGAACAGGCTGGAATTATTTGTTCTGTTCAGCTAGGAGTTTTAAATGCAACCTGAGCTGTCTCAAATTTGGTGTTACTATTTGGACTTTCCTCAATGATTCAGGTTCAGGTTTTTGACATTAAATCAAGTGATAACATGGTGCTTAGTAAACCTGGATAATACTTCTTAAGATGGAGCACTCTGGCTGAAAAATTAATTTCCATTTACATAGATTGCCTGAAAAAACAATTAGACACAAACACTCCCTGAACTTCTAAGAAATCAAAAATAAAGTCCTACATGGTCTTACTCAGTAAAGGCTCAACAGATAACATCTGAAGAGGGATCTACAGACTTTATGGTGATGTCTAGCGCGAGGCCAAAGAATAGTAAGATGATGACAAGTAAGATAAATTTCGCAGCTCTATTTACAGAACAATAACACCTTCCTCCAACTGGAAGCCATCTCTTGCTAAAAATGGTAAAGAAACACGAATACTTCCACATTAATCAGGATTTTAGCTCCACTCCCCTGCCACTGCCATACTCAAGCCAAGAGGAGAAAAGTGAGAGATGTCCTGAAATACTCAGAAAACACTGAATAATTTTTAAAATCGTGTCCACTTAAATTATTTTGTAAGTAACAGATTCTCATTGTAAAATAGTCAAACAATACAGTCGTGTTTGGTGAAACAAAATGCATCCCTTATCTTCTTCCTGACCCATGTCCTCGTTCTCTTCAGAGGAGAGGTAATGATGTCTTAGCCTTATGTATACCTTAATAGTTCTTTTTCTATAACTTATATACCCAGGGAATCAGGCCTACTCTGTAGAATCGATCTTTTATTTCCTTGGTAATAACTGAGGAAGCAAATTAACCTAATGAAAATGGGCAGAGGTTTCACTCTAAAAAGGAAAAACCAATGTCATTTCAGACTACCAATTTTATCCATAAACACAAAGATAGTTCTGACTTACTTTTGAAGAATACTTTGAGATACTTAAGCATGGAATAGGAAAAACCATGGGATGGGTACGTATCCCCCTCCTAGACTGCCATTTTCATAGAAGGAAAGAGACATAGGCAGTGATGACTACCAGACAGCAAGGAATTGCCAAATATGGCTGAGAGTACCCAGCACATTTCTTTGAAAATGAATGGAGAACAGAAATCTAAAGTTCCCAAGAGGGCATTGATTTAAACTGGGTCTTAGAAACTCACCCCCAAGAACATCAGTAAACATGGGTCTTGAGCCAACATGGAGACACAAGGAAGAAATGGTATGTCAAGTGAAATGAATCCTTTCCAACACAGAAAAAATGCAAGAGGCCAAAGGAATCTTTATCATGACTTTCATCTGATTTGTGATCATGACGTCAATTATGGGAACATCTGCCCAAAGTTCCTTCCCACTTAAGATAGATGCTGGAAGGGTGCTCCGAAGAATAAAAGAACTCATGACCCAAAGTTTCCATTCAGATGGGAAATAAACCAGATCCTTTGTGATTTCACTGTGAAATAAACTCAATTAGGCTGAAAAAGGGGGAAAGCTCTTCTTTTGTTATAACACAGACAAAAGAAAACTCTTTAGTTAACTTCTGTTTAACTCTAAGAGCATGCCTCTCAGCTTACATGGCTTTGAAAAACTAGACATTCCCACAGGTGAGAAGAAAGCACCAGAAAGAACTAAAAACTAGGGAGTATTCCCTTAGGTTAGTAACATAATGGTGTATACTCATTTAAGCTTAAATGGACAGAGTAATGCTAATCTAGCTAAGGGTGCTGATTTATTGAGGAATATGCTATAAACAGATTGAAAAAAAGGCCCACAACACTGGATATCCCTTCTTGAAGATCAGAAAAGCAAGATTATAAATAGACAAAAGAAAAGAAACCCACATAGAAATACAAAACCTAGAGAACTCTTAGCAACTACTAAGCTCACACATTCATCATGGTGAAAAATGCAAATGTAACAGCAGATATGACTACCACTACATAGAGAGTATTTGTGATTTGGGAAAAGGTACCCCTAGTTCTGGAATGCAGCCACCATGTGCTCTGGGCTAGCACTCTTGCAGAGTGAACATCCTGCTCAGCTATCCACTGCAGCCCTATCCATGAAAAAAAATACATGCTATTTTCAGCATGAGAAAAACCAGTGAAGAGAAAAGAAATTGGAAAAGAAATATTTTTAAATAGTGAAAAAATAACATCTAAACATTGAGCTAGGACTTGACTTGAGTCCATGCACTACTTTTCCTCCCCATAAACCAAACTACCCTTATCAAACCACTCTTGAAATAATTTTAGGCTCTGCATAATTTAAATGCTTTAGAAGAAACCCCTAACTGCACAGAGAATAAAGAAATGCCAACCTCCCAATCTAAGCTCCCAATTGACAAGAATAAGGGGAATTAAATATCAAAACTATGCAGATTATTCCAGCATATCAAACAAAAAGGCAAAGGATCAAAAAAAAAAAAAAAAGTCATGAAAGTTTTGGAAAAGATTTGCCAGTCTTCTGTGCACAAGAATCAATCATAATGACAAATTCTGATGGATTTTTTCCTTTGGCTTTTTTTTTTTTTTTTGGTACATTAAAGGGTAATTGAGTCAAACTTAAATGAAGTTTTGCAGTTGGAGTTCAATGAGCAAGGCTTGATTCTAAATGATGCTGGGACACCATGGAATATAAATGCATAAATTACTTTTAAATTTAAAAGGGAACCCAGAAAATACACTCTCCATGACATACATGCCCATCTTTTTGGTGGAATATTTCCCACCCACACAAAAATAAGTGTTAATGCTTTGACTTGGTTTTCCCACCACTTAAGGGCCAAAAGAACATTTAAATAGGAATAACTTCTAAAGAAGGGGTAGTTCTAAAGCTCGCTCTAATTTGTTGCATATTTTCTTCAGAGTATCAAAGAATATTCTTAGAAGCAAATCCTGTAAGGTTCAAAAAAGACAACTAAAAATAGTAAGCAGGAAGGTAAGACCCTGACTACTTGCTCCTTCACTCACAAAAAGAAAATATGTGATTACATTAGTAGGATGTCAAAAGATGTACTCTGACAATTTAAGCAGAGGAAATTGAAGGCATAAATCATGGTGGTGAAAGATGCACAGATTTACTGGAAGAGAAAGGAAAGCAAATTGAAACAACTTTAAAGTTACACTTCAGACCTACTAAAATACAATGAAATTATAAAACTCAATTTTGGTGCAGCTCTAGATAAACAGGTACACACCGCCTAGCAATGAAACCAACTTCAATCTTTCTAAACAATCTAGCAGCCTTTAATAAGAGCCGCTCCAAACTAGTAATTCCAAAGAAATAACTCGGGGAAAAAGAGAAATTAATTTATACCAAGAAATATTATATTTCATTATAAGGTAATGAAATTGAAAATAACCTAATGCTTCAAAATAAGGGAATAATTATACAAACCATGACACAGCAGCTCAGTATATAATGATATTTAAGCTAATAACATGCTCACACAACCCTATTAAAAATAAAACTGTAGACAATGTTAACAGAGAGAAATGTATTTAAATATATCCTTTCAGTCAACAAGAAAAATGCAATTAAATACATTTATATACTAAATGTAAAAAGGTAGAATCAAAGGTAGGTCCAGATAGACTAATCAATCCAAATGTTTAGCAAAAATGAGATGCAAAACTAAAGTGACAGCATTAGCATTTAATGTACATACACTTTTATCCTCCTGTCAACAAATCCTAATTCTGCTTCTATATATCAAGTGCTAAGCTAGATGCTTGCACTACAGTAGAGAAAAATAGAGATGCAAGTACTGACCTCATGGAGTAGGGAAATGCTTCTGCCCTTTCCCTTTTGCTTTTAAAACAAACAAAAAAATCAAATATTGTTAAGTAGAAAAAGAATTTCAAAGAAGGAAGTAGAGGTGGCAATCCAGGCCATAAAGTGACCTAACTGAGGGTGAAGAAGATCAGGAAGGTTTTCCTGAAGATACTGTGGGAAGGTCCAGGCAGAGAGAGGGCAGGAAAAGGAAGCTGAGGATACAGCCTGGGCTGAGGCAGAGAAGGCCTTAGAAGGTGAAGAAGAAGCCTTCTGTGGCTGGAACACAGACCACAAGGGGAGGACCAGAGGCAAAGATTAAATCACAGGTAGGCCTGGAGACTGAGCAGATTCAGACATTGATCCTCAAAGCCAAGGGAAACCACTGAAGGTCTGAAGCAAAGCAGTGACCTGACAGCCTTTACTCCAGTTTGTTGGATTGCTTCGCAGGGAGGCAGGAGTACAGGTGGAAAGAGCAGGTGAGAAACAACTGTAGAGGGACAAGCAAGTCTTGAGGCTGGTAAAGGGTGAAAGGACATGCAAGGAGTAACCTCAGCTAGCATCTCATAGTCACAGAGTCTGCTCCAAGTACAGCAGAATTACTTCACGCAAACTTCTCCCACAAACGTCAGAGAACGCAGGAAACACCACAAGAAAGGCAAGAGAAATGCAAGTTTCAAAACAGAAACTGATTTGAATAGGCAATTTCCAGAAGGGGAAACTCTAATAATTAAATATATAAAATGAGGCTGAACTTAAGTAGCAATAAACAAAAAGGCAAAATTAAAAGGATTACTTAGTTACCATTTGATACCCACTGGATCAGCAAAGATGAGCATATCAGGTAATGAGATTCCCATATACCAACGTTGGTGAGGTAGAATCGTACAGTCATTCTAGGAAGTGATAGAACAGATTTTGGTGAAACTCAATCACCAAATTCACTGTATTTGTAAAATTCAAGAAACCCATTTTAAATAAATGGATGGAGGGAGGGAGGGAAGGAGGGAGGGAGGGAGGGATAGATGGATGAAAGGATACATACACAAATGTACAAACATATACACACATATATAATCATCTATACATACATATATACACAGCGATTTATAAATCAAGATCCACAAAGCAATGGGGATGAAGATGATCATGGTAGAGCACGGTTATGAAACCAGAAGGTTACAGACAACCAAGGTGTCCTTCCCTGTGGGAATGGGTCAGTAGAAGCAGATGGATGGGTTCATGGAATACTACACAGCAATCAAAACGAATGAACAAGACGTACATAAAAAGGGTTGAGACTTTAAAAGATGGCACTGATTAAAACTATAATAATAGAATGAGTTCTATAGCACAAAAACACCCAGATGAGTCAAAAACATTGTTAGTGAGAATCTTTGGGGAACAAAAGAATGATATCAGACTGAAGGAAGAAAATAATGAAGTGATAAAACAAGCTATGAGGGGCCTCTTCACAAACCGAGGGTGATAATATACCATAAAGTAGATGATACCTTCTGAACCTTATGCCCAAATTTCAAAAATAAAAGTTCTAATTTATTTTGAAACAAACTTTTTTTTTTTAAAGATTTTATTTATTTGTTCATGAGAGTCACAGAGAGAGAGAGGTGGAGACATAGGCAGAGGGAGAAGCAGGCTTCCAGCAAGGAGCTCAATGTGGGACTTGATCTAGACCCCAGAATCACGCCCTGAGCCAAAGGCAGACACTCAACCACTGAACCACCCAGGCATCCCTTGAAACAAACTTTAATCTTTATCAGTGATAAAAGCCTCCTTGATATTTTATCATATACAGATATCTCGACAATATTAGCAATTATGTTTTTCTAACAATTGTTATCAATTCCAGTTGTGTTGTTGATAATGATTCTGCTAACTTTCCATATAAACTGTGCGGTCCTAAAGATTGAAAAACCAGACTTAACAGATTCATATTAGCAAGCGGGCTGGAAAGGCCACCCTTCCTTAGCCTAAGAGAATAGCACCTAACTTTCCATGAGATACTTACATAACTTGCTTGACCTCTTATAATATGAAATCTGGAATCTTTGGTTACTGGTCTCTGAACTTCCTACTGAAAAATTGCCATTGAGCATGTGGACTCCCAAGTGCTCAAAAAATTATCATGAAATTGGCCAAGACGCGAAGCCAAGAATAGCCCTATTTAAAGTACCTGCTTATCAAAAAGGGTGGGAAAACCCATTTCATTTCTACTCTTAGAGAACACAAAAGCCTTTTTTAAGTCTTTCTGAGAAAAGGTAGCATTATTTAGTGAAAGAGCAAGTCAATGAAAGGAACACGGGAAGATTGTACCTGGGACAGGCAGGACAATGTTTCAAATACCTGCACCATGTCGGCTTCCCTGTAATGTCCAACAAATTCAGAGACCTGAGACCATGATGTATAAGCATAAGCCCCTAAAATGATTTAAGTCCACAACCAGGGCAACATAATTAATGCTCTTTCTTTTAATGCCAATATTATTCATTTTTATGTAGATTGGTGGTAACATGCCACACCAACAGATTCTCATTATGTCTGCTTGAGCACATAAAATCAAATTAATTCATGTTTGCATTCTTTCTATCTGCCCTTAATTCCTGCAGAGAAAAAACAGAAGCAGAAGTTTCCAGGGTTTATTACTGTGCTGAGTCACTAAATTATACAGGATTGAACTGTTGATCCTAAATTACTCAAAACTCAAAGCATGTCCTCCAAAGCTGATGCGTAGAACTGGGCCCTGAGGCAGCCAGTGACCTCCCAACATTGATTTTAAGAAATGGATTCAAAGCCATACCTGGGTCTCCGTTCAAAACCTACATAGGAAGCAAGTTCTTCAACTTTACTACAATTAAGAAAGAAGTTCCATAGACAGTCTGACTTCAGATCAAATCAGAGTAACTCAAGATTTTCCTGGGCAGACAGTGACCATTATAGCCTCTTAATTACAGGAGCCTTGAGATGCACTTTGCTTATGCTTCTACTATGGTGCTACAGTTCCAGTAGGAGGAACCCCCCGAACCAGAAATATAAATTCCTAGAATAAAAAATTTTCATGTATCTCTTGTCAGCACTGGGGTATGCCCATAAAAGGACCTTCAATATAGATACTCTCATTCAAAGATGACAAACAGATTTCATCTTGAAATGAATGAAGGAGACAGCTTGGAGAGCTGTGAAAACACCCAGAGGGGCATATTTGAGCTCTGCTAGGAAGATGGATCCATTGGTGATGTCTTGCATCAGCACAGTGAGAGATGGAGTGCCTGGAGATCCAGATTGAAGGTTTTCTAATCGTTGAGTTTTAAACCAGTCTTGGGTTTGAGAGTCACCCTTAAGCTTTTTGTAGTAACAGGAACAAACGAACATACTCTATACTGAATAAGTATAGGAGACACCATCAATGTAAAAGAGAAGAGAGGGAACGAGGAAGGAGGCAGGACGCATAGCATACTGTGACAGTATGCTCTAAAAAACACTAAAAACACTGCTCAAGAAAATGCTCTATAATTTCAAATTTTTGTGTTTCAGTTGTCCATATCAAAAGTGCAATAATTTTGTTTATTGGTTCAAGTACTTCTGTTTTCTATTAAGGAAGGCGAAAAAAAAAAAAAAAGAGCTCTTTCCCAAAGAGAAAGCTGAATGTTTTTTCTTAATGTTTTACCCAGGAGCAATAGAAGTCAGACCTTTAAAAACCTAATTCAAATATGTTAGAGTTCTACAACAGGAATACAAAAACCATAGTTCTTAAATCCCAGGTCTTGAAATGTTTTCTTCAACTAGGATTGCACTTTCTCCACAGCAGGAAGGAATCCCTCCCACTTTAATGAGGACACATGCAATTGTGGAACTGAATGAAGGCATAAAAGATGAGGCTATGTAAGTTCACAGCTCTTTAAAAATGAAACACATCGTTGAAAAAATAAATATTTACATGTTTTTTTTTGAAGAGCATATTTTTGCCAAAATACAAAGGACCTTCCTCTTGAGACATGATGAATGTGACATGAGCTTTATATTATTAAATATACTCCATGTTGTACGGAAGAGAAATATTTGGAAAGTCAAATGGACAGAGATGAAGAGTGAAGAAATACTTGGGATCTTATTTTAATTTGTATTGACTCAGTTGAAAGTTTTTTAGTATCCCCTCTGTTTATTCCACCAGAGCGCGTCTGAATATCCTACAAAGTTGGACAAGCATCTGAACGTGCTTGATTGATTTCAGAAGGTTTGTCTTCAGTGTGTGGGTCTTTCATTCAGATGCAGCCCCAAAATGTGTAATGTACTAGAAGATGCATTTAAAGACTCTCCAGTCCTGGGGATCTGTGTTCAATGTTCAACAAAGAAATGGATGAACTAGTAAACTATGCCAAGTAATTGTTAAAAGAGCAGCTACAAATGAGAAGATAAAAATTGAGTCCAGAAAATGAAGTTCAGATGGCAGAGAAAGAATCCTAAGGATTGAAGAAAGGGCCAAAAGACAGCAGGGCAGGTGATCCTGCAGAACTTAACCAGCCAGGGGATAACATCTTCACAGATTCTAATGTGACTCTGGGAAAGTGTATGGCCACACCCCTGAAAGGAGGGAAAATCAACTTGGGGTCCCGGTTCTATGATCAAAGACAGGCCCCCGAAACCTCTCTAAACCTCCACTTACCCCCAAGAAATCTAGGTGCCCTACCCAGCTCTCATGCAATAAGTGACCTATATGTGAGTGTAATATCAACTGCATAGGTCAGCGCAGTCAGATCATCAGAACAACCCTCTAATTATTACATCTGGTTTTCAGTTATCTGCAGTGTGGCAATCTTTTGAACAGGGAGGAGCCTGTTTCTTAAAAAAGCATTTCCTTTGAGGTCTTCTATGTGCTGATAAAAGCCCTTCCTTCATCAAAGTGCTGGAAAAAGCAGACAGCAGGAGCCAAATGTACAATTTTCTATCCATTTACAACTTTGCTCTCGAGCATCAAAAAGAAAGTCTTTCTGATTAAAATCAAAGATCACTTTATACTTCAGTCATATTTAACAATTTACTTTCCGGGGCTGAAAACCCAGTTTACACTTACTTGGTTGACTTGTGTCAGCTGAAAAAGAATCTAAGTGTGAAATGCCAATACACATATTTAAATGCCAACTGTGTGTGTGTGTGTCTGTGTGTGCGCGCGCGCACGTGCATACATACATATAGGCCTCTCATGGCTTTTATAAACTAGATTTACACCTTTTTGAAGCTACCTAGAGGACGGCTTTTTTAAAAAGACTGCGTTAAAATCTGAGTAACACTTTAAATGCAATGCAACACCCAGCTGTATGCTTGAAGATTATGTAAAAGTTACAAAGCTGACCATAAAACTAGGTAGATAGAAGCCCGAGGCTTGTGGGCATCTGAGAGGAAAAATTTTCAATCCTGTAAAGGAGGTAGTCTACAGTCATGCTGCAAGCAGTAAAATAACCATATCACAGGAACGCTCAAAGGGTCCTGGGAGGCTGGATCAGCACTGCCCACACTTGCTTGGGCCTGTAGGAAGATGGTTAGTCAAATGACATAAAAAAACACAGCAGCAGAAACCACTGGCCCCTGCTTTAGAGGCAGAAAACAGAGGGTGTTTGCACTTCTTTCTCTTGGCACAAAGTTCTTCCTTTTCATAAGACTTTCACAGTCTCTTGAGTCCCGAGGGGGGTGAAAAACCCAGCTCCTTCTGGATGGAGACTTAGAATCACAGCAGGGCCCAGTTTCAAGTGGTGGGTACTGGCACGCCTAAAGCGGATGGAGGGCCCCACAGCTGCACTTGGGTGTTGAAACGAGGAAGAACAGGATGAGGTTATGCCAGAGCGGAGGCACAGAGCAGCACAGGCTGGATCTGTCCTGAGTACGGAAAAAAAATACCCAAAGCTCATCAAATTCCCTCAGCCCCAGCAGGAGAAACTGAACACCCAGATGTGAAAAAGACTATTTACAGAAGCGTCTCTTTCCTGCCAATACCTGAATGACATCCATCTTTCTGGGTGACAAGTTTAAGTTGGTCCAGAAATCTGAGAAGATAGAATAGATACATATAAAAAGGAAAGGGATGTGGGCAGGGGGGGGGGGGGGGGGCCTTCAGATTTTAATGACATGCTTCCTGATAATAAAATATAAAAATAACTGAGTAAATACTGGACTGCCATATGACCCAACTAGAAGACAGAGAATATACATGTGTGTAATTCAGTGTGACTAGCAGATATGCATTCATAAAATCATGGATTTGTAGCCTGCGCTCATTCACTGGGCTTCCTTCAGGATACTACATCCCAAAGGCTACTGCACTGCTTTCAGAGAGGAGCACGGCAGAAGCAAATGCAGAGGAGCCTTGGGGGAAAGGTCTAAGAAGATAAATCATATTGAGATAGAAGGGCCAGGGAGGCCATCAAGAAAGAGGTTAACTTCCAAGCTGCATGTTCCCGGCTGAGGGTGGGAAATACCAGGTAGAGAGAAAAACCAGCATGGGGAGAAACAGGAGGTGGGGCATTGCAAGGTTTGAGAGATCCCAGAGAAGCTATCTGCTTAGTCAGATCACAACTGACACAGACAACGCGGAGGGTAATGAAAGGGTAACGAGTTTGGCAGGCCTTGTATGTATATACGCTGTTGATACATTCAAACTCAATGACATGGCCAAGAAAAGCAGCTCTTGCTGGTGGGAAAGTGAGCTGAGCACTCAAGGGCAACGCTTCTGGTCAGTGAGGCAGCAGGTCCCTTATTAGGTCTACAAAGTAGAGTATAAGCCCTGCCCACACTAGGGTTTAAGTCTCCTTGTTCACAGATATGTGCCAGACAGAAACAAGGTCAGATATGTAGTATGCACTCAGAAAAGATTTACCAATTGGTTAGGAAGAAAACAGCACTGGGAGAGAAGAGAAAGGGAAGAAGGCTAGTGATTACTGAGCGCTCGCTATGTGTTAGGACACCACTCT
This sequence comes from Vulpes lagopus, assembly GCF_018345385.1. NCBI lineage: Eukaryota > Metazoa > Chordata > Mammalia > Carnivora > Canidae > Vulpes > Vulpes lagopus. The sequence continues at coordinate 29,066,900 of NC_054830.1, read as the reverse complement.
CATATAACAGGTATTAACTACTATGGTTCAGATACATTTATGCTAGGATTGCTGCTATATTTTACAACTCACATCTTCATCTCTCTGAAATCAGGATAGATCCTATAGTTGATGGTATCCTTAGCAATATATCATATATGGTTAAATCAGTAATGAGATTTATCCCTTAGTGGTTCGTAAAATAGCAATGGTGAGATAAAAGTGTCATTAATCATCTACTTGATGAATTAAAAGTATTAGTCATCTCAAGATACAGCTGATGGAGACTAGGGCTCCAAGCAGTTACATTGTCCTCTTGGGCCTATATGCATCTGTCTCCAAGCACACAACCTATGCTTGATGCCACTCAGCTCAGCAGTCCTAACATCAACACCACATACTCTGGATGTTCTCCTATCTAATCCTTTTCTCATAATTCGGCAAAAATTCTAACAGCAATGCCATCCCTCTTCAATCTCAATCCATGTGAAAGGCAAAGAAAAGAAAGGCTCTCTCTCTGCAGGCCTAGAGAGCAGACTAACTGGTCAACATGTGGTATATCCCATAGTGGGTGAGATAGGGTCAATCCACACTAGGTGAAAACCCATTAATCTATTTAGACTTAAATTTTCAATCTCTCCATACCAAGCTGGTAGGAAAATACCGTCTCATCCAATCTGTTCTTTTTGCCATGTTTCCCAACAAGATAAAAATCTTCATTGAGAAAATGAAGATTTTTCTCTTAGCCTCCCTCTCTCTCCCTCCCTGTCTTAAAAAAAATAAAATTGAACCCTCAATTTGTCAACAGTAGGATGGTTCAGACCCTAGGAGCAGGTGGTCACCCTAAGAGACCAACTGGCAAACTAGCTTATCCTAGAGGCAGTGTGAAAAGCTCTAAGAGGGACACATGGGTGGCTTAGTGGTTGAGTGTCTGCCTTTGGCTCAGGGCATGATCCCAGGTCCCAGGTTCGAGTCCCACGTCAGGCTCTTTGCAGGGAGCCTGCTTCTCCCTCTGCCTATGTCTCTGCCTCTTTCTCTGTGTCTCTCATGAATAAATAAATAAAATCTTTTTTTTAAAAAAAGAAAAGGCTCTGAGATTCTGAGATGCTATTAATACTTGTTCTAGTCTCAATGGATAGTGCAAAAGGAGACTACTTCTCTACGGTTTGAGGGATCTCCAGTTGAAACTGGGGAGCGTATAAACTGTGCACATATTTCGCAGATTTATCTTCTGAATTATAGGTTCCAAAGGAGCTAGAGCACTACATTCAAAGTTTTTCTTATTTCCAACTCTACCTAATCTCAATGTGTATCACCCAGAGTGAGCAACTTAAAACATTTTCCTATCATCAGCAGTCAATATAGACAAATCCATTAAGACAACACTTTCCTGTCATCTGCTTAAAAAAAGACATCCAATAACATTTTGCAAAACAATTTTAAATGGGGGTAGCATTCCAATTCAACCTTCCTTCTCATTACCTTGTAAAAACACATTGTAAATAATCACATATTAGCACTGTGTGGTTTCAGGCATATCAAGAATTACAAACGTAGACCAGCCTGGTCACAAAATACAATTTAAGAGAAAATCCCACAGAAGGTAAGCAATACAAACAGATAAATTTATTGGTTCCTGGGTTTAACAATATTTAAATGCAAACTACTCCAACCTCTGAGATCCAAACCCATTCACTTGGTTTGCCTTCTATTTCCACAAGGCATCAATCACTGCCTTTATTAGCAGGGCCAGGACCCATACTAAGAGTATCCTGATTTCCATTGAGCTTATGGCACCTCAATGAGATCATTGTTATTAGCATCACCAGACTATAGATAAGCCACATGGGTGGCTTGGGCAGTTAAGCAGCTGACTCATGATTTCAGCTCAGGTCAGGATCTCGGAGTCATGGGGTCGAGCCCTGTATAGAGCTCTAAGCTCAATGCAGAGTCTACTTGAGGTTATTTTCTTCCCTCTCGCTCTGCCCACCCCTCACTCGTGCTTGTGCACCTGCACACATGTCCTCTGTCTCTCAAATAAATGAAATCTGTAAAAATAAATAAATAAATAAATAAATAAATAAATAAAGGTAACAGAGGCTTCGTGAGGCCAGAACCCTTGCCTGAGGCCACAACAGGTCCAGAACTTGTACCTGGCCAGTCCAACTCCAGAACAATTATTCTGTAGAACCACCTACATCTTTTTTTTTTAACTACAAAACATGAATATGGTAACAAGTGCCTAAAATAACATGTTCTGAATTCTAACATGTTCTGCATTCCTATGGACTCTCTCCTTTAGCCTGTCTGATTTTCATTCCCATCTCAGCAATACTGCCACTGATTTTTGAGATGAAAAATGAGTTTATAATCCATAAATCCCAAACCTACATTATGTACCTCTGCATTAACGGGCCTCCTTTTGTCTCAGCATTGGAGAAAGGGTGGTTTGGCAATTGCAAGGTGGCAGATCTGAAGGGGAACAGATTCAGGAACTCCTCCTGCAGGGATGCCTGAATGACAGGAGAGCACACTTTGCATCAGGGGACAGGACTAACAGAGTCTTTGCCAACTCTGCAGGTGTGCATCAATTTACAGACTTCTAACAGATCCACAGATGTGTCTGTGACAGGAAGGAGCAAGCTTCTAATTGAGAGATTAGGGGAGGGAGAATGAACAACACAGCAGCAATGAATGGTAAAAGTCATTTATTTTTCTAATTAAATTCTCAGATTGGTGGGAGTAGCCTATTAAAAACACAAAACAAGCCAAATGGGCAAATGTGGATTTTAGAGGTTAGTTAGCATCAGCATTATTTTTAAATGATGATACAGATAAAAAAAAAAAGAAGAAGAAGAAGAAGACACTACAACCTTCTGTTGTTTCCTTATTGCCTCCAACTCTCGGTTCTGGACATCATGATACCATGTCATTTGATACTTTCAATTTGAGCTGATGCACTCAACAAGACGATTGGTATTTAAAACTGTGTTAGAAAATTACATTTCTTTAAAAAGGCCTTTATATAGCAATTTCTATTTGCAAAGTGCTTTCTAGTTTTTTTAAAAGTAATTTTTAACAACAACCATGTAAAATGGGTCAGAGTTTTTATCCCTTATGCCTCTTTTTTGTTTTTTTTTTTTAAGTGAGCTCTATGTCCAAAGTGGGGCTCAAACTCATGACCCTGAGATCAAGAGTCACTTGCTTTCCTGACTGAACCAGGCAGAGCCCCATATGCTTCCTCTTTCAAAAGGCTGAGTTGACAAAGGTACAAAAAGGTCAAGCACTTTACCTGGGGTTGCACACAAAATTGGTAGCAGAATTTTAAAAAGCTACTATAGCTGTTGTACTTCAAGTGGTGACTTCAACCTTGTGGATCTCATTCCCCTTTCAGCTCCATTTCAGAATTTTCTGGGACCACTGTTTCAAAGAATCCATACAGATTCCTGGGCCCTCCTCCAAACCTACTGACTCAGAATCCATGAAACAGGTCCTGAAAATCTGTTTACATAACATGGTTCCCCAGATGAGTCTGCAGGGACATCTGGTTTGGGACTTGCTAGTGGTGGGTCATCTGGAAGACCCCTTACCCTCCCACCTGCCATTTCTCTGCAGGTAAGACTGGAATATGCCAAAGCAGAAACTGACAACTGGCAGCTTTCCTACAGGAAGCTGCCTTTAACAAGCCATTAGATATCACTTTCCATTCACAGGTTTTCATCATGTTCACACTCAAAAGCAACAGTTTCAGGCATTTTGGCCTTTTTCCTGAAAAAAATTCTCCTTTAGTTCCTTTTACCTGATAATAGTAGCAATTCCATTTCAGCATTCATTCTACAACCATCTTCTACTTTTCATTTTTCTTCCCTGCTGGAACTACCTACTCATTCCATGTCTAGCAACACTATGACCAGAACTAGCAACCACTGATGAAGAATGTTCAAGGTTCCTAGGGACTAAGCAGTGGTTGTCTTGTATTTCATTTTATCCACCCAAAAGAGATATTCCCAATTCATAGATTAAAAAAAAAAAAGAAAAAACTTATAAAAAGTTGAACATATGGGCCAGGGACCTATTACTAATTCCCAGATCTCAGGATCAAGCTAGATTAATCTAACCCCAGAATCAGTATAATCATTTTCTATTTTTCTCAGTTTTTTTTTAAATCCTCTTTTGGCTCTCTTTGCAGCATATAAACCATCAAGAGACGAACCTCTTACCATATAAAGTCCTTTCCCATAAGCATTCACTAATCTAAAAGAAAATCCATTAAAAAAATCATATACTGAGGAGTGACAATACCTACGAATAACAATGCAATGTGATATGTCACACCTATTTCTACTGCCAAATCAGAAAAGCTAGGTTTAAGTACGAACTCCGATGATTCAAATGTATGAACTAACAGTACCTAATCCAACTTTTCTGTCCTGGGCTATCTGAAGCATAATGTGTAGACATTTAACAAGAGAAACAACAACAAAATGTCTGAACAAGAGGAAGACAGAGATATAAAATGAGAATAATGAAGGAAGTGCATCTCTGTGTGTAATGCTTAAAAAGATATAGGCTTCCCTGACTCCATCTGCAAACACAATGTCATGAAAATTGTGAAATTGAAGGATTTAAAAAAAAGGCATAGGCATACAATCCTCCATATCAACAAGCTATGTAAGAAAAGTTATATGATCATATCAATTGCTATAGAAAAAGCATTTGACAAAATCCAATACCCATTTATGATAAAATTCTGCAGAACTTAGAAAAGAATCACCTCAATGTGAAAAAAGGATCTACAAAACGGCATCTACTGGGGCACCTGGGTGGCTCATTCAGTTAAACTTCTGCCTTAGACTCTTAGATCCAGACCCCAGAGTCCTGGGATCCAGCCCCATGTTGGGCTCCCTGCTCAGCAGGGAGTCTGCATCTCCTTCTTCCTCTCTTTGCCTCTCCATGGTGTGGGAGTGCTTTCTCTCTAGTAAATAAATAATTTTTTTAATTTTAAAAAAAGAAACAGCATCTACAAAAAACCTACATCATACTTAATAATGGAGGACATGAATGTATTCCCCCAAGGATCCAGAACAAGTTGTTTGCTCTCATTACTCTTATATAACATAGTACTAGAATTCTAGCCACTAAAATGAGGCATGAAAATGAAGTAAAATCATACAGAAAAAAAAAGAAATAAAATTATTTCTCTTTGCAGATGTCATGATGTCTACCCAGAAAACCCCAGGAATCCACAAATGAAACCATCCTGGAACAAACAAGTGAGTTAAGTGAGGTCACAGAATAAAAGATGAGCCCAAAAGAATAGGTCACATTCTTATATACTAACAATTAAAAAACAGAAGTGAAAATGATACTGTTTACAAATATCTCCAAAGAAAATTAAAAACTTAGGTATACACTTAACAAAACATGTACAGGATCTGTATGTAGAAAATTTCAATGATGCTGAAAGAAATCAAAGAAGACCTAAATAAACATAGACACAGCGTTCATGGACTGTATGACACAACACAGTAAAAATGTCAGTGCTCCACAAACTGATCTATAGTGTTAATGAAATTCCTATAAAAATCCCAGCAAACTTTCTGCAGACATAAAATACCTTATTACCAAATTTATGCGGCAAGGGACAAGGCCTACAATAGCTAAAACAATCTTGACAAAGAATAAAAGGGGAAAAATCACTCTGCCTGATATGAAGACTTAGTAGGCTAGTCTTAGTAATCAAAACAGTGTGCACAGATAGACGCATAGGGGTGCCTGGGTGGCTCAGTGGTTGAGCATCTGTTTTTGGCTCAGGTCACAATCCTGTGGTCTGGGAATGAGTCCTGCATGGGGCTCCCCACAGGGAGCCTACTTCTCCCTTTGCCTATGTCTCTACCTCTCTCTCTCTCTGTCTCTCACGAATAAATAAATACAATCTTAAAAGGGTGGGAGACACATAAATCAATGGAATGGAAGGAAGAATCCAGAAATAGACCCACAGAAATATCCTCAACTCTTTTTAATGAGGACCTAAAATTAATAAAGAAAGAGTAGCCTTTTCAACAGATGGTGCTAGAATAATTAGACAACCATAGGGGGAAAAAATGAACACTGACCTAAACCTCATATCTTATGCAGAATTTAACTCAAAATGGATCATGGACTTAAATGTAAAATGTAAAACACTAAAACTTTTAAGAAAAAAAAACAGTGGAGAAAATCCTTGGGAACCAGGGCTGAGCACAAAGTTCTTAGACTTGAAAGAAACTCATCATCTCTAAAGGAAAAGCTGATAAACTGAAGCTAATCCAAACCTAAAAATTTTGCTCCGGGAAAGTCCATATGAAAAGAATAAAAAAACAAGTTAAAGAGTGGGAAAAACATTTGCCAATCAAAAATCCAACAAAGGATTAGTATTTAGCATACATAAAGTACTCTCAAAATTCAGAAGACAAAGGAAAAGAAGTCCAATCAGAAGAGAAAATGTCCAATGGACATGAAAAGGTGCGTACTGAAGAGAGTATACAGATGGAAAATCAGCATATGAAAAGATATGGACATAATTAGCCATAAGGAAAATGCAAATTAAAAACTACAGTGAGATTATCTCTACACACCTACCAGAATTGTTAAGATTTTTTTTTTTTAAAGTGACAATATAAAAACTAGCAAGAATGCAGAGAAACAAGATCCCTTCTACAATGAACAGAAAATGCTACAGGGTCCCCCCGGAAATCCATTTGCTAGCTTCTTTTAAAACTACACATGCAACTCACACACAACTTAGCAATTATGGTCTTGGACATCTATCACGAAGAACTGAAAATTAGGTTCCCACAAAAACCTGTACATGAATGTTCACAGCAGTTTTATTTGTAAGCAAAAAACCAAAATCAGCCCAGATATACTTCAACAAGTGAAAGGTTAATCTTTAGTATATACATAGTCTACAGTAAAAGCAGACAAACCACTGCCACATACACTTTAAATGAATCCACTAAACTTACACTAAATGAAAAAAGCCAATCTCTAAAGATTACATACTGTAAAATTTCATTTATATAACATTTTTGAAGTGGCCACCTTTTGTAGTTAGGAGTTCCAGGAGTTAGGGATGGAGGTCAGAAAGAGGGGAGTATGGTCATAAAAGGGAATCTTGACGGGTCTTTATGGTATCAGAGCTGTTTCAGCTCCCTTGGCTGAGATGGTGGATACATAAACCTATGCAGGTGATGAAATTGTATAGGACATTATACACAGACATACACACAAGAAAGTATACATTAACCTCTAGACATCTGAATGAGATCAATGGATTGTATCAATGTTAATATCCTGTAACATACTATAGTTTTGTAAGATATTGCCATGGGGGCAAATTGGACAAAGTACATAAGAGATCTCTCTGTATTGTTTTGCACGACTTCCATGTGAATCTAAAATCTTTTTTTTTTATATTTTTAAAATTTATTTATTAATGAGAGAAACAAAGAGAGAGACAGAGACACAGGCAGAGGGAGAAGCAGGCTCCATGCAGGGAGCCCGACGTGGGACTCGATCCTGAGTCTCCAGGATCACGCCCTGGGCTGAAGGCAGCGCTAAACTGCTGTGCCACCCGGGCTGCCCGTGAATCTAAAATCTTAATAAAAATGGAAATTAACAACAACAACAAAAGACGTAGGCCACTGACCAGGACAGATATATTGCTGAAGTGTGAGGAGCCTAAAAGGTAAGTGGTATCACTTTTAAATTTATCAAAGGCAAACCTAAAACAGTGAGGGGTTTTGGTTCTGTTTTTTGTTTTTCCAAAATAGCGTTTTGTAAAGTGAAGGATACCTTTTTAATGTGAAGGATAGTCTTCCCAGTTGAGAGTTTAACAGAATACAAGGAATGCAGAATACTAGCAGAATTCACCCAGAGAACCAACTCTTGCTTATCTGCAGCAACAAGAGATAAGTAACACACAAAATCTAAATTACATCACTAAATCCCAAACTTCATTCTTATCAATTGTTTTAGCCCCTCTTCATAATAAAACTTTACCTTAAATTGCTACCAAGAACCCCAATAAACAGATATTTGGGAACACAAAACTTCCTAAAATAAAATGCCTTCCTGGTGATATTTTCAAAGTCAAAAGGTGGCCTCCCCATCTTAAGATATGTGGATAATTGCTCCTCAGTTTATAAGGTCAAAATCCTACACATTTATATGCATGGCATGCGATTTTACAAGCTGGAAAACCTGGAGCAAATCATTAGCTGAACTGTAAACTTAATCACTAGCAAGACAGACCAGCAGATCAAAGGAAGATTAAAAGGACAGGGGAAAAAAGCATTTCAATACCCACAAAGGTACTATGCCCTGTTGCTATGTAGGAAGCATGGCTAGATTATAGAAAAGGATGGGAGTATCATCTCTCTGGGACCACTTCTTCCAAAAGTATGGTCCCAGAAATAACCCATATCATCATTTGCAAATTCCTTGGCTCCTTCCCAGACCTACTAAGGCAGAATATGAAGAAGAAAGGAAAGAAAGGACAGAAAGGAAAGAAAGAGAAGAAGAGAAGAGAAGAGAAGAGAAGAGAAGAGAAGAGAAGAGAAGAAAGAAAGAAACTAGCAAGCCATTGTGAACAAAATATCAAGTAACTTTATATACACCAAAGTCTCAAACCCATGATGAAATAATTCCTTGATTACAATTTATGGATCTCTTCATCGAATAGAGTAGTCTGGAGACATTTCGGTTGTTACAGATGGGGACTGCACTATTGGCCTCTGGGGGTACAGACCAGGGATGATGCTAACCATCCTGTAGTATGTACACAGGACAGGCCCCAGAACACAGAATTATGTGGCCCAACATATGAGTTACACTGAGGTTGAAAATCACTGACATAGACAAGACTTGTGTTGAGTTTAACAAGAGGAATAAATAAACTATAAAAACATGTGGGAATAAACTTAATAACTTAGAGCTACTAAAGGGAAGCAAACCCCCAAGGACAGTGGAAGCTCTTACTCCCATCATCCTCTTAAGTCTGATTCATCTCAAGAAATAAGATTTTCTTTGGAATCACTATGCTTTAAGAGCATCAATTCAGCAACCTCAAAGACAAAGTCAGAATCCCAGTTTTGCCACTTAATATCTGGGTGACATTCAACTAGATAATTACCTTTGGTAAGTCTCATTTATTATCGGTAAAGGGGGATTCATAACTGCTCTTCCCTCTAAGAGCTGTTGGAAAATGAAAATAGGTAAGATATGGCTGTCTCTGAGACTCAGCACAGATCCTAGATAAGAATGTGTTTTGTTACTGTTAATGGGCTCTCGCCCATTCTCATCCCCATCTATTATTTCTCAGCTGCCAGTGGAGCAAACCACTTCTGATTCTACATCTTTCTCGGGGTGAATTTGGTTACTTTTCAACTGATCTCTTTTCCTGTGGCATGAGATAAGAGCTGGCCATTTCTAATTAGTCTGTATACTAGGTGCCAGTTGTTTTCTCTGTGGATAACCTGATCAGCATCTTTATCAGCCACTTCCCTCACTCCACTAATCTATAAGGGAAAACTTAACTATGCAGAAACCACCTTTCCCATTATCTAAGCAGTAGTTCACAAGGCTGACACCAAGGAAACGTATGGCAGATATATGCCTTAAGAGTTGCTTATACTGGACAGCCCAGGTGGCTCAGCGGTTTAGCCCTGCCTTTAGCCCAGGGTGTGATCCTGGAGATCCGGGGTCGAGTCCCATGTCAGGCTCCCTGCATGGAGCCTGTTTCTCCCTCTGCCTGTGTGTGTGCCCCCCCAACTCTCTCTCTCTCTCTCTCTCTCTCATGAATAAATGAATAAATCTTTTTTAAAAAAGAGTTGCTTGTACCAACAAAATGTTTCTTTTGTCCCCTAGTCACATAACTAGATGCCTCAGCTCAGGAATCTAAGACTGGCTAACAAATATTTATTGCACACCATTGAGAACCTGGCTACATTGGGTACTAAGAATAAAAGGGTGAACTCACAGACATGGCTCCTTCAAGGTTTAGAAGGAAATGTTTTCACCTAAAGAGCCCAAAATGTACTTGGGGAATTAATTATATCTAATTCTAAGGAAAACCTTCCTGTTAGAGGGAATATTGTCCAATCTGCAAATGGATCTTTGCAGAGGACATCAAACCAGAGGCAGCTGAACTGTAGTGGTCAGTCAATATAACTGAAGCACCCTCAGTCTTAGTTGCTCAGCATGGTAATAAGAGATAAACCAATATCTACCTTGTGGGGTTCTCGTGAAGATTAAATTAGTTATTACATACAATGTGGTTCAACATGGTGCTCAATTAATAGTGTTCTTATTACCCTCACTATTAATAAAGGAATTTGAAGGTTACAACCGCACGTCTTATACTTCTTGATTCTTAATGTGTCTTTTCTAACATCTCTCAACAGCTTACAGACTCACTCACTTTCTCAAAATATGCTATGTCCTAAAACCTTGATAATTTTCCACACTCCGGGCACGCCAATGAGAGCTCCCTCCTCGACGGCATATGGCTTCCAGCAGTAGTCACCTGCACTTCGTCAGTAGTTGCAGATAATGACGTGCCACCTATCAAGGTAACGGTCCAAATGAAATCACATCTGTTATAGCCCTGATAGAAACAGTTAGAAATAGGGAATGGGAGCTTTGAGCACATCAAGTCTGATTCTTATTCTCTATTATACTTCTCCTCAGTTGTTAGCTAGCCTAGATCCTTAAGACCATGTTGTTTAAAACTGAACAAAGTATGCCTGGGTCATCGTTTCAGTAATTGATAACAAAAGGAGAAGTCCAGGCATCGATCTCAGTGTTACAGTCACTGTATGAGGTGGAAACCTAGTTTCTACTACTTGAACTTTAGTTGGATGGATTAGAAAGTGTCCCTTAAGCTGAGATATGCCTTCTCATCTATATAATGGAGATTAACAATAATACTAACTACCTCACAAAGCTCTGGAGTATACTGAATGAAAATAATTCTTAAGAATAGCACAATGCCTAGCACATTATCAGCACTCGGTAGAACTTAAGCTATTATTACTTTCATAGTGACAGCCAAGAAATTATTTCAAAAATCAGCTAGATCCATTTACACTGAAAAAAATTACCAGTTTGTGTTAACAATTGAGTGAAATCACACAACTGCTCTTCAAAAAGTGCCAACTTCCATAAGGACTTCTACTTGTGTGGGTGAATATCTTACATCAACTATGGTCTACAAAGTGAGATAATGACCATAATAACTTAAAGGGTCAGATAAGTTGTAGTATGTAACTGATGTGTAACAAATCACAATGACCTGTCCTAGAACCATCTCTTTAAGAACCTAGATTCTATTCTGTTTTCTTTTTTTTTTAATTTATTATTTATGATAGTCAGAGAGAGAGAGAGAGAGAGGCAGAGACACAGGCAGAGGGAGAAGCAGGCTCCATGCACCGGGAGCCCGACGTGGGATTCGATCCCGGGTCTCCAGGATCGCGCCCTGGGCCAAAGGCAGGCGCCAAACCGCTGCGCCACCCAGGGATCCCTCTATTCCTTTTTCTATGGTAAAACCAACCTCTGGTTATCTCTACTGTTCTTAGTAATTCTATGTGCTTTCCAGAAGGTAAATGTCTCCATAAGAGCATTTTACCTAGTATTTTGTTCTCTGAATCGTGTATCTGTTCTACACTATTAGATGAATGCCAGGTTGACGTGCCAAATAAATGGCTGACTGAAAGGATTGTTGTAAGTAGGCCAAGCTTCCAATGGAAGACAAAAATTAAATGGTTTGCACACTGACCATCTCCATATAGACTCATGTCATTCAGAGGATTCAGAAAAAGGTCTCTTAGGGAGTAGATCTCACACCGAGCTGACCACAAATGCAGGGTGGGATGGAGGACGAGGAAGGTCCTGGTGATGTTAAATTTAATAATTTTTAAACAGATAAAGTAGACACCTGAAACCTACACTTCCTACCCATGAAAAGAGCCAACAAACTGGTGAAGGTTTGTAAAAGTACATTACTAATTCTAAAACAAAAAGCAATCTTTTGACACTAGCAAAAAGAAAAAGGATAAATACTGCAGGCCATGCGCCATTTTCTCTCATAGTGACATAAGCTATGTCTTCGGTCAAAACCTCTGACTGCAATAGGGCTCACGATGAATTTAGATGTAAAACGCCAATTTGTATACCAAACACCCTTTCTCAAACTTGAAAGTTGGAGAAGGAGACTTGATTTCAACCCTCTGCCTGTTTAGAACCAGAAGAGATAAAATGTAGTAACATAGCCTTCAAGGAATGCCTGTAAATTCATTGCTGCTAAAGCTTCCAGATGTCTTAGCTCAAAGACTACAGAGCTACTGAGTTAGGACCTGAAAAGAAAATTGACAAAACCGGACTACGAAAAGGCAAAGAAGTGAAGAAGAAGGAGGAGGAGAAAGAGAAGAAGACGAGAAGGGGAAGGAGAGGAAGAAGAAAGAAAACCAAAATACCTATCAGTACTTCCATCACCCATCACCTTGTGTGGGAAAATGCAGGGCTTGGTTAATCCAAAAGACAAAAATAGGTGTCCACGGAGACTGGAGATAAAGAGAATCCAAGACTTGAAATGACAACATCCTTTGCTAAATTGTTCCTATAGTTAAATTTGGCAATCTAGTTAACCTTAAATATCAAGCTATGGATTATCTTCCATCCAATAAATACCTTAAGGATAATAATTGAGTCTGATTTTCAGTTTGATCTTCAGACTGCAAAATGAATCATACTCTGCTACTAAAAAGAAAGTAACAGCTGTCCCCATACCCCTTGCAGAAAAGCTTAAGTGGGAAAAACTGAAAATATCTTTCTTCAATAAGTATGAGAATAGTTATGTGCAAGATTTCATGATTTGGCCGTCCCTTAGCAGAACACTTGTTAAATCGATTCCATGTGGTTGACAGAGAATCCTCTCGATCCTCAGTTTCTTTGACATCAATTTGTTTGCAGGTATGGCACTGTATTATAAGGTTCTCTTTTTAATTAAATCCAGATTATGAATATGGGCCTGCCGCTGAAGTGACAAGGGAAATAAGCTAAATATTAAAATAACAAAAAGGAAATACACATGAAATCACATCTGCAGTTCATTATGGAAATAGTTTGGCTGGGCATGACTGATTTCTGGGGCAGAGCATGATGCCATCCCCCTAAGAATCATCCACTTATTCGAAGATTCCATTTTAAGACCATATTAATTAACTATAAGTAGACCATAATGTCTAAATGCGCTAACAATTCAAATATATACACCAGAAATAAGAACCACAGCCTTTTGGCGAGCATACATAAAACTACTGACAGGACAAAGCAACATTATAATGGTTAAAATATCCACAGAGTGGGGGCATATAAATATTCCACTATTGTGTTAAAATTTAACTTTACTTATAAAGTTAGATATAATAGAGACATATTCAACTGACACAGGAATTAGCTTGAAATCCCACTAGCCAAATCTGGGACAATCAATTAAAACCCCAAATAAAGGATTTTAGCCATTGAATAAAGCAAGAATAGAGGAGTTCTCGTGATAAACATCAATGAGTGAATAAACAAATAATCTGGGGAGAAAAGAAAGTACTTCCTTCCAGTAGAATGCCAACTAATTTGGAGAAATAACTTTAAAGGAATCACAGAGTCAGAAAATCACTGTTTGGCAACTGTCCGAGCATCATCAACAGTTATCAATGGATAGTAAAACTAGAGGGTAAAGTTTTGAGGAAAAAGAGCAAATTGCCCCAATATACAGTATCATCCAACAGATCATTTATTAATAATAACCTGAGAATATAATAGCTTCACAGTTGAGAAATCTGGTGGATACCGGATATAATATTCAGTTTTTTAAAAATATCACTTGAAGGGGTGCCTAGGTGACTGAGTCAGTTAAGTGTCTGCCTTCAGCTCAGGTCATGGTCTTGGGTCCTGGGATTGAGCCCCTTATCTGGTTCCCTGCTTGGCAAGGAGTCTTCATGTCCCTCTACTCCTCTGTGGGTTTGTGCTCTCTCTTTCTCTCTCTCTAATAAATCAATACAATCTTTAAATAAATAAATAAATATATATATATATATATATATATCACTTTACATTCAATTCTTCCCCCTTTGATACACTAAAAAAACACAGTATTACCTATGATTATTCCAGTCAAAAATGCATGACCTAAATCTAACTGTAAGGAAATATCAGAGAAATCTAATTTGAGGAACAATTTGCAAAAAAGAATTAGCCTCTTCTCAAGATGCCAATTTCATAAAATGCAAAGACACACTGAGGAACTGTTTCGGATTAAAGGACACTAAAAGAACATTACAAGTGATGCAGCACATGACCTGGATTTAAGAGAAAAATGCCGTAAAGGACATAATACAGACATAATACAGACAAATTGTGAAATCTGAATATGGAATGTGGATTTAAATACCAGTATTACACCAATATGGAATTTCCTGATTCAGACAATTTACTTTGTTATGTTCAAAAATACCTTTTTTCTTAGGATATAGTGAAATATTTACTGGTAAGTTATGGGGCATAATGTTTGAAACTTTATAAAATACAGAGAAAAGAATTGACTAAGAAATTGAAGACTCCACATTAAAGACACATAGATAATTTTCTATTATGTTTTCAACTGCCTTTTGAAGTTTAAAATTATATAAAAATACAGGGTTACCAAAAAACTCTTAAAGGTGTAGAGAAAGACATGGATAATTTCCTTGGTCAGGAAACCACATATTTGAGTATCCTCTACATCTCTCTCTCTTTTTTTTTTAAACGTATCTCCTTTATTTGATATCACCTTAATCCATTTTGGTATTCTCCAGAACTCTTTGACTGAATCTATAACATTGTTCCTATGACAAATTAGATTGAGTAATGTTCCTCTAATATCTTTGCATTTCCAAGAATGTTACCTCAGCAATATTTAGATAAGTTATATTAATTTTTGTTTAAGAGTAAAGAATATATGCAAAGATACTCCAAGGTCCTCTTTTTTGCCCTAAATAAATATGGATGATGTAACTGTCAGCTTTTTTCACCACCTTTTTTTTTTTAGCTTCCTGAAAGGCATCATCCATAATTAAAGCTTATAATATATGGTTTTGAATTTGCACAGCAAGAGGAATCCAACCATATAATGTGACTACTCTCCAAAGCCGCCACACAGCAAACAAAAGGTTAAACAGTAACTCACATCCAACCAAGAATTTCATTAATTTGGTAAATAAATTTCCCTTATGGTCTGCCTGTGTATACTTTTTCCTAGCCTTAAGAAATCTCAATACACTTCAAGACCGGGAACATGACTGTAAAGAGTGCATTGGGAAATCTCTAAGTGAGAAAATCTTCAAAGTTTTGCTGGACTCTTTATTCTTAGCATGTGTTTTTCACTATGTCTAGAGGTCTTGTTAAAATTGGTTTAATATCGGTTGGTTAGGGTGAAGAAATGACTGCCAGGGGTTTAGCAATCACAGCAGAGTCTCATCCCGTAGATTTGTTTTTGACTTTCCTTTCTCTCCTCAGGAAGGGCTGAATTTGTTTTACCATGCTGAAATGAGTATTTAATGATGGCACTTCAAAATAAGATACTAAGGTCACTAATATTTTAAAAATAGTATTTACAGATAATGTTTAAGTGGAAGACAATCAGAAAATTGGAACTGGAGAGTTTTTACTCTTATTAGCAGAGCACACAGGATGCTTCATTGCTTTGCTTGATCGTCCATGAACACTGAGCACTGTTTGGCTTCATCCCTAATCAAAACTTCACTTTAGAAAAAGAGAAAGAGAGAGAAAGAGAGAGAGAGAAGTCCAGTTTCTCTCACTGATCAATTCTCCAACAGCAGAAAAATGCCACAACACTCACAGTCTGTGAAGCAAACATGTAATCAATTGTTTACACTCAATTAAGCAGAAAATAAAACCCTTCTATTTGGAAGAAGATTATCTATAATACACAAATCTGCAAAGAAATGTAAAATGGAAGAGCTAGTTAAGGAAGCTCCAAATGATCATGGGTCATGACTAACTAGTAAGTATTTCCCCAGTAACATGTCTTGTGTCAAGTAACCCTTCCCACTGGCTTTCCCATTACCCAGTTCAAGTGTTCAACCTTTCTCTCTGACTTGTGCAGATCATAAGCTATAGGTGCGCTCTAGCAGACACACAGACAAGCTGCAGAATAACCAACATCGGACGCCAATGTCCTTGAACACTATCCTATTTACTCCAGGTCACCCGTCTTTGCAATGGTTTCCCTGTGATCTCAAATCAAAATATTCAATAAAACAAAAACATCACTCTCATCAAAAGGCATAAAAAATATAGATAAATAAATGAATTAGGTAGGTAGCCATTCAACATAATATTAAGATTTGTAAATTCAAAACAGAAATGCTTACTTTTATGTTTATCCTCAAATGGCCTGAAAGGAAATGTTTCAATACTCCATTCCTTGGAAGAGGGGAATATTAATTTTCCATCTCAATCACCTACATCCACTTCTCTCCCGAGAAAAGAGATGGCTTTCCTGATTTGGAACAACTGGAAGGAGGATCTAATAGGTATAGTGAAGTATCATAGGTTTTCTAGGGAGAGCTTGTCTATGATAAATTCTCTCTCTCTAACTGGTATGCAATCTGTCCCTGCAGGGTAATCTTCTAGCTGTCTAATTGCTTTAGATCTACCTTGCATGCCCCATCTACCCATGGACACATCCCAAGGCTTAGACTCAAGAAAAAGGTATAAAGATGGTCCACTTGTAGATTCAAGAAGTGCTGTTCAATTCAGCATTACCAATGATGAAATGGGTAGACTGATCTGACACTTGGTTTCTCTCTCAATTAACAGACACTCACTGGGGGACAGGGAAGAGGTAAGAACAAAGCAGGATAATAAAATTGCACACATAAGAGTTTCTGCTTAAGTCAATTTGAACATGCACATACCAAAAAAAAGGAACTAGGAAAGAACATACCAATAAAATCTAGTTCTTGGAGGTGGAGAATGCCTAGTAATTTTTGCTTTTATGGCTTATGTGTGTTTTCTATTTATCCCACAGTATTAAAAAGAAACCCAGAGAGGTGAGATTTGGGGGGTTTTGGGGTTTTTTTTGAAATGGAACAGCAAAGTTGAGATTTATAGAAAAATTCAGAATAAATTTTGCCCAGTGTCTGATTCTAAGCAAAACTGTCACAGTTTACCCTGTTAGATGATCTATGAAATTCAAAAATTGGTTGAAAAGACAGCAAAAACTCCACCTCTACACCTCATCTACTTGTATTTTCATAAAAGAGCATGGCTCTCAAATTGGCAGAGTAAAATAAATGACATTTGGCTCTAGTCGACGATGAAAGCAAACACTACATGTCAACATTATTTACTGACTACAAATGCAAGACAGATCTATATGCGGCTCTGAGCATAAGAGCAGGTATTCTGATTAAACCTGAAGCATCCCACTATCCCAAGCTTTAACCATGTTTTTCCTCTGGGGTTTTCTTTTGCTAGGGGCATTTTAAATCTGTCAGGAATCAAATTTGAAGATCACTCCCTTAGAGTTAATAGAAGGGGCATGTGGAATCCTTGAAGTACCACATAGCCTTGTACAGACACCTGCTTCTTTAAACCAAAAAGAGATGAGGACCCTCAAAGATAAAAAGTTTATGCCTTTAAGGAGAATTCCAACTTTCCCATGAAAAACATTTAATTATTATACCAATAATAATCGGACACTCCTCATTTCTTCAAACATATCAAAGTTTCGTTGGCCCTAAGGTGTTTGGGTAAACTGTTCTCTCTGCCAGAGACAACCCTCTACCTCAACAACCAAGAAAATCTCAAGCGTTTACACTTTTTTTGTGGTTCAGCTTCCATGTAATCCTGAAAAGACCTGTTCTACAAGCTCTATTCAAGGCAGATCTCAAACTTTCTTTCCTCCAAAAGACTTAACACAATTTCTAACCAATTAATGCATCCTGTTTCTTACCTTTTGCAGACTACATCACCCACTAGATTAGGCTCTAAGCTCCAGACGGTAGCCCACCATCTCAGATAACCTCAAAAGTCATTACAGCTTGCCGGCACACCATGTGCTTCATGCAAAGTGAATAGTACCAACATTAACTCAATTCCTAAATCCATATACTTTCTCCTATTTCATTTGATTGCAGTAACATACATATCAGTTTAGCAATCATAAAAGTAAGTCTCAAAATGGAAGTCAGGAAGAAAAAATGGGAAACTTCCAGAACTATTCATTAGAGGGGAGAGGAGGGAAAGGGCTAAAAATGTCCCAAAGATACCACACATTACTTATTGTCTTCTACCATTTTGATTATTAAAAACTTGTATGGGAAGACAAGAAAATAACTAAGGTAAGGGCCTCTTAGTAGCCCAGGGGGTTAAGCATCTACCTCAGGGTCAGGTCATGATGCTGGGGTCTTGGGATGGAGCCCTGCATTGGGCTTGCTGCTCAGTGGGGAGTCTGCTTCTTCCTCTCCTTTTGCCCCTCCCCCTGCTTATGTTCTGTCGTTCACTCTGTCAAATAAAAAAATAAAATCTTAAAAAAATGAAAAAAGAATATAACTAAGGTGGAAGAAGGTGGTCAAAGGCAAAAATTTCCAGTTATAGGAGAAATAAGTCATAATGTATGTGATGACTTTGGCTAACACTGCTGTATGCTATAGGGAAGTGTTAAGAGAATAGATAGACCCTAAAGGAAAGGAAAATAATATATTCTATATGATTTTTGGATCTGTATGAGATGATGGATATTAATTGTGGAAAGAAAAAAACATAAAAGGAGAAGTACTTCAAGCCATTAAAAACTATTTCAAATTTTATGACTTGCATTTTCATATTAATCTCACTTCTCACCATGTTTTAGATCCAACCACCAAAGACACTGGTTTTTGTCCCTATGGATTTCTTACTGACTATTCCTTATTCCATAAGCTCCCTTACTTCCTTTTCTGGAACACAGTGAGGTTTGAATTACTAAATGAGGAGTATTATTTTAGAAGTATCCTAAAAGGACATTTTAGTAGGAGAGATTATGCAGCCTGGAGAAAATCAGGAAAAAATTTCCAAATGATAGGGCTCTTACATTTTGTAGGCCTTGTGGAAGGGCCCAGAATGTCCCCAGGTGGAAACCCACAGGGAAGGATAGACAGGAATGGGGAACAGAAGGACCCTTGCCAGTATACAAGAGTCTCAAAGAGCCTGATCCAGTAATGAGCACAGAAAGTAGCTGAGGAGTTCTTTGGTCAGAAGACGGGTATGTAGTTAAGCATGTCAATTTTATATCATTTTTTTTTCTTCTCCAAGGTTTCATTATCTTGACAGTGATCACTTAAAAAAATGTCGAATCCCCAAGAAGTATATCCAACCCAATGACCCAGCTTCAAGAACCCTGTCCACATAAATTCAACTACTGGTGACCAACTAAAGACAGCAGCAGCCCTGAGAAATTCAGAACATTGGAGTTGAAGGTTATAAAAGTAACTTCTGCTTCAAGAGGAAGACTGGTCATTAGGGTGACCATCAAGCATCTCCTAGAATGGCCCAACCAAGATGGCAGAGCCTCAGGAGGGCAGCAGAGGAAATGCAAAAGAATAAATACTGAAGAGATTTGGGAAGAACCCAAGGATACCAAGTACTCGTGTAATCAACAAACATCTGCTGTATGTCTACTTTATTTAGGGACATACATGATATAGAAATAGGCCAAAAGGGGCACCTGGGTAGCTCAGTTGGTTAAGTGACAGACTCTTGACTTTGACTCAAGTCATGATCTCAGCGTCCTGAGTTCAAGCCCCACACTCAACAGGGAGTCTGCCTGGGATTCTCTCTCTCATTCTCCCTCTGTTCCTCCCCATGTTCATGATCTCGCTCTCTCTAAAATAAATAAATATAATCTTAAAAATAAAGAAATCAGGAACAAAAAAGTGAGTATAAACACTGGTGCTGAGGACTACACAATTTAGCAGGAAAGACAAAGAAGTGAACAGGTAATTAGAAGACAATTAATAAAGATTCTGATGGAAGCAAACCCAGGGCACCCTGAACCCAGAGGGGAATACTCAAAAAATTAAGGTATCAACTAGCATGAGGTATAAGATATTTATATGCATACATCTAGCATTATGAATTTTGACATTCATGGGAGTGGGTGGGACTTCCATACTTTTCTGGAAAATTACAAGTAAGTAAAACTGCACACTGCTTAAAAGTACCTCATACGAACTATGTCACCACAACAGGATCATGACCAAGAACAACAACTCACCTGTCTAATGCAATTAGGAGTAATTCCACAGTAAGTACATTAATATAATTCAAACTGTCATATCAGAACAGCACTGTTTTCAGGACATTCTGGTTACCCAAAGGGTATAAACCTATTTCAAACAACCCCAATCCTTCAGAATGCAAATCCATCTGAGCAAGTCATTCAGTTCAAGGGAGACAGCTTTCCAACTAGTCCCTAGCATTGTGTACACAGCCCATGCAGTTCACTGACCCGCACTTTATGAGTTACTCAGATGCTCTTTAATTACGTTTCAAAATGCCAAATCATTTTTCCATTTGGAAGATTGTTCCCAGCTTATGTTCTCAGGAAATTAAAGATTTGGCAAGTACCTTACTGAGAAGGAAGGAGGGACATTCCCAAGACTAATGATACATAACAGAGTTAATCAAATGTGAAATGCCCATCCCACAATGCTCTTACCCCCAGCTTGAGACTTTAGCGGAAAACCAACAGGTCTGTTATATGTGTGTGTTGTTATACGTGCAGTGTGATTGAAGGTGGAGGGTAGGAGGTTGTAAGAATATAGTTCACAGGAATGGTTACCAGGAAAGTTGATTAACACTTGAAATAAATATGTATTTCAAAGGAGTGACAGGAATGTTTAGAAATAGCCTGTACAAAACAATTTCAGAAATAAACACGCTAACAATCCAAACCATTGTGATGTTTATACTCTCTAAGTTCTATATTGCTACATGTTTTGTCCGCACTTACTTTCATGAGTCCTGTAAGAAAAATATTAATAAAATTGAGTTTACAAATAAATCATGGAGGAGTCAAATACATAATTCCCTAGAATTGATGTATCATCACAGAAACCTGGTAAATACTCTTAGATGTGTACTTAAGACTAAAAAGATATAAACCAAGCTAAAGCAGAGTCAGTGGTTCTTAACCATGGCCAGTTTTGACACCCCTGCAATCCCCTGGACATTTACAATACCTGGAAGCATTACTGATTGTCACAACATGGGAAGGAAAGCAATAGTAGCATCTGTTGGATAGAAACGGGCAATGCTGCTAAACATCCTACCACATACAGGCTGCTGCATACATACAACAGCTAATTTACATAGCCCACAAGGTCATGGTGCCAAAAATTGAGAAACATTATTGTAGTGGAATGTAGATTTCCAATGATTATCAAAGCTAGTGATTTTCTACATGTGTCCCATAGTCCTTAAGTGGCCCATTGGGAACTATTCAGGAATCCAAGAGGACAGGGCTCTGTACTAAGATTTTCTATTCATGTCTATATACTGTAGATAGAGGGGAAGGAGGAGTATTATTAGAGTACTTGAGTGAAGTGTTCTGTACCAAAAAATGATAAATCTAGCTGACTGTATATTTTTAAGAAAAATAACTAGAACTTTTTTTTAAAAGATTTTATTTATTTATCCATGAGAGACACAGAGAGATGCAGAAAAAAGAGACAGAGACACAAGCAGAGGGAGAAGCAGGCCCCATGCAGGAAGCCCGACATGGGACTCAGTCCCGGGTCTCCAGGATCACGACCCAGGCCAAAGGCAGTCGCTAAACCACTGAGCCACCTGGGCTGCCCAACTAGAACTTTCCTTTGAAGAAAGGAGCTATCACTTTTATTATCACTGATTCCCACCCCATTCTACTTATGGACATCTAAAATAGCTAGAAAGATCCCATTATAAAATAATATAATATGGACACAAATGATATGATAAGGATGTCAAGATACCAAAAAGATAACAAATGAATGAAACAGGCCAAATGGACTCAGTAGAGGACAGTAGGGACTGCAGCAAAAAAAAGAGAGCATGCTCTGTCAAAGTGGTCAGTGGTACAGTCTAACCTGTTCCAATAAACAACAACAACAACAACAACAACAAACATTGACCCAGCAACTATCTCCTGGTATAAAAGGCCTTAAAATCTCTCTTACTCCAACTTATACCTGGCTGGCCACCATCTGAATGCTAACCAACATGTCACTGTGTCCAGAGAACAAATAATAAGAACCACTACCATGTAACTTCCTTCCTTCCTTATTTATAGCCCAAGATTTTTGGCTAAACTTCATTCACTCACTCCCTGATTCTTCTAGCTCTTCCTCACATTACCTGGTTTCAGACCTTCTCACTATGTCAAATGTCTGTCTCTGAATGCATTTTAAAATAGGAATTCTAAGAAAGGTGGTGGGGAGGAAATAGTCTAAATAAATTTTATATTTGTCAGTTTGAGTATTAATTTTTCTGCAAGCAACTACACTATCAGTTTCTTACAAACTTCTACTTCTCCAAAACATCAATTATGCCCAGTATTGGTCAACACTCATTAAATATTTGGTGACGGAACACCTGGGTGGTTCAGTGGTTGAACGTCTGTCTCTGGCTCAGGTTGTGATCCCGGGATCCTGGGATCGAGTCCTGCACTGATCTCAAAGGGGGCCTGCTCCTCCCTCTACTTATGTCTCTGCCTCTCTCTCTCTGTATCTCTCATTAATAAATAAATAAAATCTTTAAAAATAAATATTTGGTGAGTAAGTGAATTAAATTAATCATGTGCCAGATAAGACTATTCTTTTAATAGAGCCAACAATCAGGGAGTTCTTTTTTATACTGCAATGCAGTGAAGATGCATATAAAACAATCTATCACTAGAACCATCACTGGGTCAGTTTTCATGTGACCACATAACAACAAATTCGGAAAAAGGGCAGTGTACTGCAATGAAAACAACAACCACTGGTTCACTCTTCCACATCCTCAACTATAAAACGAATTTCAGTTTATTTCATTACAACGTAAAGACGTATAACGCACCACCTAAGATTATATATACGGTCCAAGAAGAAGAAAGTACACCTGAAAACACATTAATAACAGAGGATAACCACTCTCACCTGTTATAGTCAATACTATATTGGAGGTTCTAGCCAGAGCAATTAGGAAGAAAAAGAAATAAAAGTCACCCAGATTGGAAATGAGTAAGTAAAACTATCTCCACTTGCAGATGACACGATCTTATATGGAGAAAATCCTAAAGACAACCACGAAAAACCGAAAAGAGTTAGTAAATGACACAGATCAATATACAGAACTCAGTGGTTATCCTATATGCTAGGAATGAATAATCCAAAAACAAAAGTAAGTAAACAATTTCATTTAAAACAACATCAGAAAGAATAAGCCACATGGGGTGTGCACGTGTGCATTTGTGTGCATGTGTTTGTTCTTAGAAGCATTTGAGAATCTGCTAGATTTGTGATGCTAAATAAAATTGTGGAAGAATTTGGGAAAAATGACAAAACAAAAAAAGAGTAAGACAGAAATATATTTTACAAAAGAATTAAAAGACTTGTATACTACAAACTACGAAGTATCATGGAATTAAATTAAAGGCCTAATAAAAAGTACATCCCATGTTCATCTATAAGAAGACTTAAAACTGCCCTAGTATTCAGTCTGAATGGATCCTGAAGACTCAGAAATATGCAGCCTAGAAGCCTTATCTAGGTTTCCATTGCCTTCCTAGTCATTGGACCAAGTCATTGGACCACCCTGTGAGGTAAACTGTCTCATCATCCTATAGCTCCCACTCCCCAATCACTTTTGTAAGGAATTTTATATAACTTGGGTTTATTTCTTACTGAAGAAATAAGTTTTTTATAAAACTCTTCATATTCTATTACTACATGGAAGTAAGTTAACACCAAGGAATTCGAGTATACACCAGTTATTGATCTTAAAGAACAGCGTGCACTACTGGTTAAACCATATCACTGATAATGTACAAACTATGAAAGCACATGAAAATACGTTGCTCTCCAACCCCAAAGCTGTGGGAGGACTCTACTGTGTTTTACAAACCTGGGGAAATGTCAAAGTCACAACCAAAACAGGCATAAAAAAGAAGGAAGCTGGTATTCATATTTTATATTCTTGCCATGACTCAGCAATAAACAATTAGAGAAAACCCAAATCAAGAGATGAAGGAATTAAATCCTACTTCTGCCCACTTAACTACCCAAAGTCACTGAATAAGGAAGGTTCTGCAGGGCAAATGGACTTGTCAGGTCTCCAGAAATTAATTTCTTTCCATGTGATTGGGCAAATTCCCCAATATTCATAAAAGGCTCCATCAATAAAACTGAAAATGTTAAGTGTTTCAGTGAGTTTTGGTGATAAAGGCCAGAATATTAGCAACAATTCAGATACCCTGACAATTCTAGTGAAAATTATCTCCTACAGAAAATCCCAAATTTAACAACAGAGATCTCAGGAAGTACTTCTCTCACTTAATAAGCCTTGGCAACATTTCAAATTAATACCCTATTGTGCAAGGAGCTAATTATGTTAAGATTAAACCCAAAGAATGGGACATTTACTGTACTTTCGGTAATTATGCCAGCCTTCTATATTCGAGAACACAACCTGTTCTTCCTAATTTTGAAAGGTGTCACCACTAACACAATAAATTCCATAACATGAACTGCTTGTTTAGAGTTTTTTTTTTAATGTTTTTCCTTTTTTTTTTAATTTTTATTTATTTATGATAGTCACAGAGAGAGAGAGGCAGAGACATAGGCAGAGGGAGAAGCAGGCTCCATGCACCAGGAGCCCGACATGGGATTCGATCCTGGGTCTCCAGGATCGCGCCCTGGGCCAAAGGCAGGCACTAAACCGCTGCGCCACCCAGGGATCCCTTGTTTAGAGTTTAAATATTTGGGAACCAAAGGGATGTTTTCCTTCTCCAACTAGTATTCATTTTATTTCTTCTCCCTGGTTTTGCCACCATTTTCATTTTATCACTCCCAATGCTTCAGAAATGCCTATATGAAAACATATTAGCATCCCAGGCACATCTTTCTGAGGTGAAGCTAAACCATTGCTATTTTTTCTACCAAGGCCTACACACAATTCCTGAAGTTCATTCTCCTTAGTGTATTTTTATGAACCGCTCAAATATGATAAATTTTTGAGAACTGTTTACTCAGCTGTTTCCCCCTCCTTTCTGGTCCCCTGATAAACTACAAAACAACCAAATGTAGGCACCTGTGTGGCGTCTCTGTGGTTTACTTATTAACCCCCTGCCAGGAGCCTAAGCATTTATAACAGAGTTTAAAAACAAAAAATTAACTTCTGAAGGCCAGGCCAGCATTCGCACACACTTCTCTATTGCTGTACAACATCCGCCTTCTCAGTACTTTGGAATAAATATCCAAACACAAAGTCACACTTTTGAGCTCCCTGCAGGTCCACATTGGTCTAAAAATTAAATAAAAGCTGGAAACCACAGATTTAAATATGACTCTGCTTCTTTGAAGATTAAATGTAAAATGTTATTATATTTGGACCCAGACATTTGGTGTCTAGAAGTTACACTCTTAGATACAAAATAATTAAAAAGGAAAGCAAAGATTGCACAAGGCAGAGACTCCATACTCTCTCTGGTACAAAAATACAGGCCTGAATTAAAAGCTACATATCTTTAAAAAAAAAAAAAAAAAGAAAAAGGAATGCAGAGAGGAGTTGTTTAACATTTGATGAATGAAATCTACAAGACAGATGAAATTTCCATAAAAAAGCAGATGAATGAATACATTATGGAGGATCCAAAAAATAATATTTTACAGCAGATAAGATAGAAATACACATACTAAAGAAAGCCCTAGGTGGGGGAGGCAGTGTCAATTATCGAAGGGCTTATACAGCGTGATCCCATTCTGCTTGATAGATCTTCTGTAGACTCAGTCACTTGGTGAACTAGAAACCCTGGAAATGTCTGCACTGAACTTTTCACAGAGGAAGGTGGCACAGTGATAATGTCAGGGGAAGTAGAGATAGCAATCCAGAAGAATGTCCATCTTTGCTTTGTATCATTTAAATGTTTACAATAAGCCTAATTACTTTTATGATTGTTTCTTAAATGCCAAGGACGAACTTAAAAAAATGTAATGCACCCTCTCAATTTAAAAAATAAATGTGTGGGGATCTGGGAGTGGTCCTGGGATCCTGGGATCAAGTCCCACATCGGGCTCCCTGCATGGAGCCTGCTTCTGCCTCTGCCTGTGCCTGTGTCTCTACCTCTCTCTCTCTGTGTGTCTCTCATGAATAAATAAATAAAATATTTTAAAAAATAAAAAATAAATGTGCTATTGAATATTTGCAACCAATAACTTCATGGTTTGGTAATTCATAAAACACACTTGCGAACTATTTATGTGAAGCATTATTTAAATTGCTACTTGGATAAGGGGACAACGGACATTGTTTAACTTAGTTTAGTCACGCATACTAATTACTGCTTTTTTAAAATACAAATTTGTACTGAAAAAAATGTAGAATTACAGAAAAGTTCCAAAAATAGCACAAAGTTTGCATTTACCCCTCATTCAGCTTCCCCAAATGCTAACATCTTAGACAACCATAGTACAATGATCAAAACTGGGAAGTTAACACTGGCGTGATACTATTATCTGAACAACAACCATTATTTGAATTGTACCAGGTTCTCCCTTAATGCCTTTTTCCAGTTCCCACTCCCATATTGCACTGAGTTATTTCTCCTTAGCCTCCGCCAGTCTGTTCGTCAGTCTTCCTGATCTTGACAAACATGTCCTCATTCATTACGGCAAAATATTTCTCAATTTGAGGTGCCTGATGTCATCCCAAAATTGTAATAAGATTATGCACTTCTGGCAAGAAGGCCATAACAGGCAATGTTGTGTTCTTCTGAACCGCTGATTTTAATTGTAAAAATCTCTTTTATTGACATAGGGCTAACAAAAATGAGAAGTTTGGGGGTGCCTGAGTGGTTCAGTCAGTTGAGCAGCAGACTCCCAGGTTTTGGCTCTGGTCATGATCTCATGGTCTTATGATGGAGCCCTGGGTCAGCTCAGCACTCAGCATAAGTCAGCTTGAGATTCTTTCTCCTCTTCCCTCTGCCCCTCCCCCGACTCATGTGCACGAGCTTTCTCTCTCTCTCTCTCTCTCAAATAAATAAATAAATTCTTTAAAAAAAATTTTTTAAGCATTACTTATAATGGTTTTTCGTCAAGAAAAACTTTTAGTCAATCATGATTAAGATTTTTCAAGGTAGGGATTAGATTTCAGTTATGAGCCCTCCCCACTGCCAGTTGTGTCTCTCACCTTGTGTTCGTATCAAAGTGGGTCAAGAATGAAATAAAATTTGGCCACCTTGATTCTCGGCAGAGAGTACAAGTGAAAACATATTCAATCATCTCTGCAAAGTTTGCTCTCCAGTTACATCCCTGCGAGAAATGACGGCACTTTTAAAACAAAGAATAGAAGGACCTCAGCAAAGGCATGAAATGAAGCCAGTATATAAAATCTGTTCATCTACGTGTGTGCGTGTCCATGTGCACGTGTGTGTGCACGCGCAGCTGAGGCACAGCTCCAAGCAGACAGCCCTCCATCTGATAGATGTCTGAATCACTAGCTATCCAAATCCCAAAATATAAACACGGAGCAAACAGCTCTTTCAAGCCACTAGGTAACCTTCATTTCCCTTTATACATAAAGATGGGAGTTTACTGATTAATCAGATAGCCTGTAGAATTAACATTAAAAACATTATATTCCTTTAAAAGAGGATCCTCTCTCTCCAAAGCCTTCTGCCTTGCAGATGGGATTCAAGTGCTTTATACCATCCCCTCACAGTTCCAGGGCCCTCCTGAAAGGGTTCCTGAATGATATCAATAGGAAATACTTCTTAGTGTGTCAGTTGCTGAACCTGAATGCAGCAGAAAGAAGGCTCCAGCCTCGATTAACACTCAATATTCTAAGCAGGTCTGTGCTTTGACATACGATTTCTACACTCTGAAAAGAGAAGAAGAAAATGAGAAGAGGGATCAAAAGCCAGAGCAACAGATTTCTCAAGATCATTATCCACTCTGAATCTCCCTTCTTCAGATAAGGGCACATGGCAGAGGGAAAAGAGGGAGAAGAATGTCTAAAGGAAGCAATTTTCTATTCGGGCTTATCCCAAACACCTGCTGTCGGGAGCCTGAAGCTAGGGAGTGCTTCGCAGGTTTGCTCCTCCCCTGGCCTGCTGTCTTTTGCTCTATGTCAGTCTTTGGTGCAAGATTTATTTCACAGTGAAACAACACTCATGTGATGAGGCCCTGAAACTTCCTACTGTGGTCTTCAGTCTACAACTCTCTTTAGACCAAGGGCAGAGCTTCACAACCTCAACACAACTAAATTCAGGGCTGGAGAATTCCTTGTTGTGGGGTCTATCCTGTGCAATGTAGGATGCTTAGCAGCAGCAATCCTGGCCTCTATGCACTAGCTGAAAGTAGCACATACTCCCTCCCCTCAAGTCATAACAATCAAATTTGTCTTCAGACATTGTCAAATCTCTACTAGGGGCATAACCACCCCTGGTGGAGATCACCCCATTGGCCCAGACTAAGTCCTACAAATTTAAAGTGAAGGTGTTTGTAGGTGTTCCATCACCAACATTGAAAACATTTGCATGGGCTGTTTAAGAAACACATTTGATAAAAACAAGATCAAACTGGAGGTGATGAGCTTCCTCAAGCTGGTTGATGGAATCTGGCAAAGGCTGTCAGGCCAACCCCTCATCTCAAGGTGTGGAACAGACAGAAACAGGGGCAGCGCCCAGGGAGAGCTGGAGCTGCAAAGATAAGCTGAGTACTGAGGAAATGGCGAGGTTGAGTGCTAGCTACAAGGCCCTGATTTCACCAGACAGAGACTGAGGCAGAGCTGCTGTTGCTATGGCCCCAACACTGCATTGTAGAGTTCTTTCCCCACAGCAAACTATAATAATAAAAACAGCTAACATTCATTCTGAGTCAAACACTGTCTAGTGTCTGAATCAACAGAAATAACCTCATTCACTGCCTACTACTCCACTGGATGTTGTTTTATAGAGAGGCAACAGGGCGGAAGGTTGGCTCTCCTCCTCATGCCCCACAACTGTTAGGAGTGAGAGCAGAGACGGACCCCCAGAGAAGCCGACTCAGCATGTTGCACACTCAGCTCTTCATAGACGCTGCATTTTGTTTGACCTGCCCCTCGTTTTTTCTCAAATTAGAGAGCCAATGTGGGGAAAAAACATCTTCATGGTAAGGAGATCATGAGGCCAAAAAAACACCCAACACAAAAAAAAATACCCACATTCACGCAAAACACTTCATTTGTGCCACCCATTACCATTATTTCCCTCTAGAACTTTGCCTAGTGACCCAACCGTTAAGTGACAGAGCCAGGACTCAAATCCATGCCCATCTAACACCAATGTCCACGCTTTCAACCCCTGAGGTCTTCTTCCGCCGTGCCTCTTTTTAGGACATAAAAATAAATGCCAAAAGCAACCCATAACCCATCCTTTATTATTGATTCTTTCTTTTCTACCAGCTATCTAAAAATAAGAAATGTTTCAAATACACTGAAACAATATGACTGACATCCATATAGCCACCACCATTATTTAGAAAGATTCAATGTTCTGCTGTACTTGCTTTAGATCTCTTTTAATATTAAAGGTAGGCAACATTACAGGTAAAGCTGAAAATGTGTCCATGTTGATAAATTGCTCTTGTTTATTCATTTTAGCAGCTGCATGGTCCCCCAAGG
Source organism: Vulpes lagopus (assembly GCF_018345385.1). NCBI lineage: Eukaryota > Metazoa > Chordata > Mammalia > Carnivora > Canidae > Vulpes > Vulpes lagopus. Next base: position 29,036,942 of record NC_054830.1, on the reverse strand, counting down.
GATGAATATACCATATATATTTACTTACTGCCTGGTGAAAATCATGTGAGGTTTGAGCCAGTTTTTCCCTATCACAAACTGTGCTGTTAAGAAGATTATTGTACATGTCGCCCAGGCTAATGTATCAAGAGGATTTTTTTAAAACTACCAATGGAATTACCTGATCATAAAGTATATACATCTTCCACTTTACTGAACAGCTTCCCCAAATGGCTGCATCAATTTTCTCCCATCCAATGAGTCTTCAAAGGAAGGGAGTGGGAATCACATTTTGTAACTCTATTATTTCATTTGTTGATCCTTCATCATTCCAGTGATGGATGAGTCTGAGCCAAAACCAACTCCTCAGATTTTCTAAAGATGGATCTCAAATGAGGAATAGGATTTCAAGGAAAGCATCTTCCATCCCAAACCCAGTTGTTTTGCCAGATTGGGTATTTTACTTCTGCCGTGACTTATGGGTTCTTCTGGGAACACACAGACTGGCCATGCAGACGTCTCACAGACAAATTGGCCAAGATATTGTTCACCTCTCAACAAGTGTGCACTAGTCCAGCTCACAGAGATGGTCCACTTGAAAGGCTCCCCAGGAGAAATTACTGGAGCCCATTCTCTCTCTCTCTTTTTATTTTAAAGATTTTATTTATTTATTCATGAGAGACACAGAGAGAGAGAAGCAGAAACACAGGCAGAGGGAGAAGCAGGCTCCATGGAGGGAGCCCGATGTGAGACTCGATCCCGGGAATCCAGGATTACACCCTGGGCCGAAGGCAGGCGCTAAACCGCTGAGCCACATAGGGATCCCCAGGAGCCCATTCTCTATATGTTATGATACATTCACAGATAGTCAAGGGAAAAAATTGTGGTAATGTTGAGTGAGCACTTACTAAGGGCCAGGCAAAGTAGACACTGCCTGCAGTATCAAGCCATCCCCGGACTAAGCGTGACCCCCCATCTTAGAGATGGGGGTGCAGATAAGTAACTGACCCAAGATCACAAAGCTAGCTGGTGGCAGAGCCAAACACTGGAAAAGCAACTCATCCTGACTCTAGAACCAACAGTCTTATTGCATTTCAAATACCAGCTACTCTACAGAGACTGCCCTTTCCTACAAGTGTATATGTTATTTTCCGTGGGAATGTATTTATTTGGCCCAATCCTCCCCATAACAAGACATTTTAAAAGTGTCTCCCTTTACTGAGGTTTCAACGGTAAATGGAGTATATGAGAAAAGCTCTGTTATCCTAGAATCAGCTGCTCCTGCGTTGGCTGAGTAGATAGAGCAAGCGGGTATTTTCAGCTGAGCGTTTTGGGCTTGGCTTCTGAAATGCTGGGCAAGAACACCCAGCTTTAAAACACAGATCCCTGGATCCTTCATGCCTCTGGCCTTTAAAGTTAAACAGCCTTGCTGAGAGGCAGACAGAAAGAGAAAGAGAGGGAGAGAGAGAGAGAGGGAGAGAGAGAAAGCCATTTATCTCCTTCAAAAGAGAAGGCAAGCAGGCGCTGTTGCTTGGGAGCTGTGATTCCAAAAGGCCCCGGTTGATTTCTAGAACCTGCTGCCCTGACTACCAAAGCTACTACCCCCCGAATCAATGGAAAGTGGGACGCAAGATGAATTCTAAAATAGAAGGCTAGAGAGAAATGAGTCTTTGTCCTTCTCCCCCGTGCAAACTTGTTACTTTTAAGGTAACTAACCTGAAACCCAGAGGCTCCAAACACAACAGTCTGACCCTAGCAAAAGAGAGAAAATACATTTTTTAACACATCAACAAATCTTTCTTCTTTTCACGGAAGTTACTACAGATTCCGTCAAACAATCCATCCCGTGATCCTATTGCGCCCAGAGGAGAAATTTTTTCTATTAGAATCAAACACTCAGTGGAGAGTCAGCATTTTTTATGCTTTTTAACAATAAAAGGGAATGTCGGGAAAGCGGAGGGCTGGAAGGAAACTTCAGGATACTCTACTTACTGCCCCTTCATTCTAGAAACAAGGAAAGGGAAGCACAGAGAGTATGAGAGTCTAAAAACAAAAGTAATCTCAGGTTCCTCAAAACCCCTGATTTGAATATTGATTTGCAACTATATTACGCTGCTAATTTCTAAAAATAAAATAAAACATAACAGTCATAATCATTAGTGGGGCTTTCTGTAAATGATCGAATTTATTTCACAAAGGGAAGCCTCTCACAACCTAGTTATTATTGTTACAACTGCCTCTATTTTAACCAACATCTCAATAGAACTTTGTTGTTTATACAGCACTTTTGCAGATTTTATACGATCATCTGACAGTCAAAAGAGGGAGGCAAGAATCATTTTTCCCACCTTACAATGGAAAATCTAGCATCAGCAGAGTATATTGTGTAAAAAACTATATGTATTCCCATCAAAAGGCAAAAAAAATGATGTTTATACAATAACATAAACACTTTCTTTTCTAAAATGATGGAAACGATAATGCAGGGCATTCTGTATATCACATGTCTTCTTGCGTGGATGATTTTAAAACCTAATATTATATTTTAATTAACAAAGACAATATGCATCATCACTGTTTACGATCTTATTAAAAAAGATGCTTGAAATATCTTCAAAATTATGTATTCAAGTGTTTTATCTTTAAAGCCCCAATACACACATATCTGGAATAAAACTCTTTCACAATGGCTCTGAAAAACTCTCAAACATTCTAATGTCCTCTAATAAATAATACATATATTGAAGGTAAATAAAAATACACATGTCCAAAGAAATAGTATTTACACTTAAGTTGACAGTAGCTTTATTCACTTAGCCTGAAACCAGAAACAACCCAAATGCCCATCCACAGAAGAAGAGATAAATAAATGGCAAGACAAACATACAATGACCTGGAACACAGGGGAAAAAAAGGCGGGGGGGGGGGGGTACAAATTACCAGAACATGTAACAGCACAGACAAATCTTCCAGATAGACTGAGAGAAAAATCCAGGCACTGAAAGTACCTATCATATGATTCCAAGTATATGAAGACGGAAAACCGAGAACATTTGTCAGTGGTCACAGAAAGTAGAATGGCAGTTGCTTCTGGGAGAGGGCAGTTTACAGATAAGGAAGATGTACCAGGGAATTGTTACCAGGTACTAGGAATATTCTCAGCATCCACGTGGGTAGTGGTTATGTGCATTTCAGCATATGTCTTATCGAGCTGAAGAGTGAATGAATGCACTTTACCCACGCATGTAGCTACCTTGTCATAAAAAAGTAACGATATTCATTTAGAAGCAAGAGATAAGTGGCATATTATTTTTACATTACCTGATTGATCCCTCAGACAAGGGACAGGGTAACGAGTCCAAACTCAGTAAAGGAATATACTCTGAAAAGCTAGAAAGAACTCTGTAAATAGTTGAAACGTTTATTTGATCAATCTATTCCTTGATGTATATAAAGCTTAAAAAATAGGCACATCTGTGTTTTTATTCCCTAACACTAAAAAGTTAGATTCTATCCACTAATTAGCATTTCAATAATTACAAGTCAAAAGAAAAGGCAGGTAAAAAGTTTTGTGTAACAGTCATCCATCTATTAAAGACCTATTTTAGTTCCTATGTAATATCATTATTCTTTCATATACTCTTATTTGATTCTTGAAATAACCCTAAAAGAATACTATTAACCACATTTCTCAGGATAAAAGAGGAAGGCCCAGGTGAGTTGATAAACAGTCCAACAAGTGTCTTGCAAAGTACACAGAGGTTCAACACAGACACTTTAGAATTGGGTAGCAAGGGTTCAAATCTTACCACTTGGCACTATTAGCTATATATTCTTGGATAAGTTACTTCACCCTCCAAGCCAGAAGTGGGCAACTATAGTCTGCAAGCCAAATACAGGCTCCCTCATTAATTTATGAATGTCTCACAGCTACTTTTGTGCCATCGCAGCAGAGTCCAGCAGCTGCAGCGGAAACCAGGGGGCCAGAAAGCCTGAAAAATGGTTACACACACATCCCCTCTTATCCATTAGGTACGCATTCCATCCCGTAGTAAATGCCTGAAACCATAGATACTACCAAGCCCTGTATATACTCTGCTTTTTCCTATAGATACATACCTATGATACAGCTGAATTAGGCACAGTAAGAGATTCACAACAATAACAATAATAAAATAGAATTACTGGGACACCTGGGTGGCTCAGCGGTTGAGCGCCTGCCTTCGGCCCACAGCGCAATCCCGGATTCCTAGGATGGAGTCCCACCCACATCAGGATCCCTGCATGGAGCCTGCTTCTCTCTCTATGTCTCTGCCTCTCTCTCTCTCTGTGTCTCTCATGAATGAATAAATCAAATCTTTAAAAAAAAATAGAATGATTATAACAATACACTGCTATAAAAGTTATGTGAATGTGGTCTCTCTTGTTCTCTCAAAAGATTTTGTTGTAGTGTATTCACCCTTCTTCTTGTGATGATGTGAAATGATACAGTATAAGGTGAAGCAAAACCAGAAAGAAGAGGGGTAACTACTGTCTTTGGTCTGGCTCTTTCCAGGGAAGGTTTACTCAACCATGTTCAATAATCAGTGGTGATGACAAGGAGAAGGAGTGGAAGAGCACGAGGGAGGAGGGAGTCCTGGTGACACTAGGAAGAGAAAAAGAGAAGAGTGCCACAAGGGCGTTAGAGTGACAAAAATCAAGAATGATACCCAAAACATTGCAGCAGACCACTTGATAACTCAGAAATGTTCGCAGGTAAACACATTAATGAATCTACTGGCGTACTCAAAAGCATGCAACTGCCTGACTGAAAAACAAACATTCATTCAGGGTTTTGACATTTTTTTGTCATGCAGCCGAAATACTGAAACATGATTTAATTTCTCACAAAGATCTGCCTACAGACTGATCACAAGATGTTCATTTTGTTCTGTACAGCCCGCACCACCAATAGGACCACACCCCGGGACCTGGGCAAGGACACTTCTAAGGTAAAACAGAAAGTAAATCCTGAATTACATGGAGATGCTTCACAGAAGTGAGAAATCTGTATGTAGAGGGATCTGAGTGCTGTCCATCATCTGAACCCAATCCCTCATGGACAGTATCATCACTTGATGTGGAACTGATGGTGAAGCTGGGACAGGGGACCGACTACAGATGTCTCACAGAAAACTAAAATTCGGGACAGGAAAGGCCACAGCAACTAGCAATTGAAGTCCCATCTTCTTCGTAATTTGCAAAGCAGAGAGGCCACATAGGACATCAGACTTGCTCCACCGAAAAAGATCTTAGGTCTTGGTTACCAACCCAAAGACAGGGATCCCATGATTCTGCTGAAATCTTAAGTTAACAACCCAAAGATCAGGAATCCCATGATTCTGCTGAAATATTAAAAAAAAAAAAAAAAGCCAAAGCGAGTTGTCAAATAAGACCTTGTTATAAATGTGCATACTGAATTAAACATGAAGCTATTCCAGGTACGAAGAGTGATGCCCAAAGGAATCTAAAATACTAAATACGAGAACTAGACAGTGTTGGCCCTAGAAAGTTTGAAAACCATAAGGAACAGTATTTGACATTGACCCTGGATTGTTTGCCTTACTTGTGCTTACTCAAACAAAAAATCCAACCCTTCACAAACAATGTTCTGTTACAAATTAGCCTCAGGGCAATTCTATAAGCCAAATGTGTTCCCTTTGCCCATCAAAACCTTCAACATCAAACCCACATGAGAAAAATTTAACAGAAGGAGGAGAGAGTCTGAAAGCAGAGATGAGCCAGGAAAGAGAGAGGGAGGCAAGAGAGGGCACAAAAGCCAGGGCCCCAGGTGGGAAGTGCACAGCACCTGGAGGGACAGCAGAGAGGCCAGGGCACGGGGGCAGAGTGGGAGGAAATGCAGTCAGAGAAAGAAGGGCAAGATTATATAAGGCTTTTCTTCTGGAACTCAGGGATTCTGGAATCTATTCTGAGAGGCAAGGAACCACAAGAGGATTTTGAACAAAGAACAGACATAAAAGATACCTTACCCTCTCTGATCCCAGGACTCTTTTCAACGTGAGATAAGATGGAACATGATCCAGTGCATAGAGTTTTTATGAGGATAATAGAACATAACATTTTAAATGGCATTTAAAGATTTTATTTATTTGAGAGAGAGCACAAGCAGGAGTGGGGTTCAGAAGTCTCCACGCTAAGCAAAGGCACCCCGACTTGGGGCTCGATCCCGTGACCCCGGGATCATGACCGAGCTGAAGGCAGACACCTTTAACTGCCTGAGCCACCCAGGCACCCCAAGACATAACATTTTAAATGCCCAATCCAGTGCCTGGCACAAACCCAGGTCTCCAGATTATGTCCCTCCTCTCCTCCTTTGTACTTCTTCCCTTTGTAAAGGGAGACATCAGACAGCAGAGCAAGGAAGGTGGAGTGACGGGAGACCAGAAGTACAAGGGTGTACCCTAAACCAACCCTACTTGTTAAGCCACAACTACAGGACAGCCACAGAGGAAGGGAACCACACCAGCGCCTCAGGCTCAGGGTCACCTGGAGAAAGGTGCTCAGGTCAGCAGACTCTCTGTAGTCCTCAAACTTTATAGCCCCACTGCAGGCCACAGGCTGAGGTGGGAGCTCACTGCTGGGGTCCATACCATTCTGGGCTCCCCTCGCCTTACAAAGGGTGAGAAGCATCTGTTTTGTCCCCCAACAACTTCATTAAGGAATACATTAAGGAAAGCCTATGCCTTTTATGTCTGGAACTCCTTCACAACCTAGCACAAGATGGGTATTCAGCAATCTCCAAGGAAGGGAGGGAGAAAGAGCTACAGAAACAGATGGAGAAGAGGTACAGGGTGGAGTTCCAGAGAGCCGGCGCCAGGCCCAGTGTCTGTAGACCTACCAAAATGCATGACCTTGAACACTTCACTTTACTTCAACAGGCCTCGATTCCCCTATTCCTAATATGATTTCCGGAGTCACGGAGAGATCAAATGAACACTTGGTGGAAAGAGCTTAGTTATGGCTCATAAAAAAAAAACCCAATGAATTGCTGAAGTTATGATTATAAAACACAAAGGAGAAAGAAGGGAAGGGAGGGGAAGGACTGGAATTTCGGAAGTTACCAACTTCAACCCCATTATAGACACACAGCCCCTTAACTAACCAGCTACCCAGCAGGGACCCACTTCCCTTGGCTTTTTGCTTCCATCAATTACCCATTTAACCATTCTCACTTCAGGCAACCACATAGCTCAATGGGGGCTGCTGCTTTGCCACCACATGCAGTCACTCCTTAGCCATGGAGGAAGGCTGCAGGCTGTGGGAGGCAGGAGGTAGGAAGCCATGCCAGGCACCCGGTGGGGGCGCCATCAATGCCTGCTGTTGCTGAATCACAGTGACAAGAAAACCCTGCTCGGCTCCAGAAGGAACTTCTGGGGCCAGGAGGCCATCTGGTAGAGTTTCCTTCCCAATCCTGGGCACTCTGAGCAAGAACTACTGCTAGCTCAAAGGCTGGTGCTCTTCACAGCTAAAAAGAAGCCTTGACTCTGCCGTCAAGCCCTCCCCAGAACTTGGGCCCTAGCACTCCCCTGGTATATCTTCCATATAAATGTAAGTCTCCATAAAGAAAAGCAACCTGTTTGGGGGGAAGGGAGGGGCGACTCTAAATAAATGTCACTTTAACAGAAGGAACTATGCCCACTTCTCTTCCCCCAACTCCCAGCCAGGTTGCTCTAAAATGGGGACATGCTAACCCTTTCACCCTTTGGTCCTCAGTCACAGCTCTAACCTCACACCACCCCGGACAGAGGATCAGAAGCCTTCCAGATCCCAGGCAATGTCATGTCTGCTCCTGTGAGGCCAGAGTTAAGGAACATGATCATGGCTGAAGTATGAGTAGAAGTGTGTGTTACCATTGGCAAAAGGAAGAGCATTTCTCTATGTGCATCAAGACTGGGTAAAAGGGGGCGGCCCCCGGTGGCGCAGGGGTTTAGCACCGCCTGCAGCCGGGGTGTGATCCTGGAGACCTGGGATGGAGTCCCACATCGGGCTCCCTGCACGGAGCCTGCTTCTCCCTCTGCCTGTGTCTCTGCCTCTCTGTGTGTCTCAATAAAATAAAATAAAATCTTAAAAAAAAAAAAAAAGACTGGGTAATAGGAAGTACAGGTGTTCATTAGGTAGTATAGAATAATAAATGATATCCAATGAAAATAATCAGAGACAATATCCCTAAAGAGGGGACAGATGAAAGTCAGCCCACTTCTGGATGCAGTGGAGATGGTGTTTGCTTGACTTAGCTGGACCAGAGGAGTTTCCTGATTTATTTATAACTAACCTAATCTCTGTAATATTCTTATGTTGGCCCATTAAAAGAGTTAAAGATTACACCTATAAGCAAGCCAGAGGGGCTCTGACTTGCAAAGGAAGCTGTATCAAGGCTGACTTAACTCTGCAGCCTTGTGATGGCAACTGTCTACAGGATGATAATTAGATGTCAGTGCCTTTTGAACAACTGCCGAATCTCAGTAATTCCTAGAAGAGTACAGATAAAGCCAGTAGAAAATAACCCCGTTACAACACCCCAGGCCTTCTGTGGCTGCTGTGACTATGTGGCCCTTGGAGGAAATACATTTTATCCTTGGGGCAGTGGGCCCGAAAATCTGGCTACCATGGCAGGGGATGTACAGGCAGGGAGTAAGGGCTCAGTCAATGAGAAGGCAGGCAGGCTGTGCCATGCTCATGTTGTGGAAGCAGCTTGCTGCCACCTGCCCTGTCAGCATGAGGGGTGCCCAAGTCCAAAATAGGATGATTTTATTATGCTCAGGTATGAGGCCGTCTGTATTAGGACATCGCGCCTACCCTCACCTACTCCACAGCTGAAACTAACAGTCAGGAATGACCCACAGTTAGTAGAAACTTTCTCAGTTTGAATCTTGGCTTCACTGCTTACAAGACAGTTGCTTTGGACTGAGATCCCGAGCGTTCCATTTTCTCAGGTGGGAAATGAGGGGAAAAACAGTTACTTGCCTCATGGGACTTTTAGAGAATTAAATGAGATGATCCTATCATGGAGTTCTCTCATTGGTAGCTGCTGTTACTACTACTGTCATCATCACTATTGTTGTGCATGGATATGGTTGACATGGATTGAGTGAGGAACAGACATGAATGGCAACTTTGTAATCTGCATCATATCTGACCCCACAGATATCCAAACCATATACACAAAGCAACTCCTCAGTCTCCCTCAGGACGAAAGCACCATCATCCTCACTGGTTAGCAAAAATGACCCCCAGTCTCTGGACATCCAAGACACAGCCTAGTACTTGACCATGAAGCACTGCATGGGACAAAAGAGAAAATGGTGTTTGTGTGAACAACTGGATGCACCAGTGTCAAAGCGGCATGCCCACATGGAGAACTCTTCAAAGACATGGAAATCTCACAACAGAGCTTCCAGAGAACCACTAAACAGCAGAGAATCTGGTAAAAAAAAAAAAAAATGAGAAAACAGTTGCTACACATTGCAAGGAGCTGGGTCCCGTGGTCCTCCCTGCCTCCTTCCAAGTGATTTCCTGAACTGTGGTCTCTCAATTTCCAAAGCACAGATGTTAAAGAGGAAACCTTAAAATGCCTGGGTTATTAAACGCTTCGGGTGGCTGGTGAACCAGTTTAGAGACGTCAATGGCAGCCAAAGGATTATGGGGACTAGGTTAAAAATTAAGAGCTGAAACAAATTCCATTCACCATGCAAAACTGAACTTGATAGTTTATTAGAGAAAGATAAAGTGACAAGCAAATGACTCTGGTTTCCTAATACTCCTGGGATTTGCCTTAAATCTCCCAGAATCCTTGAGATGCTCAGCTTAGCTGTTTTGCTTAAAATTGGGCTGAGAACATCCATACCCAGAAATCGGGGGTCAAGGAAAGAACTATCCATTTGCCAATCTATTGGACAAAGATGGTTATCTTTATAGATCAGTGTCACAGGAAAACATCCCCATGTGTCTGTGAGAAGAACATCTTTGACTCCTGGGGATACTGAATGAAATTTTAGGTAAATAAATAAAGGAGTGAAATGATATAACACATCTAATTAGGTGGCTAGAAGAATTCTACTACCCTAGGTAACATTTATTGGTCATTATCAATGCCAGGTGCAAAGGAATATTATAGGTATCATTTATTTTAGTCCCCCAAAAATCCATATAGTAAGTAATTTTACCATCCCCATTTTACAAATGAGAAGAACTGGGGATTCAAAGAAGGTAAGTGACTTACCTAAAGTCCCCTAACTTAGGAGGAGGTGAGATCTCGGATTCCAGCCCAGAGCTATCTGGCTCCACTGCTATGTTCCTTAACCAGCGTGAACCCAACCTTGGGCAGCTTGTTCAGACTTGGCGCTGATAAATGAGTTCTGCTAAGTATAGGAGGCAACTCTGAGGTTCATACTAGGTAATTCTTTTAACCTGCTGACTTCTCTTTTAATGAAAGTGGGAAAAAGTTGAGTTGTACACTCACTATACACACAAAACTGCCCTTTCCTTTTACTGATTTGTTTTAAGATTTTATTTATTTTTTCATGAAAGACACAGAGAGAGTAGAGGCAGATATGTAATTCAGAGGGAAAGTAGGCTCCTCACAGGGAGCCTGATGTGGGTCTCCATCCCCAGACCCTAGGATCATGCCCTGGGCTGCCAAAGGCAGACATTCAACCACTGAGCCACCCCAGTAGTCCCCCTTTTATTGATTTAAATGATATGCTGAGAATTGAATGATGACCAGGAGCTTGGGGGCAGGGAGGTGGAAACAAGCTCATGCAAGGCTTGAAAAGAACAGGAGGGATAAGAGCCCTGTACCAGGAACCCAGGGTTATGCTGGGTTGATGACACAGGACATTCAAGCCCCCATGATGAAAAACTGGAATAAATTGCCTCACAGTAAATAAGCAGAGATGGTAAAGTAAAAATGGTGGTTTCCCTCACCCATTACAAATCCCTACCCTGTAGACATTTGTCACCCCACAGGAATACCCTGAGGAAAACACCTGAAAAGACCAGGAATTAAGTCTACATTATAGGAGCTTTCAGCTAAACACACACTCTGATTTGCTCCCAAAGTGTAAGCCACAAAACTCCCCCTTGAAATTTTCTTATATGTTATTATGAAAATGTTCAAATATACAACAACGTTGAAAGAATTTTCTAGTGAACACCTATAGGCCCACCACCTAAACTTGCACTGACATTACCAAAGCAGGCCTCACAAGTGAGACAGGTGGAACCAACCTCACTAAAAGGAGAGGGTGGAGAAAGGGGATTTCACAGCACCACTTCACCGTTAGCTCATTCCCCAACTAGTGTGAAGCACCTGGCCTGTGCCTGCCTGGTCCTAAGCCCTAGAAAATGAATGAGACTGGCTGCTTTCATTAAACAGGCACTTCGGAAATCTTTGCAAGAAATTTCAGGTAACCCGCCATCTCATCAATCTTGGGTCAGATAAAGGCAGCAGGTCTTATACTTTCTACTCACAGATTTTGTTGACTGCTAAAACTGGGGTCTTTGGGAGTCATCAAGTAAAATCTAATCTTGTACATTACACTGAGAGGTTAAATATCAGGCCCAGGGTCATATATTAGGAGAGACCTTAGAACTTTCCAGTAAATGCTCTTGAGTCTTTGCAGAAATACGAATTGAGTTGATGGCACGCAGAAATTAAGGAAACAGGAAGGAAATCCCTTGAAATAGATTTTTATGAGCAGGTCTAGAAAACGAAGCCCAGATAAGTAAAAGGTAACTGTACTCTGCCACTCTTTTAAGCCTGGAAAATACCCACATTACAAATAACTCCAATAATTAGTATAAGACTCTAATTAGACCCTAATGCTAATTATGGTTCCTTGGCCAAATTTCAAGGCAGAACATTATTCTAAGTGACCGTATTAAGAAATTTTCAATGCATGTATTACATGATGATACAACTTGAACCCCATCAACCTCTGCTTGTGTCCTATCTTAATTCTGCCCCTATAAAATTCTTGCCATCTGATTTTTAAACTCATAACACACGTCTAAAACAGCAGGGCTCCCTACCATCAGGATACATGGCAGAGAATTTAAATAACATAATACAGGCCCCAGGTATCCACATACATGAACTGCCCTCTGAAGCAATGACAGCAGAGGAGTGCCCCAGCCTTCTGAAGGAACTCCAAACTGATCGAGTATGCCAACACATGCACTCCCTCTCCAATCTCTGACTAATTAACACCACGCCAGGCCTTCCTATAAGGCTTGTGAAAACCACTGTGAGTGATCTCAGCTCACCTGGAGCTGAAAATTACTTTGCCAATAGCAGAGAACAATACTTTCCCTCATAAACAACAACAAAGACAAGCCTCTTTGGTGGCCCCTGCTTCATTTTCTTTTATGTGGAGCATTTCTCCAAAGCTTTGAAGACAAAGGACAGGACTCCACAAACAGCCAATGGTGGCAAGCCAGGAAAAAGACGACAGCATTTTCTGCCCTCAAGGACTTCCTCCTGCAATGATATCTTTGATCGATGTCTTCATGGGATTTTGTCTTCGGCCCTCAGTTTGAAGAAAGCATCAAAAGAGATGTCTGTGCCATTTTTTTTAACTTAATAAAAAAAAGGCTACTCAGTGGACACTCTGGAGAACAATTATAGCAAAACCTGCCTCTGACACCTTGTCACTGAAACTACTACACTTTCTATCACGAAAGAGTGCTTCCTAAGGATTGTCTTAAAACAGCAGTCCATATTTTTTTTTAAAAATTGGCATTAAAAACAAGCCACTTATGGATATATTCAACAATCTGGATGATTCACTACAAAATCAGACTGAGTAGATAAAAGCCAATTCCAAAATATCACTTATTATATGATTCCATTCACACAGCATTTGAAATGACAAAATTTTAGAAATGCAGTAGCTGCCTGGGCAGAGGTTAGATAGGGGCATGGATAAAAAAAGGTCAACATGAGGTATCCATCTGGTGTGGAAGCTGTACACTGTGGTGGTAGATATATGAGCTTACACAGGTGATAACACCGTACAGAACATAACATGCACACATGTGCACGTTGTACACACACAAACACAAATGAGCACAAGAAATCTGGGCAAACCTGAGCAATACAGGTGCATCGTATTGATATCAATAGCCTGGTTGTGATATGACCTTACAGTTCTGCAAAAATGTTACCTATACTAGAAGTAGGTAACTACATGTGAAGCATCAGTTATCACAAATATTTTAATTTTCAAAATCAGCTATCCTTCGATGCCCGAAGAGGAAAAGCCATTTGTCCCCCTAATGGCAGAGAGGAGTCATCAGAGTCAATGGGAGCTGACCTTTAGTTCAGGTCATTAGTTCTGCATCTATTCAATATGCTTGTCATTCACCAGTCTGGCCATTCTTAAATTTTCTTGGTTATTCAAAGCAAAATAAAACAAAACAAAAAATAAAAGTCTTGACCAGTTTAGCAGTGGACAAATCAAACTCCTCATGTCCTAGCTGCTGTACTTATGGACAACCCTCCACAAGCTCAAACAAGAAACTATCCTTCTGTCTGTTGTACAAGGGGCTCCTATATGACTGTACTTGAACAAATTTTCCATACCTAAAGGAAGGAGCAAACTGGGGACAGAGGTATGGGAAGAAATAAGAATTTACTCTTGCCATTTGCAAAAACATAAATGGACCTAGAGCATACTATGCTACATCAAAGAAGTTAGATGGAGAAAAAAAAAATGCCCTAAGATTTCACTTGTATGTGAAAACCACACCACAAACAAAAAGCTAAAACAATAAACAAAAAACAAAAAACAAATAGATGCCCCAAAACAGAAAACAAAATTTTGGTTGCCAGAGGGGAGGTAGGTGGGAGGATGCTTAAATAGTTGAAGAGGGTAAACAGCTATAAACTTTCAGTTACAAAATAAGTAAGTCATGAAGATGAAAGTATAGCATAAGGAATATAGTCAATAATATTAAAATAACATTGCATAGTGACAGGTAGTAACTACACTTACCATGGTGCGCATATTGTAATGTATATAATTATCAAATCACTATGTTAGACACCTGAAACTAATACAATATTGTATGTCAACTATACTTCATAAATAGTAAAAAAGAATCTCTGAAGATTGATGTGTATGTTTGTTAGTGTTAGCATCATCCACACATTCATTTTAAAGTTCCCCACAAAGTTTTCAGCTAATGCTATGAACACGTATTGATAACTGTTATTAGAGCCATTGTTTATTCAGGAGCTAATAAATGATGATTTTTCTAGTTAGAGAAAAACTAAACTGATTTTGTTTCATGATCACTCTCTTTTTTCCTTGCTGTGACATTCTAGGATTTTTAGATAAAGGGTAATTTAAAAATCAGACCTGGGTTTGAATCTCAGCTCTGTGATTCAATAATATGGTAAAGTGAGCTACTTAATAATGCTCCCTAAGACTCAACTTCCCCATTCCTACAAAATTATTATATGGATTACAGAAAGAAAATGTCCCTAGGTTCTTAAACAGTGCAAGGCACATATCAGGTATGTAATAAATGATCAATAGTATTCTAATGATTAAAAAATCCAAGCATCTTTAAATATTTTATTTTATTTTATTTTAAGATTTTATTTATCCATTCATGGGAGACACAGAGAGAGAGAGGCAGAGACACAGGCAGAGGGAGAAGCAGGCTCCATGCAGGAAGCCCGACGTGGGATTCCATCCTGGGACTCCCGGATCACGCCCTGAGCCAAAGACAGATGCTCAGCTGCTGAGATACCCAGGCATCCCATCTTTAAATATTTTAAAACATTAATACTAAAATGTATTTAAAATAGAATTGTTTTGAAAAAGATTATCACTCTTCCTGAGAGTCTCCACTATGTTAATCTTTATTCCATTTACAGTTTTTAAAAACCAAGCCCACAATGAATCAAAGGACACAATCATAAAAATGTAAATATTCATTCAGAGAATTTTGTCTCCATATTCTAATTTTCTCATCACAACCTGGATACACAAAACAGTGGAAGTGATATTTACTAAAATAGAAAAGGGACAGTGTTTATTTTTAAACTTATTAGTGGATAGTTTATTTTAAAAAGCTTATAATGATCTAGTCTATCATGCTAGATATAAACACCATGGTTATAATCTTTAAAACTCAATGTATAGTCTTCTCCAATTATACACAAAGACACCATAATAAAAAAGCTTAGGGTATTTTACTTGTAAAGTAGGCATTGGGTTGCCATAATTTCAGCTCCCTGCAGCTGGCATCTCATGATCTGTCTTCAACAAAAGTCATATATAATAGTGAGCTTCTTCATTAAAGTATTAACAGAGAGTAAAAATTCATTTACCTGTTAAAAAATTATACATGTAACACTAATATCCTAGGAAAAATTTTAAAACGTCTTTTTATGCACTGCACTGAGAAAATAATTGACACATCAAAGTTAATTTGGTTTATTCCCATGATGATATGATCTTTCTATTATAAACACCAGAGTTATTATAGGTTTGTTTTTTACACTAAGTGGCAAATTTGTACTCATTTTTAAAAATAAAATTGGCTGTAGAAGCATTGTGACATAGAACATCCTTTCAAAAGAAATAAGATAAAAGAAGTTGGCAATGTTGTTAATAAAAATGGATTGAAATACATTCACTCATGAAATGATGTCCTCCATCCACTTTCTGAAGTAGCTTCTGGTAGTAGTGTGCCACCTATTGTTGCAAAATGAGCTTTTATATTTGTAGTTTTTCCTATTCAGTACTATAGAGAAGCAAAGTGTCCTACTGTCTTTCTAAAGATAATGAGTTTATTTTCCTATCATTTCTAACACCTGAAATATAAATGGACAAGAGAAAATAAGCTTTAAAAAAATCATCTCAGGGCAAACCCGGTGGCTCAGTGGTTTAGCACCACCTTCGGTCCAGGGCGTGATCCTGGAGATCGAGTCCCACATCGGGCTCCCTACGTGGGAGCCTGCTTCTCCCTCTGCCTGTGTCTCTGCCTCTCTCGATCTCTCTCTGTGTCTCTCATGAATAAATAAATAAAATCTTTTTTAAAAAATCATCTCAAACCAATTAAAGCATGCATGAGTTTAACCCAGTGGATCTCATACAGGGTGAGGTATTTGGCAATGACTGAAAAAATTCACAGTTGTCAAGACTGATGTGTGGAGCGATTGGTTTCCAGCGGGTAGAGGCCAGGGATGTGGCTAACCATCCTACAATGCACAGAACAAACCCTCGCGAAGAAGAATTATCCAGTCCCAAGGCCCAAAGTGCTGAGGTTGAAACAGCTCTAACTACAACCAGTATCATTTCTTCTAAGGAAAAAAGAGAGTCTTACATGATTGCAGGAAAAAAATAAATAAGCCAATCCCAGAAACATAGCATTCAAGAGCAATATATCAATTAAAAGTTAGGAATGGTATCAGTCTTCCCAAGAGGAGTAAAAAGACACCAGTAAGTAACAGCACCAATTAGCATCTGATAATTCAACCACTCAAAAAGAAAAAAAAATTAAAGCAAATATTGACTGATTAGTCTCAAAGGGTTGTAACACATAAGACTTGAACCTGAGTTTGTGATTGGTCTCCAGGTTGACAACTGCAACTCTTTAAATATCATAAATCTCTAGTCAAACTCTAGCATCGCCACCATCAGCACAGGACACTGGAGCACAGGCAATACATGGCACATGTACCACCATTAGTCATCCCTCTTCTATTCGTAGCAGATATATACTCATGAATCGGAGTTTCAGAATCTTTCTCACATGGTGCTCCAGTCCATGGGACTTGCATGGAGATGTGGTCTATCTGGCATACATAATAGTGTATGATGAAAAGAGGGGTGGGTTCAAGTCTTGCCTTGGCCACTGGAGGGCTGTATAAACTTAAGCAAGTCACTTGACCTCTCTGAGTCTATATCCTTCAGGTAAATGACACATATTAGGGTATCTGAGGGGCCTTTTAAATCTAACTCTAAGCAAGATGTCAAATATGAGATTTTTAGAGCAATGAGATAATCATAGCTCAACTGCAAACTGCCAAATACTAAGTGTCTGAGGCTCTGTGGTGGGAGTGAAGAGATATTAGACACACACAGAAATAGGAGAATGAGTGAAAATCAACTAGAAAAAAGAAATAGCCAACTAACAAAGGGCATTTTATTTTTAAAATTAAGGAAGCAGCATGAGATACTACAAAAAATCTGCTGGAATTAAATCCTTAAGACCTCAAAATGACTAGGAGCAACACAAAGCAGTACTCTGTCTGACTTAAGATAAATGATCTAACATCTCTCCGAGGGTCAGTGTCCTAATATACAAAAGGGGCTAATTCTACCTGCCTGGCCCTCATCACGGAACTTCCTCTGGATTAATTACTAAATCTTGAAGGGCTCCCAAGAGTAGCATGACTAAGTAATTTATGGACTATCCATGCTACGAAACACTACAGAGCAGTAGAGGAACTCAGTCAAAACTGTACCGATCTGGAACAATCTCCATAAAGTATGCTCAAAAAAAAAAACAGTTGCAGAGGAATGTGTTCAGTATAACCCCATATACATAAGTAATAAGAAAATGAATCAAAGATATGTGAATACATACGCACATGCAATGAGAAAAAGTGGGGAAGGATGCACCCTAAGATGTTTAGCACCGGGGGTAGGGTGGTAAAAAGCAGCATAAAACTGTGGGTTAGACTGTGGACTTCGCTTCAACATAACTCATCCTTTTGGCTTGTTCTCATGCTATATATAGCTTGAAAAGTTAAACCTCATATTTTTAATATCCTGCAAAAAAATCGCTGGTCTTAGGAAGTAGATTAGAGGTTGCCAGGAGCTGGGGGATGGAAAGATGAGAATGAGTACCTAATGGGTATGGAGTTTCAATTTGGGGTGATGAAAAAGTTCTGGAATGAGGTAATGGTGCTGGCTGTATTATATTGTGAATGTACTAAATGCCGCTGACTGTACAATTTATGATGGTTAAAAAGGCAAATTTTATGTTACAGGTATTTTACAATTAGCATCATTCTTAAAGAAACTCAAAAAAATTTCTTTTTCCAGACTGATTGATTGATTGATTGATTGATTTGAGAGAGAGAGAGAGAGAGAGAATGAATGGCAGAGGGCAGTAGAGGGTGAGAGAGAAGCAGACTCCCCACTGAACAAGGAGCCTAATGTGGGGCTCAGTCCGAGACCTGAGCCGAGGGCAGATGCTTAACCAACTGAACCACCCAAGCACTCCAACATCATTCTTGGTCTCAGCTTTCTATATAAGTAGAAGAAATTGAGATCATCACCCCTGACCATGATCACTAATACCTCCACCAGCCGACTTGAAACAATAAAGGCAACAGTGGTGGGAAGAACAGTGGTGGGAAAGGAACACAAAGTCCTTCCAAGGGTTGGAAGAAGTATGCCCAGGTGTGCCCTGAGGGGTTTATAGACATTTGCTTTTCCCAGGTTCCACAATGCCCTGATCTTCCAGCAGGTGTCTCTCCCCAAGCTTTCTTGGTTTAATGCCTGTCACACCCCCCCCACACACAGTCTTCAGGACCCCCAGCAAAACATGTTCATACAACCTGAGACATTCAACCACAGCAAGCTTCCTATTATGAAGCCTGAAGCACTATTCAAACCAAGAACATGAGTAATAAAAGTAAGAAATTATTATAATTATGAATGTGCTTTACTTTAAAAAGGTCTACCCCTACCATCATATTTTATATCCCTAAGTAAAACATTACAGAACTATAAAGTCTACTTGAACATAAACTTTTTAAAGCTATTTCAAGTCTTTCTTCAAACTGAGTTTTGAAGTTTTACTCGGAAGACCAAAATATAGAAAGTAAAATTCTGTTAAGACTACAAGAAGCCAGAGAATTCTAGAATACACTTGGAAAAGCCATCAGACTTGGGCAAAAATCCTGTTCTTTTAGAAGGGATATAACAGCATCTCTATCTGCACCATGAGAGCATATAGGGGATTAATTACAGAAGACTTAACCTTGTAAAATGCAATGAGATGATCACAAAGCCCACGGTTTTCGAGAAACACTTGGGGAAAAAATTCCTACAAGAAATAAAAGGGGAGAGATGAACTATAAAAAGAGTACAGTTGCCCCACCCCTCACCCCGTGAAAGCTTTAAATCCTACTACTACTGTCACTCCCTT